>NW_027478161.1:16969696-17272727 GCF_051020975.1 Osmia lignaria lignaria
AGCTCGCAATAGTGCAGAGTTATCTCAAAGAAAGGGGCCACGGTGTTTCTGTATCTCTATTATGTTGGTGCGGCTTCGGAACTTTTAAATATCTCGATATATCTCGAAAACTACGCTTCTGATCAAAAAATATCATAGAACATAAATTGTAGGAAACATAATTCTCTACAAAAAACGTCTCTTAACATTTTGCCATAGCTCGCTTCGTTTCCGAGATATTTGCAGATTTATCTCAAGGGAAGGGGCCTGACGGACATATTTCGAGATATCTCTTCTTCTTGTTGTTCTTCTTCTGCACAGCTAAGCTGGAAGTGGCATTTGCAGCTCGCAATAGTGCAGAGTTATCTCAAAGAAAGGGGCCACGGTGTTTTTGTATCTCTATTATGTTGGTGCGGCTTCGGAACTTTTAAATATCTTGATATATCTCGAGAACTACGCATCTGATCAAAAAATATCATAGAACATAAAAAGTAGGAAACTTAATTCTCTATAGAAAAGGTCTCTTAAGATTTTGCCATAGCCCGCTTCATTTCCGAGATATTTGCGGATTTATCTCAAGGGAAGGGGCCTAACGGACATATTTCGAGATATTTCTTCTTCTTGTTGTTCTTCTTCTGCACAGCGAAGCTGGAAGTGGCAATTGCAGCTCGCAATGGTGCAGAGTTATCTCAAAGAAAGGGGCCACGGTGTTTCTGTATCTCTATTATGTTGGTGCGGCTTCGGAACTTTTAAATATCTTGATATATCTCGAGAACTACGCATCTGATCAAAAAATATCATAGAACATAAATAGTAGGAAACTTAATTCTCTACAAAAAAGGTCTCTCAACATTTTGCCATAGCTCGCTTCGTTTCCGAGATATTTGCACATTTATCTCAAGGGAAGGCGCCTAACGGACATATTTCGAGATATTTCTTCTTCTTGTTGTTCTTCTTCTGCACAGCTAAGCTGGAAGTGGCATTTGCGGCTCGCACTAGTGCAGAGTTATCTCAAAGAAAGGGGCCACGGTGTTTCTGTATCTCTATTATGTTGGTGCAGCTTCGGTACTTTTAAATATCTTGATATATCTCGAGATCTACGCATCTGATCAAAAAATATCATAGAACATAAAAAGTAGGAAACTTAATTCTCTACAAAAAAGGTCTCTTAACATTTTGCCATAGCTCGCTTCGTTTCCGAGATATTTGCAGATTTATCTCAAGGGAAGGGGCCTGACGGACATATTTCGAGATATCTCTTCTTCTTGTTGTTCTTCTTCTGCACAGCTAAGCTGGAAGTGGCATTTGCAGCTCGCAATAGTGCAGAGTTATCTCAAAGAAAGGGGCCACGGTGTTTTTGTATCTCTATTATGTTGGTGCGGCTTCGGAACTTTTAAATATCTTGATATATCTCGAGAACTACGCATCTGATCAAAAAATATCATAGAACATAAAAAGTAGGAAACTTAATTCTCTACAAAAAAGGTCTCTTAACATTTTGCCATGGTTCGCTTCGTTTCCGAGATATTTGCAGATTCAGCTCAAATGAACGGGCCTGACGGACATATTTCGAGATATTTCGTCTTCTTGTTGTTCTTCTTCTGCACAGCTAAACTGGAAGTGGCATTTCCAGCTCGCAATAGTGCAGAGTTATCTCAAAGAAAGGGGCCACGGTGTTTCTGTATCTCTACTATGTTGGTGCGGCTTCGGAACTTTTAAATATCTTGATATATCTCGAGAACTACGCATCTGATCAAAAAATATCATAGAACATAAAAAGTAGGAAACTTAATTCTCTACAAAAAAGGTCTCTTAACATTTTGCCATAGCTCGCTTCATTTCCGAGATATTTGCAGATTTATCTCAAGGGAAGGGGCCTGACGTACATATTTCGAGATATTTCTTCTTCTTGTTGTTCTTCTTCTGCACAGCTAAGCTGGAAGTGGCATTTACAGCTCGCAATAGTGCAGAGTTATCTCAAAGAAAGGGGCCACGGTGTTTCTGTATCTCTATTATGTTGGTGCGGCTTCGGAACTTTTAAATATCTTGATATATCTCGAGAACTACGCATCTGATCAAAAAATATCATAGAACATAAAAAGTAGGAAACTTAATTCTCTATAGAAAAGGTCTCTTAAGATTTTGCCATAGCTCGCTTCGTTTCCGAGATATTTGCACATTTATCTCAAGGGAAGGGGCCTAACGGACATATTTCGAGATATTTCTTCTTCTTGTTGTTCTTCTTCTGCACAGCTAAGCTGGAAGTGGCATTTGCGGCTCGCACTAGTGCAGAGTTATCTCAAAGACAGGGGCCACGGTGTTTCTGTATCTCTATTATGTTGGTGCAGCTTCGGAACTTTTAAATATCTTGATATATCTCGAGAACTACGCATCTGATCAAAAAATATCATGGAACATAAAAAGTAGGAAACTTAATTCTCTACAGAAAAGGTCTCTTAACATTTTGCCATAGCTCGCTTCGTTTCCGAGATATTTGCAGATTTATCTCAAGGGAAGGGCCTGACGGACATATTTCGAGATATTTCTTCTTCTTGTTGTTCTTCTTCTGCACAGCTAAGCTGGAAGTGGCATTTGCGGCTCGCACTAGTGCAGAGTTATCTCAAAGAAAGGGGCCACGGTGTTTCTGTATCTCTATTATGTTGGTGCAGCTTCGGAACTTTTAAATATCTTGATATATCTCGAGATCTACGCATCTGATCAGAAAATATCATACAACATAAAAAGTAGGAAACTTAATTCTCTACAAAAAAGGTCTCTTAACATTTTGCCATAGCTCGCTTCGTTTCCGAGATATTTGCAGATTTATCTCAAGGGAAGGGGCCTGACGGACATATTTCGAGATATTTCTTCTTCTTGTTGTTCTTCTTCTGCACAGCTAAACTGGAAGTGGCATTTCCAGCTCGCAATAGTGCAGAGTTATCTCAAAGAAAGGGGCCACGGTGTTTCTGTATCTCTATTATGTTGGTGCGGCTTCGGAACTTTTAAATATCTCGATATATCTCGAAAACTACGCTTCTGATCAAAAAATATCGTAGAACATAAATTGTAGGAAACATAATTCTCTACAAAAAAGGTCTCTTAACATTTTGCCATAGCTCGTTTCGTTTCCGAGATATTTGCAGATATATCTCAAGGGAAGGGGCCTGACGGACATATTTCGAGATATTTGTTCTTCTTGTTGTTGTTCTTCTGCACAGCTAAACTGGAAGTGGCATTACCAGCTCGCAATAGCGCAGAGTTATCTGAAAGAAAGGGGCCACGGTGTTTCTGTATCTCTATTATGTTGGTGCGGCTTCGGAACTTTTAAATATCTCGATATATCTCGAAAACTACGCTTCTGATCAAAAAATATCGTAGAACAGAAATTGTAGGAAACATAATTCTCTACAAAAAAGGTCTCTTAACATTTTGCCATAGCTCGTTTCGTTTCCGAGATATTTGCAGATATATCTCAAGGGAAGGGGCCTGACGGACATATTTCGAGATATTTGTTCTTCTTGTTGTTGTTCTTCTGCACAGCTAAACTGGAAGTGGCATTACCAGCTCGCAATAGCGCAGAGTTATCTCAAAGAAAGGGGCCACGGTGTTTCTGTATCTCTATTATGTTGGTGCGGCTTCGGAACTTTTAAATATCTTGGTATATCTCGAGAACTACGCATCTGATCAAAAAATATCATAGAACATAAACAGTAGGAAACTTAATTCTCTACAAAAAAGGTCTCTTAACATTTTGCCATAGCTCGCTTCATTTCCGAGATATTTGCAGATTTATCTCAAGGGAAGGGGCCTGACGTACATATTTCGAGATATTTCTTCTTCTTGTTGTTCTTCTTCTGCACAGCTAAGCTGGAAGTGGCATTTACAGCTCGCAATAGTGCAGAGTTATCTCAAAGAGAGGGGCCACGGTGTTTCTGTATCTCTATTATGTTGGTGCGGCTTCGGAACTTTTAAATATCTTGATATATCTCGAGAACTACGCATCTGATCAAAAAATATCATAGAACATAAAAAGTAGAAAACTTAATTCTCTATAGAAAAGGTCTCTTAACATTTTGCCATAGCTCGCTTCGTTTCCGAGATATTTGCACATTTATCTCAAGGGAAGGGGCCTAACGGACATATTTCGAGATATTTCTTCTTCTTGTTGTTCTTCTTCTGCACAGCTAAGCTGGAAGTGGCATTTGCGGCTCGCACTAGTGCAGAGTTATCTCAAAGACAGGGGCCACGGTGTTTCTGTATCTCTATTATGTTGGTGCAGCTTCGGAACTTTTAAATATCTTGATATATCTCGAGAACTACGCATCTGATCAAAAAATATCATGGAACATAAAAAGTAGAAAACTTAATTCTCTACAGAAAAGGTCTCTTAACATTTTGCCATAGCTCGCTTCGTTTCCGAGATATTTGCAGATTTATCTCAAGGGAAGGGGCCTGACGGACATATTTCGAGATATTTCTTCTTCTTGTTGTTCTTCTTCTGCACAGCTAAACTGGAAGTGGCATTTCCAGCTCGCAATAGTGCAGAGTTATCTCAAAGAAAGGGGCCACGGTGTTTCTGTATCTCTATTATGTTGGTGCGGCTTCGGAACTTTTAAATATCTCGATATATCTCGAAAACTACGCTTCTGATCAAAAAATATCATAGAACATAAATTGTAGGAAACATAATTCCCTACAAAAAACGTCTCTTAACATTTTGCCATAGCTCGCTTCGTTTCCGAGATATTTGCAGATTCAGCTCAAAGGAACGGGCCTGACGGACATATTTCGAGATATTTCTTCTTCTTGTTGTTCTTCTTCTGCACAGCTAAGCTGGAAGCGGCATTTGCGGCTCGCACTAGTGCAGAGTTATCTCAAAGAAAGGGGCCACGGTGTTTCTGTATCTCTATTATGTTGGTGCGGCTTCGGAACTTTTAAATATCTCGATATATCTCGAAAACTACGCTTCTGATCAAAAAATATCGTAGAACATAAATTGTAGGAAACATAATTCTCTACAAAAAAGGTCTCTTAACATTTTGCCATAGCTCGTTTCGTTTCCGAGATATTTGCAGATATATCTCAAGGGAAGGGGCCTGACGGACATATTTCGAGATATTTGTTCTTCTTGTTGTTGTTCTTCTGCACAGCTAAACTGGAAGTGGCATTACCAGCTCGCAATAGCGCAGAGTTATCTCAAAGAAAGGGGCCACGGTGTTTCTGTATCTCTATTATGTTGGTGCGGCTTCGGAACTTTTAAATATCTTGGTATATCTCGAGAACTACGCATCTGATCAAAAAATATCATAGAACATAAAAAGTAGGAAACTTAATTCTCTACAAAAAAGGTCTCTTAACATTTTGCCATAGCTCGCTTCGTTTCCGAGATATTTGCAGATTTATCTCAAGGGAAGGGGCCTGACGGACATATTTCGAGATATCTCTTCTTCTTGTTGTTCTTCTTCTGCACAGCTAAGCTGGAAGTGGCATTTGCAGCTCGCAATAGTGCAGAGTTATCTCAAAGAAAGGGGCCACGGTGTTTTTGTATCTCTATTATGTTGGTGCGGCTTCGGAACTTTTAAATATCTTGATATATCTCGAGAACTACGCATCTGATCAAACAATATCATAGAACATAAAAAGTAGGAAACTTAATTCTCTACAAAAAAGCTCTCTTAACATTTTGCCATAGCTCGCTTCGTTTAATAGATATTTGCAGATTTATCTCGAGGGAAGGGGCCTGACGGACATATTTCGAGATATTTCTTCTTCTTGTTGTTCTTCTTCTGCACGGCTAAGCTGGAAGCGGCATTTGCGGCTCGCACTAGTGCAGAGTTATCTCAAAGAAAGGGGCCACGGTGTTTCTGTATCTCTATTATGTTGGTGCGGCTTCGGAACTTTTAAATATCTCGATATATCTCGAAAACCACGCTTCTGATCAAAAAATATCATAGAACATAACTTGTAGGAAACATAATTCTCTACAAAAAAGGTCTCTTAACATTTTGCCATAGCTCGCTTCGTTTCCGAGATATGTGCAGATGTATCTCAAGGGAAGGGGCCTGACGGACATATTTCGAGATATTTCTTCTTCTTGTTGTTCTTCTTCTGCACAGCTAAGCTGGAAGTGGCATTTGCGGCTCGCACTAGTGCAGAGTTATCTCAAAGAAAGGGGCCACGGTGTTTCTGTATCTCTATTATGTTGGTGCGGCTTCGGAACTTTTAAATATCTCGATATATCTCGAGAACTACGCATCTGATCAAAAAATATCATAGAACATAAAAAGTAGGAAACTTCATTCTCTACAAAAAAGGTCTCTTAACATTTTGCCATAGCTCGCATCGTTTCCGAGATATTTGCAGATTTATCTCAAGGGAAGGGGCCTGACGGACATATTTCGAGATATTTCTTCTTCTTGTTGTTCTTCTTCTGTACAGCTAAGCTGGAAGTGGCATTTGCGGCTCGCACTAGTGCAGAGTTATCTCAAAGAAAGGGGCCACGGTGTTTCTGTATCTCTATTATGTTGGTGCGGCTTCGGAACTTTTAAATATCTCGATATATCTCGAAAACTACGCTTCTGATCAAAAAATATCGTAGAACATAAATTGTAGGAAACATAATTCTCTACAAAAAACGTCTCTTATCGTTTTGCCATAGCTCGCTTGGTTTCCGAGATATTTGCAGATTTATCTCAAGGGAAGGGGCCTGACGGACATATTTCGAGATATTTCTTCTTCTTGTTGTTCTTTTTCTGCACAGCTAAGCTGGAAGTGGCATTTGCAGCTCGCAATAGTGCAGAGTTATCTCAAAGAAAGGGGCCACGGTGTTTCTGTATCTCTATTATGTTGGTGCGGCTTCGGAACTTTTAAATATCTTGATATATCTCGAGAACTACGCATCTGATCAAAAAATATCATAGATCATAAAAAGTAGGAAACTTAATTCTCTACAAAAAAGGTCTCTTAACATTTTGCCATAGCTCGCTTCGTTTCCGAGATATTTGCAGATATATCTCAAGGGAAGGGGCCTGACGGACATATTTCGAGATATTTCTTCTTCTTGTTGTTCTTCTTCTGCACAGCTAAGCTGGAAGTGGCATTTGCGGCTCGCACTAGTGCAGAGTTATCTCAAAGAAAGGGGCCACGGTGTTTCTGTATCTCTATTATGTTGGTGCGGCTTCCGAACTTTTAAATATCTTGATATATCTCGAGAACTACGCTTCTGATCAAAAAATATCATAGAACATAAATTGTAGCAAACATAATTCTCTACAAAAGAGGTCTCTTAACATTTTGCCATAGCTCGCTTCGTTTCCGAGATATTTGCAGATATATCTCAAGGGAAGGGGCCTGACGGACATATTTCGAGATATTTCTTCTTCTTGTTGTTCTTCTTCTGCACAGCTAAGCTGGAAGTGGCATTTGCGGCTCGCACTAGTGCAGAGTTATCTCAAAGAAAGGGGCCACGGTGTTTCTGTATCTCTATTATGTTGGTGCGGCTTCGGAACTTTTAAATATCTCGATATATCTCGAAAACTACGCTTCTGATCAAAAAATATCGTAGAACATAAATTGTAGGAAACATAATTCTCTACAAAAAACGTCTCTTAACGTTTTGCCATAGCTCGCTTCGTTTCCGAGATATTTGCAGATACATCTCAAGGGAAGGGGCCTGACGGACATATTTCGAGATACTTCTTCTTCTTGTTGTTCTTCTTCTGCACAGCTAAGCTGGAAGTGGCATCTGCAGCTCGCAATAGTGCAGAGTTATCTCAAAGAACGGGGCCACGGTGTTTCTGTATCTCTATTATGTTGGTGGGGCTTCGGAACTTTTAAATATCTTGATATATCTCGAGAACTACGCGTCTGATCAAAAAATATCATAGAACATAAAAAGTAGCAAACTTAATTCTCTACAAAAAAGGTCTTTTAACATTTTGCCATAGCTCGCTTCTTTTTCCGAGATATTTGCAGATTTATCTCAAGGGAAGGGGCCTGACGGACATATTTCGAGATATTTCTTCTTCTTGTTGTTCTTCTTCTGCGCAGCTAAGCTGGAAGTGGCATTTGCAGCTCGCAATAGTGCAGAGTTATCTCAAAGAAAGGGGCCACGGTGTTTCTGTATCTCTATTATGTTGGTGCGGCTTCGGAACTTTTAAATATCTTGATATATCTCGAGATCTACGCATCTGATCAAAAAATATGATAGAACATAAAAAGTAGGAAACTTAATTCTCTACAAAAAAGGTCTCTTAACATTTTGCCATAGCTCGCTTCGTTTCCGAGATATTTGCAGATTTATCTCAAGGGAAGGGGCCTGACGGACATATTTCGAGATATTTCTTCTTGTTGTTCTTCTTCTGCACAGCTAAGCTGGAAGTGGCATTTGCGGCTCGCACTAGTGCAGAGTTATCTCAAAGAAAGGGGCCACGGTGTTTCTGTATCTCTATTATGTTGGTGCGGCTTCGGAACTTTTAAATATCTCGATATATCTCGAAAACTACGCGTCTGATCAAAAAATATCATAGAACATAAATTGTAGGAAACATAATTCTCTACAAAAAAGGTCTCTCAACATTTTGCCATAGCTCGCTTCGTTTCCGAGATATTTGCAGATACATCTCAAGGGAAGGGGCCTGACGGACATATTTCGAGATATTTCTTCTTCTTGTTGTTCGTCTTCTGCACAGCTAAGCTGGAAGTGGCATTTGCGGCTCGCACTTGTGCAGAGTTATCTCAAAGGAAGGGGCCACGGTGTTTCTGTATCTCTATTATGTTGCTGCGGCTTCGGAACTTTTAAATATCTCGATATATCTCGAAAACTACGCTTCTGATCAAAAAATATCATAGAACATAAATTGTAGGAAACATAATTCTCTACAAAAAAGGTCTCTCAACATTTTGCCATAGCTCGCTTCGTTTCCGAGATATTTGCAGATACATCTCAAGGGAAGGGGCCTGACGGACATATTTCGAGATATTTCTTCTTCTTGTTGTTCTTCTTCTGCACAGCTAAGCTGGAAGTGGCATTTGCGGCTCGCACTAGTGCAGAGTTATCTCAAAGGAAGGGGCCACGGTGTTTCTGTATCTCTATTATGTTGCTGCGGCTTCGGAACTTTTAAATATCTCCATATATCTCGAAAACTACGCTTCTGATCAAAAAATATCATAGAACATAAATTGTAGGAAACATAATTCTCTACAAAAACGTTTTCTTAACATTTTGCCATAGCTCGCTTCGTTTCCGAGATATTTGCAGATATATCTCAAGGGAAGGGGCCTGACGGACATATTTCGAGATATTTCTTCTTCTTGTTGTTCTTCTTCTGCACAGCTAAGCTGGAAGTGGCATTTACAGCTCGCAATAGTGCAGAGTTATCTCAAAGAACGGGGCCACGGTGTTTCTGTATCTCTATTATGTTGGTGGGGCTTCGGAACTTTTAAATATCTTGATATATCTCGAGAACTACGCGTCTGATCAAAAAATATCATAGAACATAAAAAGTAGCAAACTTAATTCTCTACAAAAAAGGTCTTTTAACATTTTGCCATAGCTCGCTTCTTTTTCCGAGATATTTGCAGATTTATCTCAAGGGAAGGGGCCTGACGGACATATTTCGAGATATTTCTTCTTCTTGTTGTTCTTCTTCTGCGCAGCTAAGCTGGAAGTGGCATTTGCAGCTCGCAATAGTGCAGAGTTATCTCAAAGAAAGGGGCCACGGTGTTTCTGTATCTCTATTATGTTGGTGCGGCTTCGGAACTTTTAAATATCTTGATATATCTCGAGATCTACGCATCTGATCAAAAAATATGATAGAACATAAAAAGTAGGAAACTTAATTCTCTACAAAAAAGGTCTCTTAACATTTTGCCATAGCTCGCTTCGTTTCCGAGATATTTGCAGATTTATCTCAAGGGAAGGGGCCTGACGGACATATTTCGAGATATTTCTTCTTGTTGTTCTTCTTCTGCACAGCTAAGCTGGAAGTGGCATTTGCGGCTCGCACTAGTGCAGAGTTATCTCAAAGAAAGGGGCCACGGTGTTTCTGTATCTCTATTATGTTGGTGCGGCTTCGGAACTTTTAAATATCTCGATATATCTCGAAAACTACGCGTCTGATCAAAAAATATCATAGAACATAAATTGTAGGAAACATAATTCTCTACAAAAAAGGTCTCTCAACATTTTGCCATAGCTCGCTTCGTTTCCGAGATATTTGCAGATACATCTCAAGGGAAGGGGCCTGACGGACATATTTCGAGATATTTCTTCTTCTTGTTGTTCTTCTTCTGCACAGCTAAGCTGGAAGTGGCATTTGCGGCTCGCACTTGTGCAGAGTTATCTCAAAGGAAGGGGCCACGGTGTTTCTGTATCTCTATTCTGTTGCTGCGGCTTCGGAACTTTTAAATATCTCGATATATCTCGAAAACTACGCTTCTGATCAAAAAATATCATAGAACATAAATTGTAGGAAACATAATTCTCTACAAAAAAGGTCTCTCAACATTTTGCCATAGCTCGCTTCGTTTCCGAGATATTTGCAGATACATCTCAAGGGAAGGGGCCTGACGGACATATTTCGAGATATTTCTTCTTCTTGTTGTTCTTCTTCTGCACAGCTAAGCTGGAAGTGGCATTTGCGGCTCGCACTAGTGCAGAGTTATCTCAAAGGAAGGGGCCACGGTGTTTCTGTATCTCTATTATGTTGCTGCGGCTTCGGAACTTTTAAATATCTCCATATATCTCGAAAACTACGCTTCTGATCAAAAAATATCATAGAACATAAATTGTAGGAAACATAATTCTCTACAAAAACGTTTTCTTAACATTTTGCCATAGCTCGCTTCGTTTCCGAGATATTTGCAGATATATCTCAAGGGAAGGGGCCTGACGGACATATTTCGAGATATTTCTTCTTCTTGTTGTTCTTCTTCTGCACAGCTAAGCTGGAAGTGGCATTTACAGCTCGCAATAGTGCAGAGTTATCTCAAAGAAAGGGGCCACGGTGTTTCTGTATCTCTATTATGTTGGTGCGGCTTCGGAACTTTTAAATATCTCGATATATCTCGAAAACCACGCTTCTGATCAAAAAATATCATAGAACATAACTTGTAGGAAACATAATTCTCTACAAAAAAGGTCTCTTAACATTTTGCCATAGCTCGCTTCGTTTCCGAGATATGTGCAGATGTATCTCAAGGGAAGGGGCCTGACGGACATATTTCGAGATATTTCTTCTTCTTGTTGTTCTTCTTCTGCACAGCTAAGCTGGAAGTGGCATTTGCGGCTCGCACTAGTGCAGAGTTATCTCAAAGAAAGGGGCCACGGTGTTTCTGTATCTCTATTATGTTGGTGCGGCTTCGGAACTTTTAAATATCTCGATATATCTCGAGAACTACGCATCTGATCAAAAAATATCATAGAACATAAAAAGTAGGAAACTTCATTCTCTACAAAAAAGGTCTCTTAACATTTTGCCATAGCTCGCATCGTTTCCGAGATATTTGCAGATTTATCTCAAGGGAAGGGGCCTGACGGACATATTTCGAGATATTTCTTCTTCTTGTTGTTCTTCTTCTGTACAGCTAAGCTGGAAGTGGCATTTGCGGCTCGCACTAGTGCAGAGTTATCTCAAAGAAAGGGGCCACGGTGTTTCTGTATCTCTATTATGTTGGTGCGGCTTCGGAACTTTTAAATATCTCGATATATCTCGAAAACTACGCTTCTGATCAAAAAATATCATAGAACATAAATTGTAGGAAACATAATTCTCTACAAAAAACGTCTCTTAACATTTTGCCATAGCTCGCTTCGTTTCCGAGATATTTGCAGATTCAGCTCAAAGGAACGGGCCTGACGGACATATTTCGAGATATTTCTTCTTCTTGTTGTTCTTCTTCTGCACAGCTAAACTGGAAGTGGCATTTCCAGCTCGCAATAGTGCAGAGTTATCTCAAAGAAAGGGGCCACGGTGTTTCTGTATCTCTACTATGTTGGTGCGGCTTCGGAACTTTTAAATATCTTGATATATCTCGAGAACTACGCATCTGATCAAAAAATATCATAGAACACAAAAAGTAGGAAACTTAATTCTCTACAAAAAAGGTCTGTAAACATTTTACCATAGCTCGCTTCGTTTCCGAGATATTTGCAGATTTATCTCAAGGGAAGGGGCCTGACGGACATATTTCGAGATATTTCTTCTTCTTGTTGTTCTTCTTCTGCACAGCTAAGCTGGAAGTGGCATTTGCAGCTCGCAATAGTGCAGAGTTATCTCCAAGAAGGGGGCCACGGTGTTTCTGTATCTCTATTATGTTGGTGCGGCTTCGGAACTTTTAAATATCTTGATATATCTCGAGAACTACGCATCTGATCAAAAAATATCATAGAACATAAATAGTAGGAAACTTAATTCTCTACAAAAAAGGTCTCTCAACATTTTGCCATAGCTCGCTTCGTTTCCGAGATATTTGCAGATTTATCTCAAGGGAAGGGGCCTGACGGACATATTTCGAGATATTTCTTCTTCCTGTTGTTCTTCTTCTGCACAGCTAAAGTGGAAGTTACATTTGCAGCTCGGAATAGTGCAGAGTTATCTCAAAGAAAGAGGCCACGGTGTTTATGTATCTTTATTATGTTGGTGCGGCTTCGGAACCTTTAAATATCTCGATATATCTCGAAAACTACGCATCTGATCAAAAAATATCATAGAACATAAATAGTAGGAAACTTAATTTCCTACAAAAAGGGTCTCTCAACGTTTTGCCATAGCTCGCATCGTTTCCGAGATATTTGCAGATCTAATTCAAGGGAAGGGGCCTGACGGACATATTTCGAGATATTTCTTCTTCTTGTTGTTCTTCTTCTGCACAGCTAAGCTGGAAGTGGCATTTGCAGCTCGCAATAGTGCAGAGTTATCTCAAAGAAAGGGGCCACGGTGTTTCTGTATTTCTATTATGTTGGTGCGGCTTCGGAACTTTTAAATATCTTGATATATCTCGAGAACTACGAATCTGATCAAAAAATATCATAGAACATAAAAAGTAGGAAACTTAATTCTCTATAGAAAAGGTCTCTTAACATTTTGCCATAGCTCGCTTCGTTTCCGAGATATTTGCAGATTTATCTCAAGGGAAGGGGCCTGACGGACATATTTCGAGATATTTCTTCTTCTTGTTGTTCTTCTTCTGCACAGCTAAACTGGAAGTGGCATTTCCAGCTCGCAATAGTGCAGAGTTATCTCAAAGAAAGGGGCCACGGTGTTTCTGTATCTCTATTATGTTGGTGCGGCTTCGGAACTTTTAAATATCTCGATATATCTCGAAAACTACGCTTCTGATCAAAAAATATCATACAACATAAATTGTAGGAAACATAATTCTCTACAAAAAACGTCTCTTAACATTTTGCCATAGCTCGCTTCGTTTCCGAGATATTTGCAGATTCACCTCAAAGGAACGGGCCTGACGGACATATTTCGAGATATTTCTTCTTCCTGTTGTTCTTCTTCTGCACAGCTAAAGTGGAAGTTACATTTGCAGCTCGGAATAGTGCAGAGTTATCTCAAAGAAAGAGGCCACGGTGTTTATGTATCTTTATTATGTTGGTGCGGCTTCGGATCTTTTAAATATCTCGATATATCTCGAAAACTACGCTTCTGATCAAAAAATATCATAGAACATAAATTGTAGGAGCCATAATTCTCTACAAAAAAGGTCTCTTAACATTTTGCCATAGTTCGTTTCGTTTCCGAGATATTTGCAGATATATCTCAAGGGAAGGGGCCTGACGGACATATTTCGAGATATTTCTTCTTCTTGTTGTTCTTCTTCTGCACAGCTAAACTGGAAGTGGCATTTCCAGCCCGCAATAGCGCAGAGTTGTCTCAGAGAAAGGGGCCACGGTGTTTCTGTATCTCTATAATGTTGGTGCGGCTTCGGATCTTTTAAATATCTCGATATATCTCGAAAACTACGCTTCTGATCAAAAAATATCATAGAACATAAATAGTAGGAAACTTAATTCTCTACAAAAAAGGTCTCTCAACATTTTGCCATAGTTCGTTTCGTTTCCGAGATATTTGCAGATATATCTCAAAGAAAGGGGCCACGGTGTTTCTGTATCTTTATTATGTTGGTGCGGCTTCGGAACCTTTAAATATCTCGATATATCTCGAAAACTACGCATCTGATCAAAAAATATCATAGAACATAAATAGTAGGAAACTTAATTTCCTACAAAAAGGGTCTCTCAACGTTTTGCCATAGCTCGCATCGTTTCCGAGATATTTGCAGATCTAATTCAAGGGAAGGGGCCTGACGGACATATTTCGAGATATTTCTTCTTCTTGTTGTTCTTCTTCTGCACAGCTAAACTGGAAGTGGCATTTCCAGCTCGCAATAGCGCAGAGTTGTCTCAGAGAAAGGGGCCACGGTGTTTCTGTATCTCTATAATGTTGGTGCGGCTTCGGATCTTTTAAATATCTCGATATATCTCGAAAACTACGCTTCTGATCAAAAAATATCATAGAACATAAATTGTAGGAGCCATAATTCTCTACAAAAAAGGTCTCTTAACATTTTGCCATAGTTCGTTTCGTTTCCGAGATATTTGCAGATATATCTCAAGGGAAGGGGCCTGACGGACATATTTCGAGATATTTCTTCTTCTTGTTGTTCTTCTTCTGCACAGCTAAACTGGAAGTGGCATTTCCAGCTCGCAATAGCGCAGAGTTATCTCAAAGAAAGGGGCCACGGTGTTTCTGTATCTCTATTATGTTGGTGCGACTTCGGAACTTTTAAATATCTTGATATATCTCGAGAACTACGCATCTGATCAAAAAATATCATAGAACATAAAAAGTAGGAAACTTAATTCTCTATAGAAAAGGTCTCTTAACATTTTGCCATAGCCCGCTTCATTTCCGAGATATTTGCAGATTTATCTCAAGGGAAGGGGCCTAACGGACATATTTCGAGATATTTCTTCTTCTTGTTGTTCTTCTTCTGCACAGCGAAGCTGGAAGTGGCAATTGCAGCTCGCAATAGTGCAGAGTCATCTCAAAGAAAGGGGCCACGGTGTTTCTGTATCTCTATTATGTTGGTGCGGCTTCGGAACTTTTAAATATCTTGATATATCTCGAGAACTACGCATCTGATCAAAAAATATCATAGAACATAAATAGTAGGAAACTTAATTCTCTACAAAAAAGGTCTCTCAACATTTTGCCATAGCTCGCTTCGTTTCCGAGATATTTGCAGATTTATCTCAAGGGAAGGGGCCTGACGGACATATTTCGAGATATTTCTTCTTCTTGTTGTTCTTCTTCAGCACAGCTAAGCTGGAAGTGGCATTTGCAGCTCGCAATAGTGCAGAGTTATCTCAAAGAAAGGGGCCACGGTGTTTCTGTATCTCTATTATGTTGGTGCGGCTTCGGAACTTTTAAATATCTCGATATATCTCGAAAACTACGCTTCTGATCAAAAAATATCATAGAACATAAATTGTAGGAAACATAATTCTCTACAAAAAACGTCTCTTAACATTTTGCCATAGCTCGCTTCGTTTCCGAGATATTTGCAGATTCAGCTCAAAGGAACGGGCCTGACGGACATATTTCGAGATATTTCTTCTTCTTCTTGTTCTTCTTCTGCACAGCTAAACTGGAAGTGGCATTTCCAGCTCGCAATAGTGCAGAGTTATCTCAAAGAAAGGGGCCACGGTGTTTCTGTATCTCTACTATGTTGGTGCGGCTTCGGAACTTTTAAATATCTTGATATATCTCGAGAACTACGCATCTGATCAAAAAATATCATAGAACATAAAAAGTAGGAAACTTAATTCTCTACAAAAAAGGTCTCTTAACATTTTGCCATAGCTCGCTTCATTTCCGAGATATTTGCAGATTTATCTCAAGGGAAGGGGCCTGACGTACATATTTCGAGATATTTCTTCTTCTTGTTGTTCTTCTTCTGCACAGCTAAGCTGGAAGTGGCATTTACAGCTCGCAATAGTGCAGAGTTATCTCAAAGAAAGGGGCCACGGTGTTTCTGTATCTCTATTATGTTGGTGCGGCTTCGGAACTTTTAAATATCTTGATATATCTCGAGAACTACGAATCTGATCAAAAAATATCATAGAACATAAAAAGTAGGAAACTTAATTCTCTACAAAAAAGGTCTCTTAACATTTTGCCATAGCTCGTTTTGTTTCCGAGATATTTGCAGATTTATCTCAAGGGAAGGGGCCTGACGGACATATTTCGAGATATTTCTTCTTCTTGTTGTTCTTCTTCTGCACAGCTAATCTGGAAGTGGCATTTCCAGCTCGCAATAGTGCAGAGTTATCTCAAAGAAAGGGGCCACGGTGTTTCTGTATCTCTATTATGTTGGTGCGGCTTCGGAACTTTTAAATATCTCGATATATCTCGAAAACTACGCTTCTGATCAAAAAATATCATAGAACATAAATTGTAGGAAACATAATTCTCTACAAAAAACGTCTCTTAACATTTTGCCATAGCTCGCTTCGTTTCCGAGATATTTGCAGATTCAGCTCAAAGGAACGGGCCTGACGGACATATTTCGAGATATTTCTTCTTCTTCTTGTTCTTCTTCTGCACAGCTAAACTGGAAGTGGCATTTCCAGCTCGCAATAGTGCAGAGTTATCTCAAAGAAAGGGGCCACGGTGTTTCTGTATCTCTACTATGTTGGTGCGGCTTCGGAACTTTTAAATATCTTGATATATCTCGAGAACTACGCATCTGATCAAAAAATATCATAGAACATAAAAAGTAGGAAACTTAATTCTCTACAAAAAAGGTCTCTTAACATTTTGCCATAGCTCGCTTCATTTCCGAGATATTTGCAGATTTATCTCAAGGGAAGGGGCCTGACGTACATATTTCGAGATATTTCTTCTTCTTGTTGTTCTTCTTCTGCACAGCTAAGCTGGAAGTGGCATTTACAGCTCGCAATAGTGCAGAGTTATCTCAAAGAAAGGGGCCACGGAGTTTCTGTATCTCTATTATGTTGGTGCGGCTTCGGAACTTTTAAATATCTTGATATATCTCGAGAACTACGAATCTGATCAAAAAATATCATGGAACATAAAAAGTAGGAAACTTAATTCTCTATAGAAAAGGTCTCTTAACATTTTGCCATAGCTCGCTTCGTTTCCGAGATATTTGCACATTTATCTCAAGGGAAGGGGCCTAACGGACATATTTCGAGATATTTCTCCTTCTTGTTGTTCTTCTTCTGCACAGCTAAGCTGGAAGTGGCATTTGCGGCTCGCACTAGTGCAGAGTTATCTCAAAGAAAGGGGCCACGGTGTTTCTGTATCTCTATTATGTTGGTGCAGTTTCGGAACTTTTAAATATCTTGATATATCTCGAGATCTACGCATCTGATCAAAAAATATCATAGAACATAAAAAGTAGGAAACTTAATTCTCTACAAAAGAGGTCTGTTAACATTTTGCCATAGCTCGCTTCATTTCCGAGATATTTGCAGATTTATCTCAAGGGAAGGGGCCTGACGTACATATTTCGAGATATTTCTTCTTCTTGTTGTTCTTCTTCTGCACAGCTAAGCTGGAAGTGGCATTTACAGCTCGCAATAGTGCAGTGTTATCTCAAAGAAAGGGGCCACGGTGTTTCTGTATCTCTATTATGTTGGTGCGGCTTCGGAACTTTTAAATATCTCGATATATCTCGAAAACTACGCTTCTGATCAAAAAATATCATAGAACATAAATTGTAGGAAACATAATTCTCTACAAAAAACGTCTCTTAACATTTTGCCATAGCTCGCTTCGTTTCCGAGATATTTGCAGATTCAGCTCAAAGGAACGGGCCTGACGGACATATTTCGAGATATTTCTTCTTCTTCTTGTTCTTCTTCTGCACAGCTAAACTGGAAGTGGCATTTCCAGCTCGCAATAGTGCAGAGTTATCTCAAAGAAAGGGGCCACGGTGTTTCTGTATCTCTACTATGTTGGTGCGGCTTCGGAACTTTTAAATATCTTGATATATCTCGAGAACTACGCATCTGATCAAAAAATATCATAGAACATAAAAAGTAGGAAACTTAATTCTCTACAAAAAAGGTCTCTTAACATTTTGCCATAGCTCGCTTCATTTCCGAGATATTTGCAGATTTATCTCAAGGGAAGGGGCCTGACGTACATATTTCGAGATATTTCTTCTTCTTGTTGTTCTTCTTCTGCACAGCTAAGCTGGAAGTGGCATTTACAGCTCGCAATAGTGCAGAGTTATCTCAAAGAAAGGGGCCACGGTGTTTCTGTATCTCTATTATGTTGGTGCGGCTTCGGAACTTTTAAATATCTTGATATATCTCGAGAACTACGAATCTGATCAAAAAATATCATAGAACATAAAAAGTAGGAAACTTAATTCTCTACAAAAAAGGTCTCTTAACATTTTGCCATAGCTCGCTTCGTTTCCGAGATATTTGCAGATTTATCTCAAGGGAAGGGGCCTGACGGACATATTTCGAGATATTTCTTCTTCTTGTTGTTCTTCTTCTGCACAGCTAAACTGGAAGTGGCATTTCCAGCTCGCAATAGTGCAGAGTTATCTCAAAGAAAGGGGCCACGGTGTTTCTGTATCTCTATTATGTTGGTGCGGCTTCGGAACTTTTAAATATCTCGATATATCTCGAAAACTACGCTTCTGATCAAAAAATATTATAGAACATAAATTGTAGGAAACATAATTCTCTACAAAAAACGTCTCTTAACATTTTGCCATAGCTCGCTTCGTTTCCGAGATATTTGCAGATTCAGCTCAAAGGAACGGGCCTGACGGACATATTTCGAGATATTTCTTCTTCTTGTTGTTCTTCTTCTGCACAGCTAAACTGGAAGTGGCATTTCCAGCTCGCAATAGCGCAGAGTTATCTCAAAGAAAGGGGCCACGGTGTTTCTGTATCTCTATTATGTTGGTGCGACTTCGGAACTTTTAAATATCTTGATATATCTCGAGAACTACGCATCTGATCAAAAAATATCATAGAACATAAATAGTAGGAAACTTAATTCTCTACAAAAAAGGTCTCTCAACATTTTGCCATAGCTCGCTTCGTTTCCGAGATATTTGCAGATTTATCTCAAGGGAAGGGGCCTGACGTACATATTTCGAGATATTTCTTCTTCTTGTTGTTCTTCTTCTGCACAGCTAAGCTGGAAGTGGCATTTACAGCTCGCAATAGTGCAGAGTTATCTCAAAGAAAGGGGCCACGGTGTTTCTGTATCTTTATTATGTTGGTGCGGCTTCGGAACCTTTAAATATCTCGATATATCTCGAAAACTACGCATCTGATCAAAAAATATCATAGAACATAAATAGTAGGAAACTTAATTTCCTACAAAAAGGGTCTCTCAACGTTTTGCCATAGCTCGCATCGTTTCCGAGATATTTGCAGATCTAATTCAAGGGAAGGGGCCTGACGGACATATTTCGAGATATTTCTTCTTCTTGTTGTTCTTCTTCTGCACAGCTAAACTGGAAGTGGCATTTCCAGCTCGCAATAGCGCAGAGTTGTCTCAGAGAAAGGGGCCACGGTGTTTCTGTATCTCTATAATGTTGGTGCGGCTTCGGATCTTTTAAATATCTCGATATATCTCGAAAACTACGCTTCTGATCAAAAAATATCATAGAACATAAATTGTAGGAGCCATAATTCTCTACAAAAAAGGTCTCTTAACATTTTGCCATAGTTCGTTTCGTTTCCGAGATATTTGCAGATATATCTCAAGGGAAGGGGCCTGACGGACATATTTCGAGATATTTCTTCTTCTTGTTGTTCTTCTTCTGCACAGCTAAACTGGAAGTGGCATTTCCAGCTCGCAATAGCGCAGAGTTATCTCAAAGAAAGGGGCCACGGTGTTTCTGTATCTCTATTATGTTGGTGCGACTTCGGAACTTTTAAATATCTTGATATATCTCGAGAACTACGCATCTGATCAAAAAATATCATAGAACATAAAAAGTAGGAAACTTAATTCTCTATAGAAAAGGTCTCTTAACATTTTGCCATAGCCCGCTTCATTTCCGAGATATTTGCAGATTTATCTCAAGGGAAGGGGCCTAACGGACATATTTCGAGATATTTCTTCTTCTTGTTGTTCTTCTTCTGCACAGCGAAGCTGGAAGTGGCAATTGCAGCTCGCAATAGTGCAGAGTCATCTCAAAGAAAGGGGCCACGGTGTTTCTGTATCTCTATTATGTTGGTGCGGCTTCGGAACTTTTAAATATCTTGATATATCTCGAGAACTACGCATCTGATCAAAAAATATCATAGAACATAAATAGTAGGAAACTTAATTCTCTACAAAAAAGGTCTCTCAACATTTTGCCATAGCTCGCTTCGTTTCCGAGATATTTGCAGATTTATCTCAAGGGAAGGGGCCTGACGGACATATTTCGAGATATTTCTTCTTCTTGTTGTTCTTCTTCAGCACAGCTAAGCTGGAAGTGGCATTTGCAGCTCGCAATAGTGCAGAGTTATCTCAAAGAAAGGGGCCACGGTGTTTCTGTATCTCTATTATGTTGGTGCGGCTTCGGAACTTTTAAATATCTCGATATATCTCGAAAACTACGCTTCTGATCAAAAAATATCATAGAACATAAATTGTAGGAAACATAATTCTCTACAAAAAACGTCTCTTAACATTTTGCCATAGCTCGCTTCGTTTCCGAGATATTTGCAGATTCAACTCAAAGGAACGGGCCTGACGGACATATTTCGAGATATTTCTTCTTCTTCTTGTTCTTCTTCTGCACAGCTAAACTGGAAGTGGCATTTCCAGCTCGCAATAGTGCAGAGTTATCTCAAAGAAAGGGGCCACGGTGTTTCTGTATCTCTACTATGTTGGTGCGGCTTCGGAACTTTTAAATATCTTGATATATCTCGAGAACTACGCATCTGATCAAAAAATATCATAGAACATAAAAAGTAGGAAACTTAATTCTCTACAAAAAAGGTCTCTTAACATTTTGCCATAGCTCGCTTCATTTCCGAGATATTTGCAGATTTATCTCAAGGGAAGGGGCCTGACGTACATATTTCGAGATATTTCTTCTTCTTGTTGTTCTTCTTCTGCACAGCTAAGCTGGAAGTGGCATTTACAGCTCGCAATAGTGCAGAGTTATCTCAAAGAAAGGGGCCACGGTGTTTCTGTATCTCTATTATGTTGGTGCGGCTTCGGAACTTTTAAATATCTTGATATATCTCGAGAACTACGAATCTGATCAAAAAATATCATAGAACATAAAAAGTAGGAAACTTAATTCTCTACAAAAAAGGTCTCTTAACATTTTGCCATAGCTCGCTTTGTTTCCGAGATATTTGCAGATTTATCTCAAGGGAAGGGGCCTGACGGACATATTTCGAGATATTTCTTCTTCTTGTTGTTCTTCTTCTGCACAGCTAAACTGGAAGTGGCATTTCCAGCTCGCAATAGTGCAGAGTTATCTCAAAGAAAGGGGCCACGGTGTTTCTGTATCTCTATTATGTTGGTGCGGCTTCGGAACTTTTAAATATCTCGATATATCTCGAAAACTACGCTTCTGATCAAAAAATATCATAGAACATAAATTGTAGGAAACATAATTCTCTACAAAAAACGTCTCTTAACATTTTGCCATAGCTCGCTTCGTTTCCGAGATATTTGCAGATTCAGCTCAAAGGAACGGGCCTGACGGACATATTTCGAGATATTTCTTCTTCTTGTTGTTCTTCTTCTGCACAGCTAAACTGGAAGTGGCATTTCCAGCTCGCAATAGTGCAGAGTTATCTCAAAGAAAGGGGCCACGGTGTTTCTGTATCTCTACTATGTTGGTGCGGCTTCGGAACTTTTAAATATCTTGATATATCTCGAGAACTACGCATCTGATCAAAAAATATCATAGAACATAAAAAGTAGGAAACTTAATTCTCTACAAAAAATGTCTCTTAACATTTTGCCATAGCTCGCTTCATTTCCGAGATATTTGCAGATTTATCTCAAGGGAAGGGGCCTGACGTACATATTTCGAGATATTTCTTCTTCTTGTTGTTCTTCTTCTGCACAGCTAAGCTGGAAGTGGCATTTACAGCTCGCAATAGTGCAGAGTTATCTCAAAGAAAGGGGCCACGGTGTTTCTGTATCTCTATTATGTTGGTGCGGCTTCGGAACTTTTAAATATCTTGATATATCTCGAGAACTACGCATCTGATCAAAAAATATCATAGAACATAAAAAGTAGCAAACTTAATTCTCTATAGAAAAGGTCTCTTAACATTTTGCCATAGCTCGCTTCGTTTCCGAGATATTTGCACATTTATCTCAAGGGAAGGGGCCTGACGGACATATTTCGAGATATTTCTTCTTCTTGTTGTTCTTCTTCTGCACAGCTAAGCTGGAAGTGGCATTTGCAGCTCGCAATAGTGCAGAGTTATCTCAAAGAAGGGGGCCACGGTGTTTCTGTATCTCTATTATGTTGGTGCGGCTTCGGAACTTTTAAATATCTTGATATATCTCGAGAACTACGCATCTGATCAAAAAATATCATAGAACATAAAAAGTAGGAAACTTAATTCTCTATAGAAAAGGTCTCTTAACATTTTGCCATAGCTCGCTTCGTTTCCGAGATATTTGCACATTTATCTCAAGGGAAGGGGCCTAACGGACATATTTCGAGATATTTCTTCTTCTTGTTGTTCTTCTTCTGCACAGCTAAGCTAGAAGTGGCATTTGCGGCTCGCACTAGTGCAGAGTTATCTCAAAGAAAGGGGCCACGTTGTTTCTGTATCTCTATTATGTTGGTGCAGCTTCGGAACTTTTAAATATCTTGATATATCTCGAGAACTACGCATCTGATCAAAAAATATCATGGAACATAAAAAGTAGAAAACTTAATTCTCTACAAAAAAGGTCTCTTAACATTTTGCCATAGCTCGCTTCGTTTCCGAGATATTTGCAGATTTATCTCAAGGGAAGGGGCCTGACGGACATATTTCGAGATATTTCTTCTTCTTGTTGTTCTTCTTCTGCACAGCTAAGCTGGAAAGGGCATTTGCAGCTCGTAATAGTGCAGAATTATCTCAAAGAAAGGGGCCACGGTGTTTCTGTATCTCTATTATGTTGGTGCGGCTTCGGAACTTTTAAATATCTTGATATATCTCGAGAACTACGCATCTGATCAAAAAATATCATAGAACATAAAAAGTAGGAAACTTAATTCTCTACAAAAAAGGTCTCTTAACATTTTGCCATAGCTCGCTTCGTTTCCGAGATATTTGCAGATTTATCTCAAGGGAAGGGGCCTGACGGACATATTTCGAGATATTTCTTCTTCTTGTTGTTCTTCTTCTGCACAGCTAAGCTGGAGGTGGCATTTACAGCTCGCAATAGTGCAGAGTTATCTCAAAGAAAGGGGCCACGGTGTTTCTGTATCTCTATTATGTTGGTGCGGCTTCGGAACTTTTAAATATCTTGATATATCTCGAGAACTACGCATCTGATCAAAAAATATCATAGAAGATAAAAAGTAGGAAACTTAATTCTCTACAAAAAAGGGCTCTTAACATTTTGCCATAGCTCGCTTCGTTTCCGAGATATTTGCAGATTTATCTCAAGGGAAGGGGCCTGACGGACATATTTCGAGATATTTCTTCTTCTTGTTGTTCTTCTTCTGCACAGCTAAGCTGGAAGTGGCATTTGCGGCTCGCACTAGTGCAGAGTTATCTCAAAGAAAGGGGCCACGGTGTTTCTGTATCTCTATTATGTTGGTGCGGCTTCGGAACTTTTAAATATCTCGATATATCTCGAAAACTACGCTTCTGATCAAAAAACATCATAGAACATAAATTATAGGAAACATAATTCTCTACAAAAAACGTCTCTTAACATTTTGCCATAGCTCGCTTCGTTTCCGAGATATTTGCAGATTCAGCTCAAAGGAACTGGCCTGACGGACCTATTTCGAGATATTTCTTCTTCTTGTTGTTCTCCCTCTGCACAGCTAAGCTGGAAGTGGGATTTGCAGCTCGCAATAGTGCAGAGTTATCTCAAAGAAAGGGGCCACGGTGTTTCTGTATCTCTATTATGTTGGTGCGGCTTCGGAACTTTTAAATATCTTGATATATCTCGAGAACTACGCATCTGATCACAAAATATCATAGAACATAAAAAGTAGGAAACTTAATTCTCTACAAAAAAGGTCTCTTAACATTTTGCCATCGCTCGCTTCGTTTCTGAGATATTTGCAGATTTATCTCAAGGGAAGGGGCCTGACGGACATATTTCGAGATATTTCTTCTTCTTGTTGTTCTTCTTCTGCACAGCTAAGCTGGAAGTGGCATTTGCAGCTCGCAATAGTGCAGAGTTATCTCAAAGAAGGGGGCCACGGTGTTTCTGTATCTCTATTCTGTTGGTGCGGCTTCGGAACTTTTAAATATCTTGATATATCTCGAGAACTACGCTTCTGATCAAAAAATATCATAGAACATAAAAAGTAGGAAACTTAATTCTCTACAAAATAGGTCTCTTAACATTTTGCCATAGCTCGCTTCGTTTCCGAGGTATTTGCAGATTTATCTCAAGGGAAGGGGCCTGACGGACATATTTCGAGATATTTCTTCTTCTTGTTGTTCTTCTTCTGCACAGCTAAGCTGGAAGTGGCATTTGCAGCTCGCAATAGTGCAGAGTTATCTCAAAGAAAGGGGCCACGGTGTTTCTGTATCTCTATTATGTTGGTGCGGCTTCGCAACTTTCAAATATCTTGATATATCTCGAGAACTACGCGTCTGATCAAAAAATATCATAGAACATAAAAAGTAGGAAACTTAATTCTCTACAAAAAAGGTCTCCTAACATTTTGCCATAGCTCGCTTCCTTTCCGAGATATTTGCAGATTTATCTCAAGGGAAGGGGCCTGACGGACATATTTCGAGATATTTCTTCTTGTTGTTCTTCTTCTGCACAGCTAAGCTGGAAGTGGCATTTGCGGCTCGCACTAGTGCAGAGTTATCTCAAAGAAAGGGGCCACGGTGTTTCTGTATCTCTATTATGTTGGTGCGGCTTCGGAACTTTTAAATATCTCGATATATCTCGAAAACTACGCTTCTGATCAAAAAATATCATAGAAGATAAATTGTAGGAAACATAATTCTCTACAAAAAAGGTCTCTAAACATTTTGCCATAGCTCGCTTCGTTTCCGAGATATTTGCAGATTTATCTCAAGGGAAGGGGCCTGACGGACATATTTCGAGATATTTCTTCTTCTTGTTGTTCATCTTCTGCACAGCTAAGCTGGAGGTGGCATTTACAGCTCGCAATAGTGCAGAGTTATCTCAAAGAAAGGGGCCACGGTGTTTCTGTATCTCTATTATGTTGTTGCGGCTTCGGAACTTTTAAATATCTTGATATATCTCGAGAACTACGCGTCTGATCAAAAAATATCATAGAACATAAAAAGTAGGAAACATAATTCTCTACAAAAAAGGTCTCTTAACATTTTGCCATAGCTCGCTTCGTTTCCGAGATATTTGCAGATTTATCTCAAGGGAAGGTACCTGACGGACATATTTCGAGATATTTCTTCTTCTTGTTGTTCTTCTTCTGCACAGCTAAGCTGGAAGTGGCATTTGCGGCTCGCACTAGTGCAGAGTTATCTCAAAGAAAGGGGCCACGGTGTTTCTGTATCTCTATTATGTTGGTGCGGCTTCGGAACTTTTAAATATCTTGATATATCTCGAGAACTACGCATCTGATCAAAAAATATCATAGAAGATAAAAAGTATGAAACTTAATTCTCTACAAAAAAGGGCTCTTAACATTTTGCCATAGCTCGCTTCGTTTCCGAGATATTTGCAGATTTATCTCAAGGGAAGGGGCCTGACGGACATATTTCGAGATATTTCTTCTTCTTGTTGTTCTTCTTCTGCACAGCTAAGCTGGAAGTGGCATTTGCAGCTCGCAATAGTGCAGAGTTATCTCAAAGAAAGGGGCCACGGTGTTTCTGTATCTCTATTATGTTGGTGCGGCTTCGGAACTTTTAAATATCTTGATATATCTCGAGAACTACGCATCTGATCAAAAAATATCATAGAAGATAAAAAGTAGGAAACTTAATTCTCTACAAAAAAGGGCTCTTAACATTTTGCCATAGCTCGCTTCGTTTCCGAGATATTTGCAGATTTATCTCAAGGGAAGGGGCCTGACGGACATATTTCGAGATATTTCTTCTTCTTGTTGTTCTTCTTCTGCACAGCTAAGCTGGAAGTGGCATTTGCGGCTCGCACTAGTGCAGAGTTATCTCAAAGAAAGGGGCCACGGTGTTTCTGTATCTCTATTATGTTGGTGCGGCTTCGGAACTTTTAAATATCTCGATATATCTCGAAAACTACGCTTCTGATCAAAAAATATCATAGAACATAAATTATAGGAAACATAATTCTCTACAAAAAACGTCTCTTAACATTTTGCCATAGCTCGCTTCGTTTCCGAGATATTTGCAGATTCAGCTCAAAGGAACTGGCCTGACGGACATATTTCGAGATATTTCTTCTTCTTGTTGTTCTCCCTCTGCACAGCTAAGCTGGAAGTGGGATTTGCAGCTCGCAATAGTGCAGAGTTATCTCAAAGAAAGGGGCCACGGTGTTTCTGTATCTCTATTATGTTGGTGCGGCTTCGGAACTTTTAAATATCTTGATATATCTCGAGAACTACGCATCTGATCAAAAAATATCATAGAACATAAAAAGTAGGAAACTTAATTCTCTACAAAAAAGGTCTCTTAACATTTTGCCATCGCTCGCTTCGTTTCTGAGATATTTGCAGATTTATCTCAAGGGAAGGGGCCTGACGGACATATTTCGAGATATTTCTTCTTCTTGTTGTTCTTCTTCTGCACAGCTAAGCTGGAAGTGGCATTTGCGGCTCGCACTAGTGCAGAGTTATCTCAAAGAAAGGGGCCACGGTGTTTCTGTATCTCTATTATGTTGGTGCGGCTTCGGAACTTTTAAATATCTCGATATATCTCGAAAACTACGCTTCTGATCAAAAAATATCATAGAACATAAATTATAGGAAACATAATTCTCTACAAAAAACGTCTCTTAACATTTTGCCATAGCTCGCTTCGTTTCCGAGATATTTGCAGATTCAGCTCAAAGGAACTGGCCTGACGGACATATTTCGAGATATTTCTTCTTCTTGTTGTTCTCCCTCTGCACAGCTAAGCTGGAAGTGGGATTTGCAGCTCGCAATAGTGCAGAGTTATCTCAAAGAAAGGGGCCACGGTGTTTCTGTATCTCTATTATGTTGGTGCGGATTCGGAACTTTTAAATATCTTGATATATCTCGAGAACTACGCATCTGATCAAAAAATATCATAGAACATAAAAAGTAGGAAACTTAATTCTCTACAAAAAAGGTCTCTTAACATTTTGCCATCGCTCGCTTCGTTTCTGAGATATTTGCAGATTTATCTCAAGGGAAGGGGCATGACGGACATATTTCGAGGTATTTCTTCTTCTTGTTGTTCTTCTTCTGCACAGCTAAGCTGGAAGTGGCATTTGCAGCTCGCAATAGTGCAGAGTTATCTCAAAGAAGGGGGCCACGGTGTTTCTGTATCTCTATTCTGTTGGTGCGGCTTCGGAACTTTTAAATATCTTGATATATCTCGAGAACTACGCTTCTGATCAAAAAATATCATAGAACATAAAAAGTAGGAAACTTAATTCTCTACAAAAAAGGTCTCTTAACATTTTGCCATCGCTCGCTTCGTTTCTGAGATATTTGCAGATTTATCTCAAGGGAAGGGGCCTGACGGACATATTTCGAGATATTTCTTCTTCTTGTTGTTCTTCTTCTGCACAGCTAAGCTGGAAGTGGCATTTGCGGCTCGCACTAGTGCAGAGTTATCTCAAAGAAAGGGGCCACGGTGTTTCTGTATCTCTATTATGTTGGTGCGGCTTCGGAACTTTTAAATATCTTGATATATCTCGAGAACTACGCGTCTGATCAAAAAATATCATAGAACATAAAAAGTAGGAAACATAATTCTCTACAAAAAAGGTCTCTTAACATTTTGCCATAGCTCGCTTCGTTTCCGAGATATTTGCAGATTCAGCTCAAAGGAACTGGCCTGACGGACCTATTTCGAGATATTTCTTCTTCTTGTTGTTCTCCCTCTGCACAGCTAAGCTGGAGGTGGCATTTACAGCTCGCAATAGTGCAGAGTTATCTCAAAGAAAGGGGCCACGGTGTTTCTGTATCTCTATTATGTTGGTGCGGCTTCGGAACTTTTAAATATCTTGATATATCTCGAGAACTACGCGTCTGATCAAAAAATATCATAGAACATAAAAAGTAGGAAACATAATTCTCTACAAAAAAGGTCTCTTAACATTTTGCCATAGCTCGCTTCGTTTCCGAGATATTTGCAGATTTATCTCAAGGGAAGGTACCTGACGGACATATTTCGAGATATTTCTTCTTCTTGTTGTTCTTCTTCTGCACAGCTAAGCTGGAAGTGGCATTTGCGCCTCGCACTAGTGCAGAGTTATCTCAAAGAAAGGGGCCACGGTGTTTCTGTATCTCTATTATGTTGGTGCGGCTTCGGAACTTTTAAATATCTTGATATATCTCGAGAACTACGCATCTGATCAAAAAATATCATACAAGATAAAAAGTATGAAACTTAATTCTCTACAAAAAAGGGCTCTTAACATTTTGCCATAGCTCGCTTCGTTTCCGAGATATTTGCAGATTTATCTCAAGGGAAGGGGCCTGACGGACATATTTCGAGATATTTCTTCTTCTTGTTGTTCTTCTTCTGCACAGCTAAGCTGGAAGTGGCATTTGCAGCTCGCAATAGTGCAGAGTTGTCTCAAAGAAAGGGGCCACGGTGTTTCTGTATCTCTATTATGTTGGTGCGGCTTCGGAACTTTTAAATATCTTGATATATCTCGAGAACTACGCATCTGATCAAAAAATATCATAGAAGATAAAAAGTAGGAAACTTAATTCTCTACAAAAAAGGGCTCTTAACATTTTGCCATAGCTCGCTTCGTTTCCGAGATATTTGCAGATTTATCTCAAGGGAAGGGGCCTGACGGACATATTTCGAGATATTTCTTCTTCTTGTTGTTCTTCTTCTGCACAGCTAAGCTGGAAGTGGCATTTGCGGCTCGCACTAGTGCAGAGTTATCTCAAAGAAAGGGGCCACGGTGTTTCTGTATCTCTATTATGTTGGTGCGGCTTCGGAACTTTTAAATATCTCGATATATCTCGAAAACTACGCTTCTGATCAAAAAATATCATAGAACATAAATTATAGGAAACATAATTCTCTACAAAAAACGTCTCTTAACATTTTGCCATAGCTCGCTTCGTTTCCGAGATATTTGCAGATTCAGCTCAAAGGAACTGGCCTGACGGACCTATTTCGAGATATTTCTTCTTCTTGTTGTTCTCCCTCTGCACAGCTAAGCTGGAAGTGGGATTTGCAGCTCGCAATAGTGCAGAGTTATCTCAAAGAAAGGGGCCACGGTGTTTCTGTATCTCTATTATGTTGGTGCGGCTTCGGAACTTTTAAATATCTTGATATATCTCGAGAACTACGCATCTGATCAAAAAATATCATAGAACATAAAAAGTAGGAAACTTAATTCTCTACAAAAAAGGTCTCTTAACATTTTGCCATCGCTCGCTTCGTTTCTGAGATATTTGCAGATTTATCTCAAGGGAAGGGGCCTGACGGACATATTTCGAGATATTTCTTCTTCTTGTTGTTCATCTTCTGCACAGCTAAGCTGGAGGTGGCATTTACAGCTCGCAATAGTGCAGAGTTATCTCAAAGAAAGGGGCCACGGTGTTTCTGTATCTCTATTATGTTGGTGCGGCTTCGGAACTTTTAAATATCTTGATATATCTCGAGAACTGCGCATCTGATCAAAAAATATCATAGAACATAAATTATAGGAAACATAATTCTCTACAAAAAACGTCTCTTAACATTTTGCCATAGCTCGCTTCGTTTCCGAGATATTTGCAGATTCAGCTCAAAGGAACTGGCCTGACGGACATGTTTCGAGATATTTCTTCTTCTTGTTGTTCTCCCTCTGCACAGCTAAGCTGGAAGTGGGATTTGCAGCTCGCAATAGTGCAGAGTTATCTCAAAGAAAGGGGCCACGGTGTTTCTGTATCTCTATTATGTTGGTGCGGCTTCGGAACTTTTAAATATCTTGATATATCTCGAGAACTACGCATCTGATCAAAAAATATCATAGAACATAAAAAGTAGGAAACTTAATTCTCTACAAAAAAGGGCTCTTAACATTTTGCCATAGCTCGCTTCGTTTCCGAGATATTTGCAGATTTATCTCAAGGGAAGGGGCCTGACGGACATATTTCGAGATATTTCTTCTTCTTGTTGTTCTTCTTCTGCACAGCTAAGCTGGAAGTGGCATTTGCGGCTCGCACTAGTGCAGAGTTATCTCAAAGAAAGGGGCCACGGTGTTTCTGTATCTCTATTATGTTGGTGCGGCATCGGAACTTTTAAATATCTCGATATATCTCGAAAACTACGCTTCTGATCAAAAAATATCATAGAACATAAATTATAGGAAACATAATTCTCTACAAAAAACGTCTCTCAACATTTTGCCATAGCTCTCTTCGTTTCCGAGATATTTGCAGATTTATCTCAAGGGAAGGGGCCTGACGGACATACTTCGAGATATTTCTTCTTCTTGTTGTTCTTCTTCTGCACAGCTAAGCTGGAAGTGGCATTTGCAGCTCGCAATAGTGCAGAGTTATCTCAAAGAAAGGGGCCACGGTGTTTCTGTATGTCTATTATGTTGGTGCGGCTTCGGATCTTTTAAATATCTTGATATATCTCGAGAACTACGCATCTGATCAAAAAATATCATAGAACATAAATTATAGGAAACATAATTCTCTACAAAAAACGTCTCTTAACATTTTGCCATAGCTCGCTTCGTTTCCGAGATATTTGCAGATTCAGCTCAAAGGAACTGGCCTGACGGACATATTTCGAGATATTTCTTCTTCTTGTTGTTCTCCCTCTGCACAGCTAAGCTGGAAGTGGGATTTGCAGCTAGCAATAGTGCAGAGTTATCTCAAAGAAAGGGGCCACGGTGTTTCTGTATCTCTATTATGTTGGTGCGGCTTCGGAACTTTTAAATATCTTGATATATCTCGAGAACTACGCATCTGATCAAAAAATATCATAGAACATAAAAAGTAGGAAACTTAATTCTCTACAAAAAAGGTCCCTTAACATGTTGCCATAGCCTTCTTCGTTTCCGAGATATTTGCAGATTTATCTCAAGGGAAGGGGCCTGACGGACATACTTCGAGATATTTCTTCTTCTTGTTGTTCTTCTTCTCTACAGCTCAGCTGGAAGTGGCATTTGCAGCTCGCAATAGTGCAGAGTTATCTCAAAGAAAGGGGCCACGGTGTTTCTGTATCTCTATTATGTTGGTGCGGCTTCGGAACTTTTAAATATCTTGATATATCTCGAGAACTACGCATCTGATCAAAAAATATCATAGAAGATAAAAAGTAGGAAACTTAATTCTCTACAAAAAAGGGCTCTTAACATTTTGCCATAGCTCGCTTCGTTTCCGAGATATTTGCAGATTTATCTCAAGGGAAGGGGCCTGACGGACATATTTCGAGATATTTCTTCTTCTTGTTGTTCTCCCTCTGCACAGCTAAGCTGGAAGTGGGATTTGCAGCTCGCAATAGTGCAGAGTTATCTCAAAGAAAGGGGCCACGGTGTTTCTGTATCTCTATTATGTTGGTGCGGCTTCGGAACTTTTAAATATCTTGATATATCTCGAGAACTACGCATCTGATCAAAAAATATCATAGAACATAAAAAGTAGGAAACTTAATTCTCTACAAAAAAGGTCTCTTAACATTTTGCCATAGCTCGCTTCGTTTCCGAGATATTTGCAGGTTTATCTCAAGGGAAGGGGCCTGACGGACATATTTCGAGACATTTCTTCTTCTTGTTGTTCTTCTTCTGCCCAGCTAAGCTGGAAGTGGCATTTGCGGCTCGCACTAGTGCAGAGTTATCTCAAAGAAAGGGGCCACGGTGTTTCTGTATCTCTATTATGTTGGTGCGGCTTCGGCACTTTTAAATATCTTGATATATCTCGAGAACTACGCATCTGATCAAAAAATATCATAGAACATAAAAAGTAGGAAACTTAATTCTCTACAAAAAAGGTCGCTTAACATTTTGCCATAGCTCGCTTCGTTTCCGAGATATTTGCAGATTTATCTCAAGGGAAGGTACCTGACGGACATACTTCGAGATATTTCTTCTTCTTGTTGTTCTTCTTCTGCACAGCCAAGCTGGAAGTGGCATTTGCAGCTCGCAATAGTGCAGAGTTATCTCAAAGAAAGGGGCCACGGTGTTTCTGTATCTCTATTATGTTGGTGCGGCTTCGGAACTTTTAAATATCTTGATATATCTCGAGAACTACGCATCTGATCAAAAAATATCATAGAAGATAAAAAGTAGGAAACTTAATTCTCTACAAAAAAGGGCTCTTAACATTTTGCCATAGCTCGCTTCGTTTCCGAGATATTTGCAGATTTATCTCAAGGGAAGGGGCCTGACGGACATATTTCGAGACATTTCTTCTTCTTGTTGTTCTTCTTCTGCACAGCTAAGCTGGAAGTGGCATTTGCGGCTCGCACTAGTGCAGAGTTATCTCAAAGAAAGGGGCCACGGTGTTTCTGTATCTCTATTATGTTGGTGCGGCTTCGGAACTTTTAAATATCTTGATATATCTCGAGAACTACGCATCTGATCAAAAAATATCATAGAACATAAAAAGTAGGAAACTTAATTCTCTACAAAAAAGGTCTCTTAACATTTTGCCATAGCTCTCTTCGTTTCCGAGATATTTGCAGATTTATCTCAAGGGAAGGGGCCTGACGGACATACTTCGAGATATTTCTTCTTCTTGTTGTTCTTCTTCTGCACAGCTAAGCTGGAAGTGGCATTTGCAGCTCGCAATAGTGCAGAGTTATCTCAAAGAAAGGGGCCACGGTGTTTCTGTATCTCTATTATGTTGGTGCGGCTTCGGAACTTTTAAATATCTTGATATATCTCGAGAACTACGCATCTGATCAAAAAATATCATAGAACATAAAAAGTAGGAAACTTAATTCTCTACAAAAAAGGTCTCTTAACATTTTGCCATAGCTCGCTTCGTTTCCGAGATATTTGCAGATTTATCTCAAGGGAAGGGGCCTGACGGACATATTTCGAGACATTTCTTCTTCTTGTTGTTCTTCTTCTGCACAGCTAAGCTGGAAGTGGCATTTGCGGCTCGCACTAGTGCAGAGTTATCTCAAAGAAAGGGGCCACGGTGTTTCTGTATCTCTATTATGTTGGTGCGGCTTCGGCACTTTTAAATATCTTGATATATCTCGAGAACTACGCATCTGATCAAAAAATATCATAGAACATAAAAAGTAGGAAACTTAATTCTCTACAAAAAAGGTCTCTTAACATTTTGCCATAGCTCGCTTCGTTTCCGAGATATTTGCAGATTTATCTCAAGGGAAGGTACCTGACGGACATACTTCGAGATATTTCTTCTTCTTGTTGTTCTTCTTCTGCACAGCTAAGCTGGAAGTGGCATTTGCAGCTCGCAATAGTGCAGAGTTATCTCAAAGAAAGGGGCCACGGTGTTTCTGTATCTCTATTATGTTGGTGCGGCTTCGGAACTTTTAAATATCTTGATATATCTCGAGAACTACGCATCTGATCAAAAAATATCATAGAAGATAAAAAGTAGGAAACTTAATTCTCTACAAAAAAGGGCTCTTAACATTTTGCCATAGCTCGCTTCGTTTCCGAGATATTTGCAGATTTATCTCAAGGGAAGGGGCCTGACGGACATATTTCGAGACATTTCTTCTTCTTGTTGTTCTTCTTCTGCACAGCTAAGCTGGAAGTGGCATTTGCGGCTCGCACTAGTGCAGAGTTATCTCAAAGAAAGGGGCCACGGTGTTTCTGTATCTCTATTATGTTGGTGCGGCTTCGGAACTTTTAAATATCTTGATATATCTCGAGAACTACGCATCTGATCAAAAAATATCATAGAACATAAAAAGTAGGAAACTTAATTCTCTACAAAAAAGGTCTCTTAACATTTTGCCATAGCTCTCTTCGTTTCCGAGATATTTGCAGATTTATCTCAAGGGAAGGGGCCTGACGGACATACTTCGAGATATTTCTTCTTCTTGTTGTTCTTCTTCTGCACAGCTAAGCTGGAAGTGGCATTTGCAGCTCGCAATAGTGCAGAGTTATCTCAAAGAAAGGGGCCACGGTGTTTCTGTATCTCTATTATGTTGGTGCGGCTTCGGAACTTTTAAATATCTTGATATATCTCGAGAACTACGCATCTGATCAAAAAATATCATAGAACATAAAAAGTAGGAAACTTAATTCTCTACAAAAAAGGTCTCTTAACATTTTGCCATAGCTCGCTTCGTTTCCGAGATATTTGCAGATTTATCTCAAGGGAAGGGGCCTGACGGACATATTTCGAGACATTTCTTCTTCTTGTTGTTCTTCTTCTGCACAGCTAAGCTGGAAGTGGCATTTGCGGCTCGCACTAGTGCAGAGTTATCTCAAAGAAAGGGGCCACGGTGTTTCTGTATCTCTATTATGTTGGTGCGGCTTCGGCACTTTTAAATATCTTGATATATCTCGAGAACTACGCATCTGATCAAAAAATATCATAGAACATAAAAAGTAGGAAACTTAATTCTCTACAAAAAAGGTCTCTTAACATTTTGCCATAGCTCGCTTCGTTTCCGAGATATTTGCAGATTTATCTCAAGGGAAGGTACCTGACGGACATACTTCGAGATATTTCTTCTTCTTGTTGTTCTTCTTCTGCACAGCTAAGCTGGAAGTGGCATTTGCAGCTCGCAATAGTGCAGAGTTATCTCAAAGAAAGGGGCCACGGTGTTTCTGTATCTCTATTATGTTGGTGCGGCTTCGGAACTTTTAAATATCTTGATATATCTCGAGAACTACGCATCTGATCAAAAAATATCATAGAAGATAAAAAGTAGGAAACTTAATTCTCTACAAAAAAGGGCTCTTAACATTTTGCCATAGCTCGCTTCGTTTCCGAGATATTTGCAGATTTATCTCAAGGGAAGGGGCCTGACGGACATATTTCGAGACATTTCTTCTTCTTGTTGTTCTTCTTCTGCACAGCTAAGCTGGAAGTGGCATTTGCGGCTCGCACTAGTGCAGAGTTATCTCAAAGAAAGGGGCCACGGTGTTTCTGTATCTCTATTATGTTGGTGCGGCTTCGGAACTTTTAAATATCTTGATATATCTCGAGAACTACGCATCTGATCAAAAAATATCATAGAACATAAAAAGTAGGAAACTTAATTCTCTACAAAAAAGGTCTCTTAACATTTTGCCATAGCTCTCTTCGTTTCCGAGATATTTGCAGATTTATCTCAAGGGAAGGGGCCTGACGGACATACTTCGAGATATTTCTTCTTCTTGTTGTTCTTCTTCTGCACAGCTAAGCTGGAAGTGGCATTTGCAGCTCGCAATAGTGCAGAGTTATCTCAAAGAAAGGGGCCACGGTGTTTCTGTATCTCTATTATGTTGGTGCGGCTTCGGAACTTTTAAATATCTTGATATATCTCGAGAACTACGCATCTGATCAAAAAATATCATAGAACATAAAAAGTAGGAAACTTAATTCTCTACAAAAAAGGTCTCTTAACATTTTGCCATAGCTCGCTTCGTTTCCGAGATATTTGCAGATTTATCTCAAGGGAAGGGGCCTAACGGACATATTTCGAGATATTTCTTCTTCTTGTTGTTCTTCTTCTGCACAGCTAAACTGGAAGTGGCATTTCCAGCTCGCAATAGTGCAGAGTTATCTCAATGAAAGGGGCCACGGTGTTTCTGTATCTCTATTATGTTGGTGCGGCTTCGGAACTTTTAAATATCTTGATATATCTCGAGAACTACGCATCTGATCAAAAAATATCATGGAACATAAAAAGTAGGAAACTTAATTCTCTACAAATAAGCTCTCTTAACATTTTGCCATAGCTCGCTTGGTTTCCGAGATATTTGCAGATTTATCTCAAGGGAAGGGGCCTGACGGACATATTTCGAGATATTTCTTCTTCTTGTTGTTCTTCTTCTGCACAGCTAAGCTGGAAGTGGCATTTGCAGCTCGCAATAGTGCAGAGATATCTCAAAGAAAGGGGCCACGGTGTTTCTGTATCTCTATTACGTTGGTGCGGCTTCGGAACTTTTAAATATCTTGATATATCTCGAGAACTACGCGTCTGATCAAAAAATATCGTAGAACATAAAAAGTAGGAAACATAATTCTCTACAAAAAAGGTCTCTTAACATTTTGCCATAGCTCGCTTCGTTTCCGAGATATTTGCAGATTTATCTCAAGGGAAGGGGCCTGACGGACATATTTCGAGATATTTCTTCTTCTTGTTGTTCTTCTTCTGCACAGCTAAGCTGGAAGTGGCATTTGCGGCTCGCACTAGTGCAGAGTTATCTCAAAGAAAGGGGCCACGGTGTTTCTGTATCTCTATTACGTTGGTGCGGCTTCGGAACTTTTAAGTATCTTGATATATCTCGAGAACTACGCATCTGATCAAAAAATATCATAGAACATAAATAGTAGGAAACTTAATTCTCTACAACAAAGGTCTCTCAACATTTTGCCATAGCTCGCTTCGTTTCCGAGATATGTGCAGATACATCTCAAGGGAAGGGGCCTGACGGACATATTTCGAGATATTTCTTCTTCTTGTTGTTCTTCTTCTGCACAGCTAAGCTGGAAGTGGCATTTGCAGCTCGCAATAGTGCAGAGTTATCCCAAAGAAAGGGGCCACGGTGTTTCTGTATCTCTATTATGTTGGTGCGGCTTCCGAACTTTTAAATACCTTGATATATCTCGAGAACTGCGCCTCTGATCGAAAAATATCGTAGAACATAAAAAGTAGGAAACTTAATTCTCTACAAAAAAGGTCTCTTCACATTTTGCCATAGCTCGCTTCGTTTCCGAGATATTTGCAGATATATCTCAAGGGAAGGGGCCCGACGGACATATTTCGAGATATTTCTTCTTCTTGTTGTTCTTCTTCTGCACAGCTAAGCTGGAAGTGGCATTTACAGCTCGCAATAGTGCAGAGTTATCTCAAAGAAAGGGGCCACGGTGTTTCTGTATCTCTATTATGTTGGTGCGGCTTCCGAACTTTTAAATACCTTGATATATCTCGAGAACTACGCCTCTGATCGAAAAATATCGTAGAACATAAAAAGTAGGAAACTTAATTCTCTACAAAAAAGGTCTCTTCACATTTTGCCATAGCTCGCTTCGTTTCCGAGATATTTGCAGATTTATCTCAAGGGAAGGGGCCTGACGGACATATTTCGAGATATTTCTTCTTCTTGTTTGTTCTTCTTCTGCACAGCTAAGCTGGAAGTGGCATTTGCAGCTCGCAATAGTGCAGAGTTATCTCAAAGAAAGGGGCCACGGTGTTTCTGTATCTCTATTATGTTGGTGCGGCTTCGGAACTTTTAAATATCTTGATATATCTCGAGAACTACGCATCTGATCAAAAAATATCATAGAACATAAAAAGTAGGAAACTTAATTCTCTACAAAAAAGGTCTCTTAACATTTTGCCATAGCTCGCTTCGTTTCCGAGATATTTGCAGATTTATCTCAAGGGAAGGGGCCTAACGGACATATTTCGAGATATTTCTTCTTCTTGTTGTTCTTCTTCTGCACAGCTAAACTGGAAGTGGCATTTGCAGCTCGCAATAGTGCAGAGTTATCTCAAAGAAAGAGGCCACGGTGTTTCTGTATCTCTATTATGTTGGTGCGGCTTCGGAACTTTTAAATATCTTGATATATCTCGAGAACTACGCATCTGATCAAAAAATATCATAGAACATAAAAAGTAGGAAACATAATTCTCTACAAAAAAGGTCTCTTAACATTTTGCCATAGCTCGCTTCGTTTCCGAGATATTTGCAGATTTATCTCAAGGGAAGGGGCCTGACGGACATATTTCGAGATATTTCTTCTTCTTGTTGTTCTTCTTCTGCACAGCTAAACTGGAAGTGGCATTTCCAGCTCGCAATAGTGCAGAGTTATCTCAAAGAAAGGGGCCACGGTGTTTCTGTATCTCTATTATGTTGGTGCGGCTTCGGAACTTTTAAATATCTCGATATATCTCGAAAACTACGCTTCTGATCAAAAAATATCATACAACATAAATTGTAGGAAACATAATTCTCTACAAAAAACGTCTCTTAACATTTTGCCATAGCTCGCTTCGTTTCCGAGATATTTGCAGATTCAGCTCAAAGGAACTGGCCTGACGGACATATTTCGAGATATTTCTTCTTCTTGTTGTTCTTCCTCTGCACAGCTAAGCTGGAAGTGGCATTTGCAGCTCGCAATAGTGCAGAGTTATCTCAAAGAAAGGGGCCACGGTGTTTCTGTATCTCTATTATGTTGGTGCGGCTTCGGAACTTTTAAATATCTTGATATATCTCGAGAACTACGCATCTGATCAAAAAATATCATAGAACATAAAAAGTAGGAAACATAATTCTCTACAAAAAAGGTCTCTTAACATTTTGCCATAGCTCGCTTCCTTTCCGAGATATTTGCAGATTTATCTCAAGGGAAGGGGCCTGACGGACATATTTCGAGATATTTCTTCTTCTTGTTGTTCTTCTTCTGCACAGCTAAACTGGAAGTGGCATTTCCAGCTCGCAATAGTGCAGAGTTATCTCAAAGAAAGGGGCCACGGTGTTTCTGTATCTCTATTATGTTGGTGCGGCTTCGGAACTTTTAAATATCTCGATATATCTCGAAAACTACGCTTCTGATCAAAAAATATCATACAACATAAATTGTAGGAAACATAATTCTCTACAAAAAACGTCTCTTAACATTTTGCCATAGCTCGCTTCGTTTCCGAGATATTTGCAGATTCAGCTCAAAGGAACTGGCCTGACGGACATATTTCGAGATATTTCTTCTTCTTGTTGTTCTTCCTCTGCACAGCTAAGCTGGAAGTGGCATTTGCAGCTCGCAATAGTGCAGAGTTATCTCAAAGAAAGGGGCCACGGTGTTTCTGTATCTCTATTATGTTGGTGCGGCTTCGGAACTTTTAAATATCTTGATATATCTCGAGAACTACGCATCTGATCAAAAAATATCATAGAACATAAATTGTAGGAAACATAATTCTCTACAAAAAACGTCTCTTAACATTTTGCCATAGCTCGCTTCGTTTCCGAGATATTTGCAGATTTATCTCAAGGGAAGGGTCCTGACGGACATATTTCGAGATATTTCTTCTTCTTGTTGTTCTTCTTCTGCACAGCTAAACTGGAAGTGGCATTTCCAGCTGGCAATAGTGCAGAGTTATCCCAAAGAAAGGGGCCACGGTGTTTCTGTATCTCTATTATGTTGGTGCGGCTTCCGAACTTTTAAATACCTTGATATATCTCGAGAACTACGCCTCTGATCGAAAAATATCGTAGAACATAAAAAGTAGGAAACTTAATTCTCTACAAAAAAGGTCTCTTCACATTTTGCCATAGCTCGCTTCGTTTCCGAGATATTTGCAGATTTATCTCAAGGGAAGGGGCCTGACGGACATATTTCGAGATATTTCTTCTTCTTGTTTGTTCTTCTTCTGCACAGCTAAGCTGGAAGTGGCATTTGCAGCTCGCAATAGTGCAGAGTTATCTCAAAGAAAGGGGCCACGGTGTTTCTGTATCTCTATTATGTTGGTGCGGCTTCGGAACTTTTAAATATCTTGATATATCTCGAGAACTACGCATCTGATCAAAAAATATCATAGAACATAAAAAGTAGGAAACTTAATTCTCTACAAAAAAGGTCTCTTAACATTTTGCCATAGCTCGCTTCATTTCCGATATATTTGCAGATTTATCTCAAGGGAAGGGGCCTAACGGACATATTTCGAGATATTTCTTCTTCTTGTTGTTCTTCTTCTGCACAGCTAAACTGGAAGTGGCATTTCCAGCTCGCAATAGTGCAGAGTTATCTCAAAGAAAGGGGCCACGGTGTTTCTGTATCTCTATTATGTTGGTGCGGCTTCGGAACTTTTAAATATCTTGATATATCTCGAGAACTACGCATCTGATCAAAAAATATCATAGAACATAAAAAGTAGGAAACTTAATTCTCTACAAATAATGTCTCTTAACATTTTGCCATAGCTCGCTTCGTTTCCGAGATATTTGCAGATTTATCTCAAGGGAAGGGGCCTGACGGACATATTTCGAGATATTTCTTCTTCTTGTTGTTCTTCTTCTGCACAGCTAAGCTGGAAGTGGCATTTGCAGCTCGCAATAGTGCAGAGTTATCTCAAAGAAAGGGGCCACGGTGTTTCTGTATCTCTATTATGTTGGTGCGGCTGCGGAACTTTTAAATATCTTGATATATCTCGAGAACTACGCGTCTGATCAAAAAATATCATAGAACATAAAAAGTAGGAAACATAATTCTCTACAAATGAGGTCTCTTAACATTTTGCCATAGCTCGCTTCGTTTCCGAAATATTTGCAGATTTATCTCAAGGGAAGGGGCCTGACGGACATATTTCGAGATATTTCTTCTTCTTGTTGTTCTTCTTCTGCACAGCTAAGCTGGAAGTGGCATTTGCAGCTCGCAATAGTGCTGAGTTATCTCAAAGAAAGGGGCCACGGTGTTTCTGTATCTCTATTATGTTGGTGCGGCTTCGGAACTTTTAAATATCTCGATATATCTCGAAAACTACGCTTCTGATCAAAAAATATCATAGAACATAAATTGTAGGAAACATAATTCTCTACAAAAAACGTCTCTTAACATTTTGCCATAGCTCGCTTCGTTTCCGAGATATTTGCAGATTCAGCTCAAAGGAACTGGCCTGACGGACATATTTCGAGATATTTCTTCTTCTTGTTGTTCTTCCTCTGCACAGCTAAGCTGGAAGTGGCATTTGCAGCTCGCAATAGTGCAGAGTTATCTCAAAGAAAGAGGCCACGGTGTTTCTGTATCTCTATTATGTTGGTGCGGCTTCGGAACTTTTAAATATCTTGATATATCTCGAGAACTACGCATCTGATCAAAAAATATCATAGAACATAAAAAGTAGGAAACATAATTCTCTACAAAAAAGGTCTCTTAACATTTTGCCATAGCTCGCTTCGTTTCCGAGATATTTGCAGATTTATCTCAAGGGAAGGGGCCTGACGGACATATTTCGAGATATTTCTTCTTCTTGTTGTTCTTCTTCTGCACAGCTAAACTGGAAGTGGCATTTCCAGCTCGCAATAGTGCAGAGTTATCTCAAAGAAAGGGGCCACGGTGTTTCTGTATCTCTATTATCTTGGTGCGGCTTCGGAACTTTTAAATATCTCGATATATCTCGAAAACTACGCTTCTGATCAAAAAATATCATACAACATAAATTGTAGGAAACATAATTCTCTACAAAAAACGTCTCTTAACATTTTGCCATAGCTCGCTTCGTTTCCGAGATATTTGCAGATTCAGCTCAAAGGAACTGGCCTGACGGACATATTTCGAGATATTTCTTCTTCTTGTTGTTCTTCCTCTGCACAGCTAAGCTGGAAGTGGCATTTGCAGCTCGCAATAGTGCAGAGTTATCTCAAAGAAAGGGGCCACGGTGTTTCTGTATCTCTATTATGTTGGTGCGGCTTCGGAACTTTTAAATATCTTGATATATCTCGAGAACTACGCATCTGATCAAAAAATATCATAGAACATAAATTGTAGGAAACATAATTCTCTACAAAAAACGTCTCTTAACATTTTGCCATAGCTCGCTTCGTTTCCGAGATATTTGCAGATTTATCTCAAGGGAAGGGACATATTTCGAGATATTTCTTCTTCTTGTTGTTCTTCTTCTGCACAGCTAAACTGGAAGTGGCATTTCCAGCTGGCAATAGTGCAGAGTTATCCCAAAGAAAGGGGCCACGGTGTTTCTGTATCTCTATTATGTTGGTGCGGCTTCCGAACTTTTAAATACCTTGATATATCTCGAGAACTACGCCTCTGATCGAAAAATATCGTAGAACATAAAAAGTAGGAAACTTAATTCTCTACAAAAAAGGTCTCTTCACATTTTGCCATAGCTCGCTTCGTTTCCGAGATATTTGCAGATATATCTCAAGGGAAGGGGCCTGACGGACATATTTCGAGATATTTCTTCTTCTTGTTGTTCTTTTTCTGCACAGCTAAGCTGGAAGTGGCATTTGCAGCTCGCAATAGTGCAGAGATATCTCAAAGAAAGGGGCCACGGTGTTTCTGTATCTCTATTATGTTGGTGCGGCTTCGGAACTTTTAAATATCTTGATATATCTCGAGAACTACGCGTCTGATCAAAAAATATCGTAGAACATAAAAAGTAGGAAACATAATTCTCTACAAAAAAGGTCTCTTAACATTTTGCCATAGCTCGCTTCGTTTCCGAGATATTTGCAGATTTATCTCAAGGGAAGGGGCCTGACGGACATATTTCGAGATATTTCTTCTTCTTGTTGTTCTTCTTCTGCACAGCTAAGCTGGAAGTGGCATTTGCGGCTCGCACTAGTGCAGAGTTATCTCAAAGAAAGGGGCCACGGTGTTTCTGTATCTCTATTACGTTGGTGCGGCTTCGGAACTTTTAAATATCTCGATATATCTCGAAAACTACGCTTCTGATCAAAAAATATCATAGAACATAAAAAGTAGGAAACTTAATTCTCTACAAAAAAGGTCTCTTAACATTTTGCCATAGCTCGCTGCGTTTCCGAGATATTTGCAGATTTATCTCAAGGGAAGGGGCCTGACGGACATATTTCGAGATATTTCTTCTTCTTGTTTGTTCTTCTTCTGCACAGCTAAGCTGGAAGTGGCATTTGCAGCTCGCAATAGTGCAGAGTTATCTCAAAGAAAGGGGCCACGGTGTTTCTGTATCTCTATTATGTTGGTGCGGCTTCGGAACTTTTAAATATCTTGATATATCTCGAGAACTACGCATCTGATCAAAAAATATCATAGAACATAAAAAGTAGGAAACTTAATTCTCTACAAAAAAGGTCTCTTAACATTTTGCCATAGCTCGCTTCGTTTCCGAGATATTTGCAGATTTATCTCAAGGGAAGGGGCCTAACGGACATATTTCGAGATATTTCTTCTTCTTGTTGTTCTTCTTCTGCACAGCTAAACTGGAAGTGGCATTTCCAGCTCGCAATAGTGCAGAGTTATCTCAAAGAAAGGGGCCACGGTGTTTCTGTATCTCTATTATGTTGGTGCGGCTTCGGAACTTTTAAATATCTTGATATATCTCGAGAACTACGCATCTGATCAAAAAATATCATAGAACATAAAAAGTAGGAAACTTAATTCTCTACAAATAATGTCTCTTAACATTTTGCCATAGCTCGCTTCGTTTCCGAGATATTTGCAGATTTATCTCAAGGGAAGGGGCCTGACGGACATATTTCGAGATATTTCTTCTTCTTGTTGTTCTTCTTCTGCACAGCTAAGCTGGAAGTGGCATTTGCAGCTCGCAATAGTGCAGAGTTATCTCAAAGAAAGGGGCCACGGTGTTTCTGTATCTCTATTATGTTGGTGCGGCTTCGGAACTTTTAAATATCTTGATATATCTCGAGAACTACGCGTCTGATCAAAAAATATCATAGAACATAAAAAGTAGGAAACATAATTCTCTACAAATGAGGTCTCTTAACATTTTGCCATAGCTCGCTTCGTTTCCGAGATATTTGCAGATTTATCTCAAGGGAAGGGGCCTGACGGACATATTTCGAGATATTTCTTCTTCTTGTTGTTCTTCTTCTGCACAGCTAAGCTGGAAGTGGCATTTCCAGCTCGCAATAGTGCAGAGTTATCTCAAAGAAAGGGGCCACGGTGTTTCTGTATCTCTATTATGTTGGTGCGGCTTCGGAACTTTTAAATATCTTGATATATCTCGAGAACTACGCATCTGATCAAAAAATATCATAGAACATAAATTGTAGGAAACATAATTCTCTACAAAAAACGTCTCTTAACATTTTGCCATAGCTCGCTTCGTTTCCGAGATATTTGCAGATTCAGCTCAAAGGAACTGGCCTGACGGACATATTTCGAGATATTTCTTCTTCTTGTTGTTCTTCCTCTGCACAGCTAAGCTGGAAGTGGCATTTGCAGCTCGCAACAGTGCAGAGTTATCTCAAAGAAAGGGGCCACGGTGTTTCTGTATCTCTATTATGTTGGTGCGGCTTCGGAACTTTTAAATATCTTGATATATCTCGAGAACTACGCATCTGATCAAAAAATATCATAGAACATAAAAAGTAGGAAACTTAATTCTCTACAAAAAAGGTCGCTTAACATTTTGCCATAGCTCGCTTCGTTTCCGAGATATTTGCAGATTTATCTCAAGGGAAGGGGCCTAACCGACATATTTCGAGATATTTCTTCTTCTTGTTGTTCTTCTTCTGCACAGCTAAACTGGAAGTGGCATTTCCAGCTCGCAATAGTGCAGAGTTATCTCAAAGAAAGGAGCCACGGTGTTTCTGTATCTCTATTATGTTGGTGCGGCTTCGGAACTTTTAAATATCTTGATATATCTCGAGAACTACGGATCTGATCAAAAAATATCATAGAACATAAAAAGTAGGAAACTTAATTCTCTACAAAAAAGGTCTCTTAACATTTTGCCATAGCTCGCTTCGTTTCCGAGATATTTGCAGATTTATCTCAAGGGAAGGGGCCTAACGGACATATTTCGAGATATTTCTTCTTCTTGTTGTTCTTCTTCTGCACAGCTAAACTGGAAGTGGCATTTCCAGCTCGCAATAGTGCAGAGTTATCTCAAAGAAAGGGGCCACGGTGTTTCTGTATCTCTATTATGTTGGTGCGGCTTCGGAGCTTTTAAATATCTCGATATATCTCGAAAACTACGCTTCTGATCAAAAAATATCATAGAACATAAATTGTAGGAAACATAATTCTCTACAAAAAACGTCTCTTAACATTTTGCCATAGCTCGCTTCGTTTCCGAGATATTTGCAGATTCAGCTCAAAGGAACTGGCCTGACGGACATATTTCGAGATATTTCTTCTTCTTGTTGTTCTTCCTCTGCACAGCTAAGCTGGAAGTGGCATTTGCAGCTCGCAATAGTGCAGAGTTATCTCAAAGAAGGGGGCCACGGTGTTTCTGTATCTCTATTATGTTGGTGCGGCTTCGGAACTTTTAAATATCTTGATATATCTCGAGAACTACGCATCTGATCAAACAATATCATAGAACATAAAAAGTAGGAAACTTAATTCTCTACAAAAAAGGTCTCTTAACATTTTGCCATAGCTCGCTTCGTTTCCGAGATATTTGCAGATTTATCTCAAGGGAAGGGGCCTGACGGACATATTTCGAGATATTTCTTCTTCTTGTTGTTCTTCTTCTGCACAGCTAAGCTGGAAGTGGCATTTGCAGGTCGCAATAGTGCAGAGATATCTCAAAGAAAGGGGCCACGGTGTTTCTGTATCTCTATTATGTTGGTGCGGCTTCGGAACTTTTAAATATCTTGATATATCTCGAGAACTACGCGTCTGATCAAAAAATATCGTAGAACATAAAAAGTAGGAAACATAATTCTCTACAAAAAAGGTCTCTTAACATTTTGCCATAACTCGCTTCGTTTCCGAGATATTTGCAGATTCAGCTCAAAGGAACTGGCCTGACGGACATATTTCGAGATATTTCTTCTTCTTGTTGTTCTTCCTCTGCACAGCTAAGCTGGAAGTGGCATTTGCAGCTCGCAATAGTGCAGAGTTATCTCAAAGAAAGAGGCCACGGTGTTTCTGTATCTCTATTATGTTGGTGCGGCTTCGGAACTTTTAAATATCTTGATATATCTCGAGAACTACGCATCTGATCAAAAAATATCATAGAATATAAAAAGTAGGAAACATAATTCTCTACAAAAAAGGTCTCTTAACATTTTGCCATAGCTCGCTTCGTTTCCGAGATATTTGCAGATTTATCTCAAGGGAAGGGGCCTGACGGACATATTTCGAGATATTTCTTCTTCTTGTTGTTCTTCTTCTGCACAGCTAAGCTGGAAGTGGCATTTGCAGGTCGCAATAGTGCAGAGATATCTCAAAGAAAGGGGCCACGGTGTTTCTGTATCTCTATTATGTTGGTGCGGCTTCGGAACTTTTAAATATCTCGATATATCTCGAAAACTACGCTTCTGATCAAAAAATATCATACAACATAAATTGTAGGAAACATAATTCTCTACAAAAAACGTCTCTTAACATTTTGCCATAGCTCGCTTCGTTTCCGAGATATTTGCAGATTCAGCTCAAAGGAACTGGCCTGACGGACATATTTCGAGATATTTCTTCTTCTTGTTGTTCTTCCACTGCACAGCTAAGCTGGAAGTGGCATTTGCAGCTCGCAATAGTGCAGAGTTATCTCAAAGAAAGGGGCCACGGTGTTTCTGTATCTCTATTATGTTGGTGCGGCTTCGGAACTTTTAAATATCTTGATATATCTCGAGAACTACGCATCTGATCAAAAAATATCATAGAACATAAATTGTAGGAAACATAATTCTCTACAAAAAACGTCTCTTAACATTTTGCCATAGCTCGCTTCGTTTCCGAGATATTTGCAGATTTATCTCAAGGGAAGGGGCCTAACGGACATATTTCGAGATATTTCTTCTTCTTGTTGTTCTTCTTCTGCACAGCTAAACTGGAAGTGGCATTTCCAGCTCGCAATAGTGCAGAGTTATCTCAAAGAAAGGAGCCACGGTGTTTCTGTATCTCTATTATGTTGGTGCGGCTTCGGAACTTTTAAATATCTTGATATATCTCGAGAACTACGGATCTGATCAAAAAATATCATAGAACATAAAAAGTAGGAAACTTAATTCTCTACAAAAAAGGTCTCTTAACATTTTGCCATAGCTCGCTTCGTTTCCGAGATATTTGCAGATTTATCTCAAGGGAAGGGGCCTAACGGACATATTTCGAGATATTTCTTCTTCTTGTTGTTCTTCTTCTGCACAGCTAAACTGGAAGTGGCATTTCCAGCTCGCAATAGTGCAGAGTTATCTCAAAGAGAGGGGCCACGGTGTTTCTGTATCTCTATTATGTTGGTGCGGCTTCGGAACTTTTAAATATCTTGATATATCTCGAGAACTACGCATCTGATCAAAAAATATGATAGAAGATAAAAAGTAGGAAACTTAATTCTCTACAAAAAAGGTCTCTTAACATTTTGCCATAGCTCGCTTCGTTTCCGAGATATTTGCAGATTTATCTCAAGGGAAGGGGCCTGACGGACATATTTCGAGATATTTCTTCTTCTTGTTGTTCTTCTTCTGCACAGCTAAGCTGGAAGTGGCATTTGCGGCTCGCACTAGTGCAGAGTTATCTCAAAGAAAGGGGCCACGGTGTTTCTGTATCTCTATTATGTTGGAGCGGCTTCGGAACTTTTAAATATCTCGATATATCTCGAAAACTACGCTTCTGATCAAAAAATATCGCAGAACATAAAAAGTAGGAAACTTAATTCTCTACAAAAAAGATCTCTTAACATTTTGCCATAGCTCGCTTCGTTTCCGAGATATTTGCAGATTCAGCTCAAAGGAACTGGCCTGACGGACATATTTCGAGATATTTCTTCTTCTTGTTGTTCTTCCTCTGCACAGCTAAGCTGGAAGTGGCATTTGCAGCTCGCAATAGTGCAGAGTTATCTCAAAGAAAGGGGCCACGGTGTTTCTGTATCTCCATTATGTTGGTGCGGCTTCGGAACTTTTAAATATCTTGATATATCTCGAGAACTACGCATCTGATCAAAAAATATCATACAACATAAAAAGTAGGAAACTTAATTCTCTACAAAAAAGGTCTCTTAACATTTTGCCATAGCTCGCTTCGTTTCCGAGATATTTGCAGATTTATCTCAAGGGAAGGGGCCTAACGGACATATTTCGAGATATTTCTTCTTCTTGTTGTTCTTCTTCTGCACAGCTAAACTGGAAGTGGCATTTCCAGCTCGCAATAGTGCAGAGTTATCTCAAAGAGAGGGGCCACGGTGTTTCTGTATCTCTATTATGTTGGTGCGGCTTCGGAACTTTTAAATATCTTGATATATCTCGAGAACTACGCATCTGATCAAAAAATATGATATAAGATAAAAAGTAGGAAACTTAATTCTCTACAAAAAAGGTCTCTTAACATTTTGCCATAGCTCGCTTCGTTTCCGAGGTATTTGCAGATTTATCTCAAGGGAAGGGGCCTAACGGACATATTTCGAGATATTTCTTCTTCTTGTTGTTCTTCTTCTGCACAGCTAAGCTGGAAGTGGCATTTACAGCTCGCAATAGTGCAGAGTTATCTCAAAGAAAGGGGCCACGATGTTTCTGTATCTCTATTATGTTGGTGCGGCTTCGGAACTTTTAAACATCTTGATATATCTCGAGAACTACGCATCTGATCAAAAAATACCATAGAACATAAAAAGTAGGAAACTTAATTCTCTACAAAAAAGGTCTCTTAACATTTTGCCATAGCTCGCTTCGTTTCCGAGATATTTGCAGATTTATCTCAAGGGAAGGGGCCTGACGGACATATTTCGAGATATTTCTTCTTCTTGTTGTTCTTCTTCTGCACAGCTAAGCTGGAAGTGGCATTTGCAGGTCGCAATAGTGCAGAGATATCTCAAAGAAAGGGGCCACGGTGTTTCTGTATCTCTATTATGTTGGTGCGGCTTCGGAACTTTTAAATATCTCGATATATCTCGAAAACTACGCTTCTGATCAAAAAATATCATACAACATAAATTGTAGGAAACATAATTCTCTACAAAAAACGTCTCTTAACATTTTGCCATAGCTCGCTTCGTTTCCGAGATATTTGCAGATTCAGCTCAAAGGAACTGGCCTGACGGACATATTTCGAGATATTTCTTCTTCTTGTTGTTCTTCCACTGCACAGCTAAGCTGGAAGTGGCATTTGCAGCTCGCAATAGTGCAGAGTTATCTCAAAGAAAGGGGCCACGGTGTTTCTGTATCTCTATTATGTTGGTGCGGCTTCGGAACTTTTAAATATCTTGATATATCTCGAGAACTACGCATCTGATCAAAAAATATCATAGAACATAAATTGTAGGAAACATAATTCTCTACAAAAAACGTCTCTTAACATTTTGCCATAGCTCGCTTCGTTTCCGAGATATTTGCAGATTCAGCTCAAAGGAACTGGCCTGACGGACATATTTCGAGATATTTCTTCTTCTTGTTGTTCTTCCTCTGCACAGCTAAGCTGGAAGTGGCATTTGCAGCTCGCAACAGTGCAGAGTTATCTCAAAGAAAGGGGCCACGGTGTTTCTGTATCTCTATTATGTTGGTGCGGCTTCGGAACTTTTAAATATCTTGATATATCTCGAGAACTACGCATCTGATCAAAAAATATCATAGAACATAAAAAGTAGGAAACTTAATTCTCTACAAAAAAGGTCTCTTAACATTTTGCCATAGCTCGCTTCGTTTCCGAGATATTTGCAGATTTATCTCAAGGGAAGGGGCCTAACGGACATATTTCGAGATATTTCTTCTTCTTGTTGTTCTTCTTCTGCACAGCTAAACTGGAAGTGGCATTTCCAGCTCGCAATAGTGCAGAGTTATCTCAAAGAAAGGAGCCACGGTGTTTCTGTATCTCTATTATGTTGGTGCGGCTTCGGAACTTTTAAATATCTTGATATATCTCGAGAACTACGGATCTGATCAAAAAATATCATAGAACATAAAAAGTAGGAAACTTAATTCTCTACAAAAAAGGTCTCTTAACATTTTGCCATAGCTCGCTTCGTTTCCGAGATATTTGCAGATTTATCTCAAGGGAAGGGGCCTAACGGACATATTTCGAGATATTTCTTCTTCTTGTTGTTCTTCTTCTGCACAGCTAAACTGGAAGTGGCATTTCCAGCTCGCAATAGTGCAGAGTTATCTCAAAGAGAGGGGCCACGGTGTTTCTGTATCTCTATTATGTTGGTGCGGCTTCGGAACTTTTAAATATCTTGATATATCTCGAGAACTACGCATCTGATCAAAAAATATGATAGAAGATAAAAAGTAGGAAACTTAATTCTCTACAAAAAAGGTCTCTTAACATTTTGCCATAGCTCGCTTCGTTTCCGAGATATTTGCAGATTTATCTCAAGGGAAGGGGCCTGACGGACATATTTCGAGATATTTCTTCTTCTTGTTGTTCTTCTTCTGCACAGCTAAGCTGGAAGTGGCATTTGCGGCTCGCACTAGTGCAGAGTTATCTCAAAGAAAGGGGCCACGGTGTTTCTGTATCTCTATTATGTTGGAGCGGCTTCGGAACTTTTAAATATCTCGATATATCTCGAAAACTACGCTTCTGATCAAAAAATATCGTAGAACATAAAAAGTAGGAAACTTAATTCTCTACAAAAAAGATCTCTTAACATTTTGCCATAGCTCGCTTCGTTTCCGAGATATTTGCAGATTCAGCTCAAAGGAACTGGCCTGACGGACATATTTCGAGATATTTCTTCTTCTTGTTGTTCTTCCTCTGCACAGCTAAGCTGGAAGTGGCATTTGCAGCTCGCAATAGTGCAGAGTTATCTCAAAGAAAGGGGCCACGGTGTTTCTGTATCTCCATTATGTTGGTGCGGCTTCGGAACTTTTAAATATCTTGATATATCTCGAGAACTACGCATCTGATCAAAAAATACCATAGAACATAAAAAGTAGGAAACTTAATTCTCTACAAAAAAGGTCTCTTAACATTTTGCCATAGCTCGCTTCGTTTCCGAGATATTTGCAGATTTATCTCAAGGGAAGGGGCCTAACGGACATATTTCGAGATATTTCTTCTTCTTGTTGTTCTTCTTCTGCACAGCTAAACTGGAAGTGGCATTTCCAGCTCGCAATAGTGCAGAGTTATCTCAAAGAGAGGGGCCACGGTGTTTCTGTATCTCTATTATGTTGGTGCGGCTTCGGAACTTTTAAATATCTTGATATATCTCGAGAACTACGCATCTGATCAAAAAATATGATATAAGATAAAAAGTAGGAAACTTAATTCTCTACAAAAAAGGTCTCTTAACATTTTGCCATAGCTCGCTTCGTTTCCGAGGTATTTGCAGATTTATCTCAAGGGAAGGGGCCTAACGGACATATTTCGAGATATTTCTTCTTCTTGTTGTTCTTCTTCTGCACAGCTAAGCTGGAAGTGGCATTTACAGCTCGCAATAGTGCAGAGTTATCTCAAAGAAAGGGGCCACGATGTTTCTGTATCTCTATTATGTTGGTGCGGCTTCGGAACTTTTAAACATCTTGATATATCTCGAGAACTACGCATCTGATCAAAAAATACCATAGAACATAAAAAGTAGGAAACTTAATTCTCTACAAAAAAGGTCTCTTAACATTTTGCCATAGCTCGCTTCGTTTCCGAGATATTTGCAGATTTATCTCAAGGGAAGGGGCCTGACGGACATATTTCGAGATATTTCTTCTTCTTGTTGTTCTTCTTCTGCACAGCTAAGCTGGAAGTGGCATTTGCGGCTCGCACTAGTGCAGAGTTATCTCAAAGAAAGGGGCCACGGTGTTTCTGTATCTCTATTATGTTGGAGCGGCTTCGGAACTTTTAAATATCTCGATATATCTCGAAAACTACGCTTCTGATCAAAAAATATCGTAGAACATAAAAAGTAGGAAACTTAATTCTCTACAAAAAAGATCTCTTAACATTTTGCCATAGCTCGCTTCGTTTCCGAGATATTTGCAGATTCAGCTCAAAGGAACTGGCCTGACGGACATATTTCGAGATATTTCTTCTTCTTGTTGTTCTTCCTCTGCACAGCTAAGCTGGAAGTGGCATTTGCAGCTCGCAATAGTGCAGAGTTATCTCAAAGAAAGGGGCCACGGTGTTTCTGTATCTCCATTATGTTGGTGCGGCTTCGGAACTTTTAAATATCTTGATATATCTCGAGAACTACGCATCTGATCAAAAAATATCATACAACATAAAAAGTAGGAAACTTAATTCTCTACAAAAAAGGTCTCTTAACATTTTGCCATAGCTCGCTTCGTTTCCGAGATATTTGCAGATTTATCTCAAGGGAAGGGGCCTAACGGACATATTTCGAGATATTTCTTCTTCTTGTTGTTCTTCTTCTGCACAGCTAAACTGGAAGTGGCATTTCCAGCTCGCAATAGTGCAGAGTTATCTCAAAGAGAGGGGCCACGGTGTTTCTGTATCTCTATTATGTTGGTGCGGCTTCGGAACTTTTAAATATCTTGATATATCTCGAGAACTACGCATCTGATCAAAAAATATGATATAAGATAAAAAGTAGGAAACTTAATTCTCTACAAAAAAGGTCTCTTAACATTTTGCCATAGCTCGCTTCGTTTCCGAGGTATTTGCAGATTTATCTCAAGGGAAGGGGCCTAACGGACATATTTCGAGATATTTCTTCTTCTTGTTGTTCTTCTTCTGCACAGCTAAGCTGGAAGTGGCATTTACAGCTCGCAATAGTGCAGAGTTATCTCAAAGAAAGGGGCCACGATGTTTCTGTATCTCTATTATGTTGGTGCGGCTTCGGAACTTTTAAACATCTTGATATATCTCGAGAACTACGCATCTGATCAAAAAATACCATAGAACATAAAAAGTAGGAAACTTAATTCTCTACAAAAAAGGTCTCTTAACATTTTGCCATAGCTCGCTTCGTTTCCGAGATATTTGCAGATTTATCTCAAGGGAAGGGGCCTGACGGACATATTTCGAGATATTTCTTCTTCTTGTTGTTCTTCTTCTGCACAGCTAAGCTGGAAGTTGCAGTTGCGGCTCGCACTAGTGCAGAGTTATCTCAAAGAAAGGGGCCACGATGTTTCTGTATCTCTATTATGTTGGTGCGGCTTCGGAACTTTTAAACATCTTGATATATCTCGAGAACTACGCATCTGATCAAAAAATACCATAGAACATAAAAAGTAGGAAACTTAATTCTCTACAAAAAAGGTCTCTTAACATTTTGCCATAGCTCGCTTCGTTTCCGAGATATTTGCAGATTTATCTCAAGGGAAGGGGCCTAACGGACATATTTCGAGATATTTCTTCTTCTTGTTGTTCTTCTTCTGCACAGCTAAACTGGAAGTGGCATTTCCAGCTCGCAATAGTGCAGAGTTATCTCAAAGAGAGGGGCCACGGTGTTTCTGTATCTCTATTATGTTGGTGCGGCTTCGGAACTTTTAAATATCTTGATATATCTCGAGAACTACGCATCTGATCAAAAAATATGATATAAGATAAAAAGTAGGAAACTTAATTCTCTACAAAAAAGGTCTCTTAACATTTTGCCATAGCTCGCTTCGTTTCCGAGATATTTGCAGATTTATCTCAACGGAAGGGGCCTAACGGACATATTTCGAGATATTTCTTCTTCTTGTTGTTCTTCTTCTGCACAGCTAAACTGGAAGTGGCATTTCCAGCTCGCAATAGTGCAGAGTTATCTCAAAGAAAGGGGCCACGGTGTTTCTGTATCTCTATTATGTTGGTGCGGCTTCGGAACTTTTAAATATCTCGATATATCTCGAGAACTACGCATCTGATTAAAAAATATCATAGAACATAAAAAGTAGGAAACTTAATTCTCTACAAAAAAGGTCTCTTAACATTTTGCCATAGCTCGCTTCGTTTCCGCGATATTTGCAGATTTAGTTCAAAGGGAGGGGCCTGACGGACATATTTCGAGATATTTCTTCTTCTTGTTGTTCCTCTTCAGCACAGCTAAGCTGGAAGTGGCATTTCCAGCCCGCAATAGGGCAGAGTTATCTCAAAGAAAGGATCCACGGTGTTTCTGTATCTTTATTATGCTGGTGCGGCTTCGGAACTTTTAAATATCTCGATATATCTCGAAAACTACGCATCTGACCAAAAAATATCATAGAACATAAATAGTAGGAAACTTAATTTCCTACAAAAACGGTCTCTCAACATCTTGCCGTAGCTCGCTTCGTTTCCGAGATATTTGCAGATTTATCTCAAGGGAAGGGGCCTGACGGACATATTTCGAAATATTTCTTCTTCTTGTTGTTCTTCTTCTGCACAGCTAAGCTGGACGTGGCATTTGCAGCTCGCAATAGTGCAGAGTTATCTCAAAGAAAGGGGCCACGGTGTTTCTGTACCTCTATTATGTTGGTGCAGCTTCGGAACTTTTAAATATCTTGATATATCTCGAGAACTACGCATCTGATCAAAAAATATCATACAACATAAAAAGTAGGAAACTTAATTCTATACAAAAAAGGTCTCTTAACATTTTGCCTTAGCTCGCTTCGTTTCCGAGATATTTGCAGATTTATCTCAAGGGAAGGTGCCTGACGGACATATTTCGAGATATTTCTTCTTCTTGTTGTTCTTCTTCTGCACAGCTAAGCTGGAAGTGGCATTTGCAGCTCGCAATAGTGCAGAGTTATCTCAAAGAAAGGGGCCACGGTGTTTCTGTATCTCTATTATGTTGGTGCGGCTTCGGAACTTTTAAATATCTTGATATATCTCGAGAACTACGCATCTGATCAAAAAATATCATAGAGCATAAAAAGTAGGAAACTTAATTCTCTACAAAAAAGGTCTCTTAACATTTTGCCATAGCTCGCTTCGTTTCCGAGATATTTGCAGATTTATCTCAAGGGAAGGGGCCTGACGGACATATTTCGAGATATTTCTTCTTCTTGTTGTTCTTCTTCTGCACAGCTAAGCTGGAAGTGGCATTTACAGCTCGCAATAGTGCAGAGTTATCTCAAAAAAAGGGGCCACGATGTTTCTGTATCTCTATTATGTTGGTGCGGCTTCGGAACTTTTAAACATCTTGATATATCTCGAGAACTACGCATCTGATCAAAAAATACCATAGAACATAAAAAGTAGGAAACTTAATTCTCTACAAAAAAGGTCTCTTAACATTTTGCCATAGCTCGCTTCGTTTCCGAGATATTTGCAGATTTATCTCAAGGGAAGGGGCCTAACGGACATATTTCGAGATATTTCTTCTTCTTGTTGTTCTTCTTCTGCACAGCTAAACTGGAAGTGGCATTTCCAGCTCGCAATAGTGCAGAGTTATCTCAAAGAAAGGGGCCACGGTGTTTCTGTATCTCTATTATGTTGGTGCGGCTTCGGAACTTTTAAATATCTCGATATATCTCGAAAACTACGCTTCTGATCAAAAAATATCATAGAACATAAATTGTAGGAAACATAATTCTCTACAAAAAACGTCTCTTAACATTTTGCCATAGCTCGCTTCGTTTCCGAGATATTTGTAGATTCAGCTCAAAGGAACTGGCCTGACGGACATATTTCGAGATATTTCTTCTTCTTGTTGTTCTTCCTCTGCACAGCTAAGCTGGAAGTGGCATTTGCAGCTCGCAATAGTGCAGAGTTATCTCAAAGAAAGGGGCCACGGTGTTTCTGTATCTCCATTATGTTGGTGCGGCTTCGGAACTTTTAAATATCTTGATATATCTCGAGAACTACGCATCTGATCAAAAAATATCATACAACATAAAAAGTAGGAAACTTAATTCTCTACAAAAAAGGTCTCTTAACATTTTGCCATAGCTCGCTTCGTTTCCGAGATATTTGCAGATTTATCTCAAGGGAAGGGGCCTGACGGACATATTTCGAGATATTTCTTCTTCTTGTTGTTCTTCTTCTGCACAGCTAAGCTGGAAGTTGCATTTGCGGCTCGCACTAGTGCAGAGTTATCTCAAAGAAAGGGGCCACGGTGTTTCTGTATCTCTATTATGTTGGTGCGGCTTCGGAACTTTTAAATATCTCGATATATCTCGAAAACTACGCTTCTGATCAAAAAATATCATAGAACATAAAAAGTAGGAAACTCAATTCTCTACAAAACAGGTCTCTTAACATTTTGCCATAGCTCTCTTCGTTTCCGAGATATTTGCAGATTTATCTCAAGGGAAGGGGCCTAACGGACATATTTCGAGATATTTCTTCTTCTTGTTGTTCTTCTTCTGCACAGCTAAGCTGGAAGTGGCATTTACAGCTCGCAATAGTGCAGAGTTATCTCAAAGAAAGGGGCCACGATGTTTCTGTATCTCTATTATGTTGGTGCGGCTTCGGAACTTTTAAACATCTTGATATATCTCGAGAACTACGCATCTGATCAAAAAATACCATAGAACATAAAAAGTAGGAAACTTAATTCTCTACAAAAAAGGTCTCTTAACATTTTGCCATAGCTCGCTTCGTTTCCGAGATATTTGCAGATTTATCTCAAGGGAAGGGGCCTAACGGACATATTTCGAGATATTTCTTCTTCTTGTTGTTCTTCTTCTGCACAGCTAAACTGGAAGTGGCATTTCCAGCTCGCAATAGTGCAGAGTTATCTCAAAGAGAGGGGCCACGGTGTTTCTGTATCTCTATTATGTTGGTGCGGCTTCGGAACTTTTAAATATCTTGATATATCTCGAGAACTACGCATCTGATCAAAAAATATGATATAAGATAAAAAGTAGGAAACTTAATTCTCTACAAAAAAGGTCTCTTAACATTTTGCCATAGCTCGCTTCGTTTCCGAGATATTTGCAGATTTATCTCAACGGAAGGGGCCTAACGGACATATTTCGAGATATTTCTTCTTCTTGTTGTTCTTCTTCTGCACAGCTAAACTGGAAGTGGCATTTCCAGCTCGCAATAGTGCAGAGTTATCTCAAAGAAAGGGGCCACGGTGTTTCTGTATCTCTATTATGTTGGTGCGGCTTCGGAACTTTTAAATATCTCGATATATCTCGAGAACTACGCATCTGATTAAAAAATATCATAGAACATAAAAAGTAGGAAACTTAATTCTCTACAAAAAAGGTCTCTTAACATTTTGCCATAGCTCGCTTCGTTTCCGCGATATTTGCAGATTTAGTTCAAAGGGAGGGGCCTGACGGACATATTTCGAGATATTTCTTCTTCTTGTTGTTCCTCTTCAGCACAGCTAAGCTGGAAGTGGCATTTCCAGCCCGCAATAGGGCAGAGTTATCTCAAAGAAAGGATCCACGGTGTTTCTGTATCTTTATTATGCTGGTGCGGCTTCGGAACTTTTAAATATCTCGATATATCTCGAAAACTACGCATCTGACCAAAAAATATCATAGAACATAAATAGTAGGAAACTTAATTTCCTACAAAAACGGTCTCACAACATCTTGCCGTAGCTCGCTTCGTTTCCGAGATATTTGCAGATTTATCTCAAGGGAAGGGGCCTGACGGACATATTTCGAGATATTTCTTCTTCTTGTTGTTCTTCTTCTGCACAGCTAAGCTGGAAGTGGCATTTGCGGCTCGCACTAGTGCAGAGTTATCTCAAAGAAAGGGGCCACGGTGTTTCTGTATCTCTATTATGTTGGTGCGGCTTCGGAACTTTTAAATATCTCGATATATCTCGAAAACTACGCTTCTGATCAAAAAATATCATAGAGCCTAAATTGTAGGAAACATTATTCTCTACAAAAAAGGTCTCTTAACATTTTGCCATAGCACGCTTCGTTTCCGAGATATTTGCAGATTCATCTCAAGGGAAGTGGCCTGACGGACATATTTCGAGATATTTCTTCTTCTTGTTGTTCTTCTTCTGCACAGCTAAGCTGGAAGTGGCATTTGCGGCTCGCACTAGTGCAGAGTTATCTCAAAGAAAGGGGCCACGGTGTTTCTGTATCTGTATTATGTTGGTGCGGCTTCGGAACTTTTAAATATCTTGATATATCTCGAGAACTACGCATCTGATCAAAAAATATCATAGAACATAAAAAGTAGGAAACTTAATTCTCTACAAAAAAGGTCTCTTAACATTTCGCCATAGCTCGCTTCGTTTCCGAGATATTTGCAGATTTATCTCAAGGGAAGGGGCCTGACGGACATATTTCGAGATATTTCTTCTTCTTGTTGTTCTTCTTCTGCACAGCTAAGCTGGAAGTGGCATTTGCGGCTCGCACTATTGCAGAGTTATCTCAAAGAAAGGGGCCACGGTGTTTCTGTATCTCTATTATGTTGGTGCGGCTTCGTAACTTTTAAATATCTAGATATATCTCGAAAACTACGCTTCTGATCAAAAAATATCATAGAACATAAATTGTAGGAAACATAATTCTCTACAAAAAAGGTCTCTTAACATTTTGCCATAGCTCGCTTGGTTTCCGAGATATTTGCAGATATATCTCAAGGGCAGGGGCCTGACGGACATATTTCGAGATATTTCTTCTTCTTGTTGTTCTTCTTCTGCACAGCTAAGCTGGAAGTGGCATTTACAGCTCGCAATAGTGCAGAGTTATCTCAAAGAAAGGAGCCGCGGTGTTTCTGTATCTCTAATATGTTGGTGCGGCTTCGGAACTTTTAAGTATCTCGATATATCTCGAAAACTACGCTTCTGATCAAAAAATATCATAGAACATAAATTGTAGGAAACATAATTCTCTACAAAAAACGTCTCTTAACATTTTGCCATAGCTCGCTTCGTTTCCGAGATATTTGCAGATTCAGCTCAAAGGAACTGGCCTGACGGACATATTTCGAGATATTTCTTCTTCTTGTTGTTCTTCTTCTGCACAGCTAAGCTGGAAGTGGCATTTGCAGCTCGCAATAGTGCAGAGTTATCCCAAAGAAAGGGGCCACGGTGTTTCTGTATCTCTATTATGTTGGTGCGGCTTCGGAACTTTTAAATATCTTGATATATCTCGAGAACTACGCATCTGATCAAAAAATATCATAGAACATAAAAAGTAGGATACTTAATTCTCTACAAAAAAGGTCTCTTAACATTTTGCCATAGCTCGCTTCGTTTCCGAGATATTTGCAGATTTATCTCAAGGGAAGGGGCCTGACGGACATATTTCGAGATATTTCTTCTTCTTGTTGTTCTTCCTCTGCACAGCTAAGCTGGAAGTGGCATTTGCGGCTCGCACTAGTGCAGAGTTATCTCAAAGAAAGGGGCCACGGTGTTTCTGTATCTCTATTATGTTGGTGCGGCTTCGGAACTTTTAAATATCTCGATATATCTCGAAAACTACGCTTCTGATCAAAAAATATCATAGAGCGTAAATTGTAGGAAACATTATTCTCTACAAAAAAGGTCTCTTAACATTTTGCCATAGCACGCTTCGTTTCCGAGATATTTGCAGATTCATCTCAAGGGAAGTGGCCTGACGGACATATTTCGAGATATTTCTTCTTCTTGTTGATCTTCTTCTGCACAGCTAAGCTGGAAGTGGCATTTGCAGCTCGCAATAGTGCAGAGTTATCCCAAAGAAAGGGGCCACGGTGTTTCTGTATCTCTATTATGTTGGTGCGGCTTCGGAACTTTTAAATATCTTGATATATCTCGAGAACTACGCATCTGATCAAAAAATATCATACTACATAAAAAGTAGGAAACTTAATTCTCTACAAGAAAGGTCTCTAAACATTTTGCCATAGCTCGCTTCGTTTCCGAGATATTTGCAGATTTATCTCAAGGGAAGGGGCCTGACGGACATACTTCGAGATATTTCTTCTTCTTGTTGTTCTTCTTCTGCACAGCTAAGCTGGAAGTGGCATTTGCGGCTCGCACTAGTGCAGAGTTATCTCAAAGAAAGGGGCCACGGTGTTTCTGTATCTCTATTATGTTGGTGCGGCTTCGGAACTTTTAAATATCTTGATATATCTCGAGAACTACGCATCTGATCAAAAAATATCATAGAACATGAAAAGTAGGAAACATAATTCTCTACAAAAAAGGTCTCTTAACATTTTGCCATAGCTCGCTTGGTTTCCGAGATATTTGCAGATATATCTCAAGGGCAGGGGCCTGACGGACATATTTCGAGATATTTCTTCTTCTTGTTGTTCTTCTTCTGCACAGCTAAGCTGGAAGTGGCATTTACAGCTCGCAATAGTGCAGAGTTATCTCAAAGAAAGGAGCCGCGGTGTTTCTGTATCTCTAATATGTTGGTGCGGCTTCGGAACTTTTAAGTATCTCGATATATCTCGAAAACTACGCTTCTGATCAAAAAATATCATAGAACATAAATTGTAGGAAACATAATTCTCTACAAAAAACGTCTCTTAACATTTTGCCATAGCTCGCTTCGTTTCCGAGATATTTGCAGATTCAGCTCAAAGGAACTGGCCTGACGGACATATTTCGAGATATTTCTTCTTCTTGTTGTTCTTCCTCTGCACAGCTAAGCTGGAAGTGGCATTTGCAGCTCGCAATAGTGCAGAGTTATCTCAAAGAAAGGGGCCACGGTGTTTCTGTATCTCTATTATGTTGGTGCGGCTTCGGAACTTTTAAATATCTTGATATATCTCGAGAACTACGCGTCTGATCAAAAAATATCATAGAACATAAAAAGTAGGAAACAAAATTCTCTACAAAAAAGGTCTCTTAACATTTTGCCATAGCTCGCGTCGTTTCCGAGATATTTGCAGATTTATCTCAAGGGAAGGGGCCTGACGGACATATTTCGAGATATTTCTTCTTCTTGTTGTTCTTCTTCTGCACAGCTAAGCTGGAAGTGGCATTTGCGGCTCGCACTATTGCAGAGTTATCTCAAAGAAAGGGGCCAGGGTGTTTCTGTATCTCTATTATGTTGGTGCGGCTTCGTAACTTTTAAATATCTAGATATATCTCGAAAACTACGCTTCTGATCAAAAAATATCATAGAACATAAATTGTAGGAAACATAATTCTCTACAAAAAAGGTCTCTTAACATTTTGCCATAGCTCGCTTCGTTTCCGAGATATTTGCAGATTTATCTCAAGGGAAGGGGCCTGACGGACATATTTCGAGATATTTCTTCTTCTTGTTGTTCTTCCTCTGCACAGCTAAGCTGGAAGTGGCATTTGCGGCTCGCACTAGTGCAGAGTTATCTCAAAGAAAGGGGCCACGGTGTTTCTGTATCTCTATTATGTTGGTGCGGCTTCGGAACTTTTAAATATCTTGATATATCTCGAGAACTACGCATCTGATCAAAAAATATCATAGAACATAAAAAGTAGGAAACTTAATTCTCTACAAAAAAGGTCTCTTAACATTTTGCCATAGCTCGCTTCGTTTCCGAGATATTTGCAGATTTATCTCAAGGGAAGGGGCCTGACGGACATATTTCGAGATATTTCTTCTTCTTGTTGTTCTTCTTCTGCACAGCTAAGCTGGAAGTGGCATTTGCGGCTCGCACTATTGCAGAGTTATCTCAAAGAAAGGGGCCACGGTGTTTCTGTATCTCTATTATGTTGGTGCGGCTTCGGAACTTTTAAATATCTCGATATATCTCGAAAACTACGCTTCTGATCAAAAAATATCATAGAACATAAATTGTAGGAAACATAATTCTCTACAAAAAAGGTCTCTCAACATTTTGCCATAGCTCGCTTCGTTTCCGAGATATTTGCAGATATATCTCAAGGGCAGGGGCCTGACGGACATATTTCGAGATATTTCTTCTTCTTGTTGTTCTTCTTCTGCACAGCTAAGCTGGAAGTGGCATTTACAGCTCGCAATAGTGCAGAGTTATCTCAAAGAAAGGGGCCACGGTGTTTCTGTATCTCTATTATGTTGGTGCGGCTTCGGAACTTTTAAATATCTTGATATATCTCGAGAACTACGCATCTGATCAAAAAATATCATAGAACATAAAAAGTAGGAAACTTAATTCTCTACAAAAAAGGTCTCTTAACATTTTGCCATAGCTCGCTTCGTTTCCGAGATATTTGCAGATTTATCTCAAGGGAAGGGGCCTAACGGACATATTTCGAGAAGTTTCTTCTTCTTGTTGTTCTTCTTCTGCACAGCTAAGCTGGAAGTGGCATTAGCGGCTCGCAATAGTGCACAGTTATCTCAAAGAAAGGGGCCACGGTGTTTCTGTATCTCTAATATGTTGGTGCGGCTTCGGAACTTTTAAGTATCTCGATATATCTCGAAAACTACGCTTCTGATCAAAAAATATCATAGAACATAAATTGTAGGAAACATAATTCTCTACAAAAAACGTCTCTTAACATTTTGCCATAGCTCGCTTCGTTTCCGAGATATTTGCAGATTCAGCTCAAAGGAACTGGCCTGACGGACATATTTCGAGATATTTCTTCTTCTTGTTGTTCTTCCTCTGCACAGCTAAGCTGGAAGTGGCATTTGCAGCTCGCAATAGTGCAGAGTTATCTCAAAGAAAGGGGCCACGGTGTTTCTGTATCTATTATGTTGGTGCGGCTTCGGAACTTTTAAATATCTCGATATATCTCGAAAACTACGCTTCTGATCAAAAAATATCATAGAACATAAATTGTAGGAAACATAATTCTCTACAAAAAAGGTCTCTCAACATTTTGCCATAGCTCGCTTCGTTTCCGAGATATTTGCAGATATATCTCAAGGGCAGGGGCCTGACGGACATATTTCGAGATATTTCTTCTTCTTGTTGTTCTTCTTCTGCACAGCTAAGCTGGAAGTGGCATTTACAGCTCGCAATAGTGCACAGTTATCTCAAAGAAAGGGGCCACGGTGTTTCTGTATCTCTATTATGTTGGTGCGGCTTCGGAACTTTTAAATATCTTGATATATCTCGAGAACTACGCATCTGATCAAAAAATATCATAGAACATAAAAAGTAGGAAACTTAATTCTCTACAAAAAAGGTCTCTTAACATTTTGCCATAGCTCGCTTCGTTTCCGAGATATTTGCAGAGTTATCTCAAGGGAAGGGGCCTAACGGACATATTTCGAGATATTTCTTCTTCTTGTTGTTCTTCTTCTGCACAGCTAAACTGGAAGTGGCATTTCCAGCTCGCAATAGTGCAGAGTTATCTCAAAGAAAGGAGCCACGGTGTTTCTGTATCTCTATTATGTTGGTGCGGCTTCGGAACTTTTAAATATCTTGATATATCTCGAGAACTACGCATCTGATCAAAAAATATCATAGAACATAAAAAGTAGGAAACTTAATTCTCTACAAAAAAGGTCTCTTAACATTTTGCCATAGCTCGCTTCGTTTCCAAGATATTTGCAGATTTATCTCAATGGAAGGGGCCTGACGGGCATATTTCGAGATATATCTTCTTCTTGTTGTTCTTCTTCTGCACAGCTAAGCTGGAAGTGGCATTTGCGGCTCGCACTATTGCAGAGTTATCTCAAAGAAAGGGGCCACGGTGTTTCTGTATCTCTATTATGTTGGTGCGGCTTCGTAACTTTTAAATATCTAGATATATCTCGAAAACTACGCTTCTGATCAAAAAATGTCATAGAACATAAATTGTAGGAAATATAATTCTCTACAAAAAAGGTCTCTTAACATTTTGCCATAGCTCGCTTGGTTTCCGAGATATTTGCAGATATATCTCAAGGGCAGTGGCCTGACGGACATATTTCGAGATATTTCTTCTTCTTGTTGTTCTTCTTCTGCACAGCTAAGCTGGAAGTGGCATTTACAGCTCGCAATAGTGCAGAGTTATCTCAAAGAAAGGAGCCGCGGTGTTTCTGTATCTCTAATATGTTGGTGCGGCTTCGGAACTTTTAAGTATCTCGATATATCTCGAAAACTACGCTTCTGATCAAAAAATATCATAGAACATAAATTGTAGCAAATATAATTCTCTACAAAAAACGTCTCTTAACATTTTGCCATAGCTCGCTTCGTTTCCGAGATATTTGCAGATTCAGCTCAAAGGAACTGGCCTGACGGACATATTTCGAGATATTTCTTCTTCTTGTTGTTCTTCCTCTGCACAGCTAAGGTGGAAGTGGCATTTGCAGCTCGCAATAGTGCAGAGTTATCTCAAAGAAAGGGGCCACGGTGTTTCTGTATCTCTATTATGTTGGTGCGGCTTCGGAACTTTTAAATATCTTGATATATCTCGAGAACTACGCGTCTGATCAAAAAATATCATAGAACATAAAAAGTAGGAAACATAATTCTCTACAAAAAAGGTCTCTTAACATTTTGCCATAGCTCGCGTCGTTTCCGAGATATTTGCAGATTTATCTCAAGGGAAGGGGCCTGACGGACATATTTCGAGATATTTCTTCTTCTTGTTGTTCTTCCTCTGCACAGCTAAGCTGGAAGTGGCATTTGCGGCTCGCACTAGTGCAGAGTTATCTCAAAGAAAGGGGCCACGGTGTTTCTGTATCTCTATTATGTTGGTGCGGCTTCGGAACTTTTAAATATCTCGATATATCTCGAAAACTACGCTTCTGATCAAAAAATATCATAGAGCGTAAATTGTAGGAAACATTATTCTCTACAAAAAAGGTCTCTTAACATTTTGCCATAGCACGCTTCGTTTCCGAGATATTTGCAGATTCATCTCAAGGGAAGTGGCCTGACGGACATATTTCAAGATATTTCTTCTTCTTGTTGTTCTTCTTCTGCACAGCTAAGCTGGAAGTGGCATTTGCAGCTCGCAATAGTGCAGAGTTATCCCAAAGAAAGGGGCCACGGTGTTTCTGTATCTCTATTATGTTGGTGCGGCTTCGGAACTTTTAAATATCTTGATATATCTCGAGAACTACGCATCTGATCAAAAAATATCATACTACATAAAAAGTAGGAAACTTCATTCTCTACAAGAAAGGTCTCTAAACATTTTGCCATAGCTCGCTTCGTTTCCGAGATATTTGCAGATTTATCTCAAGGGAAGGGGCCTGACGGACATATTTCGAGATATTTCTTCTTCTTGTTGTTCTTCTTCTGCACAGCTAAGCTGGAAGTGGCATTTGCGGCTCGCACTAGTGCAGAGTTATCTCAAAGAAAGGGGCCACGGTGTTTCTGTATCTCTATTATGTTGGTGCGGCTTCGGAACTTTTAAATATCTCGATATATCTCGAAAACTACGCTTCTGATCAAAAAATATCATAGAGCGTAAATTGTAGGAAACATTATTCTCTACAAAAAAGGTCTCTTAACATTTTGCCATAGCACGCTTCGTTTCCGAGATATTTGCAGATTCATCTGAAGGGAAGTGGCCTGACGGACATATTTCGAGATATTTCTTCTTCTTGTTGATCTTCTTCTGCACAGCTAAGCTGGAAGTGGCATTTGCAGCTCGCAATAGTGCAGAGTTATCCCAAAGAAAGGGGCCACGGTGTTTCTGTATCTCTATTATGTTGGTGCGGCTTCGGAACTTTTAAATATCTTGATATATCTCGAGAACTACGCATCTGATCAAAAAATATCATACTACATAAAAAGTAGGAAACTTAATTCTCTACAAGAAAGGTCTCTAAACATTTTGCCATAGCTCGCTTCGTTTCCGAGATATTTGCAGATTTATCTCAAGGGAAGGGGCCTGACGGACATACTTCGAGATATTTCTTCTTCTTGTTGTTCTTCTTCTGCACAGCTAAGCTGGAAGTGGCATTTGCGGCTCGCACTAGTGCAGAGTTATCTCAAAGAAAGGGGCCACGGTGTTTCTGTATCTCTATTATGTTGGTGCGGCTTCGGAACTTTTAAATATCTTGATATATCTCGAGAACTACGCATCTGATCAAAAAATATCATAGAACATGAAAAGTAGGAAACATAATTCTCTACAAAAAAGGTCTCTTAACATTTTGCCATAGCTCGCTTGGTTTCCGAGATATTTGCAGATATATCTCAAGGGCAGGGGCCTGACGGACATATTTCGAGATATTTCTTCTTCTTGTTGTTCTTCTTCTGCACAGCTAAGCTGGAAGTGGCATTTACAGCTCGCAATAGTGCAGAGTTATCTCAAAGAAAGGAGCCGCGGTGTTTCTGTATCTCTAATATGTTGGTGCGGCTTCGGAACTTTTAAGTATCTCGATATATCTCGAAAACTACGCTTCTGATCAAAAAATATCATAGAACATAAATTGTAGGAAACATAATTCTCTACAAAAAACGTCTCTTAACATTTTGCCATAGCTCGCTTCGTTTCCGAGATATTTGCAGATTCAGCTCAAAGGAACTGGCCTGACGGACATATTTCGAGATATTTCTTCTTCTTGTTGTTCTTCCTCTGCACAGCTAAGCTGGAAGTGGCATTTGCAGCTCGCAATAGTGCAGAGTTATCTCAAAGAAAGGGGCCACGGTGTTTCTGTATCTCTATTATGTTGGTGCGGCTTCGGAACTTTTAAATATCTTGATATATCTCGAGAACTACGCGTCTGATCAAAAAATATCATAGAACATAAAAAGTAGGAAACAAAATTCTCTACAAAAAAGGTCTCTTAACATTTTGCCATAGCTCGCGTCGTTTCCGAGATATTTGCAGATTTATCTCAAGGGAAGGGGCCTGACGGACATATTTCGAGATATTTCTTCTTCTTGTTGTTCTTCTTCTGCACAGCTAAGCTGGAAGTGGCATTTGCGGCTCGCACTATTGCAGAGTTATCTCAAAGAAAGGGGCCAGGGTGTTTCTGTATCTCTATTATGTTGGTGCGGCTTCGTAACTTTTAAATATCTAGATATATCTCGAAAACTACGCTTCTGATCAAAAAATATCATAGAACATAAATTGTAGGAAACATAATTCTCTACAAAAAAGGTCTCTTAACATTTTGCCATAGCTCGCTTCGTTTCCGAGATATTTGCAGATTTATCTCAAGGGAAGGGGCCTGACGGACATATTTCGAGATATTTCTTCTTCTTGTTGTTCTTCCTCTGCACAGCTAAGCTGGAAGTGGCATTTGCGGCTCGCACTAGTGCAGAGTTATCTCAAAGAAAGGGGCCACGGTGTTTCTGTATCTCTATTATGTTGGTGCGGCTTCGGAACTTTTAAATATCTTGATATATCTCGAGAACTACGCATCTGATCAAAAAATATCATAGAACATAAAAAGTAGGAAACTTAATTCTCTACAAAAAAGGTCTCTTAACATTTTGCCATAGCTCGCTTCGTTTCCGAGATATTTGCAGATTTATCTCAAGGGAAGGGGCCTGACGGACATATTTCGAGATATTTCTTCTTCTTGTTGTTCTTCTTCTGCACAGCTAAGCTGGAAGTGGCATTTGCGGCTCGCACTATTGCAGAGTTATCTCAAAGAAAGGGGCCACGGTGTTTCTGTATCTCTATTATGTTGGTGCGGCTTCGGAACTTTTAAATATCTCGATATATCTCGAAAACTACGCTTCTGATCAAAAAATATCATAGAACATAAATTGTAGGAAACATAATTCTCTACAAAAAAGGTCTCTCAACATTTTGCCATAGCTCGCTTCGTTTCCGAGATATTTGCAGATATATCTCAAGGGCAGGGGCCTGACGGACATATTTCGAGATATTTCTTCTTCTTGTTGTTCTTCTTCTGCACAGCTAAGCTGGAAGTGGCATTTACAGCTCGCAATAGTGCAGAGTTATCTCAAAGAAAGGGGCCACGGTGTTTCTGTATCTCTATTATGTTGGTGCGGCTTCGGAACTTTTAAATATCTTGATATATCTCGAGAACTACGCATCTGATCAAAAAATATCATAGAACATAAAAAGTAGGAAACTTAATTCTCTACAAAAAAGGTCTCTTAACATTTTGCCATAGCTCGCTTCGTTTCCGAGATATTTGCAGATTTATCTCAAGGGAAGGGGCCTAACGGACATATTTCGAGAAGTTTCTTCTTCTTGTTGTTCTTCTTCTGCACAGCTAAGCTGGAAGTGGCATTAGCGGCTCGCAATAGTGCACAGTTATCTCAAAGAAAGGGGCCACGGTGTTTCTGTATCTCTAATATGTTGGTGCGGCTTCGGAACTTTTAAGTATCTCGATATATCTCGAAAACTACGCTTCTGATCAAAAAATATCATAGAACATAAATTGTAGGAAACATAATTCTCTACAAAAAACGTCTCTTAACATTTTGCCATAGCTCGCTTCGTTTCCGAGATATTTGCAGATTCAGCTCAAAGGAACTGGCCTGACGGACATATTTCGAGATATTTCTTCTTCTTGTTGTTCTTCCTCTGCACAGCTAAGCTGGAAGTGGCATTTGCAGCTCGCAATAGTGCAGAGTTATCTCAAAGAAAGGGGCCACGGTGTTTCTGTATCTATTATGTTGGTGCGGCTTCGGAACTTTTAAATATCTCGATATATCTCGAAAACTACGCTTCTGATCAAAAAATATCATAGAACATAAATTGTAGGAAACATAATTCTCTACAAAAAAGGTCTCTCAACATTTTGCCATAGCTCGCTTCGTTTCCGAGATATTTGCAGATATATCTCAAGGGCAGGGGCCTGACGGACATATTTCGAGATATTTCTTCTTCTTGTTGTTCTTCTTCTGCACAGCTAAGCTGGAAGTGGCATTTACAGCTCGCAATAGTGCACAGTTATCTCAAAGAAAGGGGCCACGGTGTTTCTGTATCTCTATTATGTTGGTGCGGCTTCGGAACTTTTAAATATCTTGATATATCTCGAGAACTACGCATCTGATCAAAAAATATCATAGAACATAAAAAGTAGGAAACTTAATTCTCTACAAAAAAGGTCTCTTAACATTTTGCCATAGCTCGCTTCGTTTCCGAGATATTTGCAGAGTTATCTCAAGGGAAGGGGCCTAACGGACATATTTCGAGATATTTCTTCTTCTTGTTGTTCTTCTTCTGCACAGCTAAACTGGAAGTGGCATTTCCAGCTCGCAATAGTGCAGAGTTATCTCAAAGAAAGGAGCCACGGTGTTTCTGTATCTCTATTATGTTGGTGCGGCTTCGGAACTTTTAAATATCTTGATATATCTCGAGAACTACGCATCTGATCAAAAAATATCATAGAACATAAAAAGTAGGAAACTTAATTCTCTACAAAAAAGGTCTCTTAACATTTTGCCATAGCTCGCTTCGTTTCCAAGATATTTGCAGATTTATCTCAATGGAAGGGGCCTGACGGGCATATTTCGAGATATATCTTCTTCTTGTTGTTCTTCTTCTGCACAGCTAAGCTGGAAGTGGCATTTGCGGCTCGCACTATTGCAGAGTTATCTCAAAGAAAGGGGCCACGGTGTTTCTGTATCTCTATTATGTTGGTGCGGCTTCGTAACTTTTAAATATCTAGATATATCTCGAAAACTACGCTTCTGATCAAAAAATGTCATAGAACATAAATTGTAGGAAATATAATTCTCTACAAAAAAGGTCTCTTAACATTTTGCCATAGCTCGCTTGGTTTCCGAGATATTTGCAGATATATCTCAAGGGCAGGGGCCTGACGGACATATTTCGAGATATTTCTTCTTCTTGTTGTTCTTCTTCTGCACAGCTAAGCTGGAAGTGGCATTTACAGCTCGCAATAGTGCAGAGTTATCTCAAAGAAAGGAGCCGCGGTGTTTCTGTATCTCTAATATGTTGGTGCGGCTTCGGAACTTTTAAGTATCTCGATATATCTCGAAAACTACGCTTCTGATCAAAAAATATCATAGAACATAAATTGTAGCAAATATAATTCTCTACAAAAAACGTCTCTTAACATTTTGCCATAGCTCGCTTCGTTTCCGAGATATTTGCAGATTCAGCTCAAAGGAACTGGCCTGACGGACATATTTCGAGATATTTCTTCTTCTTGTTGTTCTTCCTCTGCACAGCTAAGGTGGAAGTGGCATTTGCAGCTCGCAATAGTGCAGAGTTATCTCAAAGAAAGGGGCCACGGTGTTTCTGTATCTCTATTATGTTGGTGCGGCTTCGGAACTTTTAAATATCTTGATATATCTCGAGAACTACGCGTCTGATCAAAAAATATCATAGAACATAAAAAGTAGGAAACATAATTCTCTACAAAAAAGGTCTCTTAACATTTTGCCATAGCTCGCGTCGTTTCCGAGATATTTGCAGATTTATCTCAAGGGAAGGGGCCTGACGGACATATTTCGAGATATTTCTTCTTCTTGTTGTTCTTCCTCTGCACAGCTAAGCTGGAAGTGGCATTTGCGGCTCGCACTAGTGCAGAGTTATCTCAAAGAAAGGGGCCACGGTGTTTCTGTATCTCTATTATGTTGGTGCGGCTTCGGAACTTTTAAATATCTCGATATATCTCGAAAACTACGCTTCTGATCAAAAAATATCATAGAGCGTAAATTGTAGGAAACATTATTCTCTACAAAAAAGGTCTCTTAACATTTTGCCATAGCACGCTTCGTTTCCGAGATATTTGCAGATTCATCTCAAGGGAAGTGGCCTGACGGACATATTTCAAGATATTTCTTCTTCTTGTTGTTCTTCTTCTGCACAGCTAAGCTGGAAGTGGCATTTGCAGCTCGCAATAGTGCAGAGTTATCCCAAAGAAAGGGGCCACGGTGTTTCTGTATCTCTATTATGTTGGTGCGGCTTCGGAACTTTTAAATATCTTGATATATCTCGAGAACTACGCATCTGATCAAAAAATATCATACTACATAAAAAGTAGGAAACTTCATTCTCTACAAGAAAGGTCTCTAAACATTTTGCCATAGCTCGCTTCGTTTCCGAGATATTTGCAGATTTATCTCAAGGGAAGGGGCCTGACGGACATATTTCGAGATATTTCTTCTTCTTGTTGTTCTTCTTCTGCACAGCTAAGCTGGAAGTGGCATTTGCGGCTCGCACTAGTGCAGAGTTATCTCAAAGAAAGGGGCCACGGTGTTTCTGTATCTCTATTATGTTGGTGCGGCTTCGGAACTTTTAAATATCTTGATATATCTCGAGAACTACGCATCTGATCAAAAAATATCATAGAACATGAAAAGTAGGAAACATAATTCTCTACAAAAAAGGTCTCTTAACATTTTGCCATAGCTCGCTTCGTTTCCGAGATATTTGCAGATTCATCTCAAGGGAAGTGGCCTGACGGACATATTTCGAGATATTTCTTCTTCTTGTTGTTCTTCTTCTGCACAGCTAAGCTGGAAGTGGCATTTGCAGCTCGCAATAGTGCAGAGTTATCCCAAAGAAAGGGGCCACGGTGTTTCTGTATCTCTATTATGTGGGTGCGGCTTCGGAACTTTTAAATATCTTGATATATCTCGAGAACTACGCATCTGATCAAAAAATATCATAGAACATAAAAAGTAGGATACTTAATTCTCTACAAAAAAGGTCTCTTAACATTTTGCCATAGCTCGCTTCGTTTCCGAGATATTTGCAGATTTATCTCAAGGGAAGGGGCCTGACGGACATATTTCGAGATATTTCTTCTTCTTGTTGTTCTTCTTCTGCACAGCTAAGCTGGAAGTGGCATTTGCGGCTCGCACTAGTGCAGAGTTATCTCAAAGAAAGGGGCCACGGTGTTTCTGTATCTCTATTATGTTGGTGCGGCTTCGGAACTTTTAAATATCTCGATATATCTCGAAAACTACGCTTCTGATCAAAAAATATCATAGAGCGTAAATTGTAGGAAACATTATTCTCTACAAAAAAGGTCTCTTAACATTTTGCCATAGCACGCTTCGTTTCCGAGATATTTGCAGATTCATCTCAAGGGAAGTGGCCTGACGGACATATTTCGAGATATTTCTTCTTCTTGTTGTTCTTCTTCTGCACAGCTAAGCTGGAAGTGGCATTTGCAGCTCGCAATAGTGCAGAGTTATCCCAAAGAAAGGGGCCACGGTGTTTCTGTATCTCTATTATGTTGGTGCGGCTTCGGAACTTTTAAATATCTTGATATATCGCGAGAACTACGCATCTGATCAAAAAATATCATACTACATAAAAAGTAGGAAACTTAATTCTCTACAAGAAAGGTCTCTAAACATTTTGCCATAGCTCGCTTCGTTTCCGAGATATTTGCAGATTTATCTCAAGGGAAGGGGCCTGACGGACATATTTCGAGATATTTCTTCTTCTTGTTGTTCTTCTTCTGCACAGCTAAGCTGGAAGTGGCATTTGCGGCTCGCACTAGTGCAGAGTTATCTCAAAGAAAGGGGCCACGGTGTTTCTGTATCTCTATTATGTTGGTGCGGCTTCGGAACTTTTAAATATCTCGATATATCTCGAAAACTACGCTTCTGATCAAAAAATATCATAGAGCGTAAATTGTAGGAAACATTATTCTCTACAAAAAAGGTCTCTTAACATTTTGCCATAGCACGCTTCGTTTCCGAGATATTTGCAGATTCATCTCAAGGGAAGTGGCCTGACGGACATATTTCGAGATATTTCTTCTTCTTGTTGTTCTTCTTCTGCACAGCTAAGCTGGAAGTGGCATTTGCAGCTCGCAATAGTGCAGAGTTATCCCAAAGAAAGGGGCCACGGTGTTTCTGTATCTCTATTATGTTGGTGCGGCTTCGGAACTTTTAAATATCTTGATATATCGCGAGAACTACGCATCTGATCAAAAAATATCATACTACATAAAAAGTAGGAAACTTAATTCTCTACAAGAAAGGTCTCTAAACATTTTGCCATAGCTCGCTTCGTTTCCGAGATATTTGCAGATTTATCTCAAGGGAAGGGGCCTGACGGACATATTTCGAGATATTTCTTCTTCTTGTTGTTCTTCTTCTGCACAGCTAAGCTGGAAGTGGCATTTGCGGCTCGCACTAGTGCAGAGTTATCTCAAAGAAAGGGGCCACGGTGTTTCTGTATCTCTATTATGTTGGTGCGGCTTCGGAACTTTTAAATATCTTGATATATCTCGAGAACTACGCATCTGATCAAAAAATATCATAGAACATGAAAAGTAGGAAACATAATTCTCTACAAAAAAGGTCTCTTAACATTTTGCCATAGCTCGCTTCGTTTCCGAGATATTTGCAGATTCATCTCAAGGGAAGTGGCCTGACGGACATATTTCGAGATATTTCTTCTTCTTGTTGTTCTTCTTCTGCACAGCTAAGCTGGAAGTGGCATTTGCAGCTCGCAATAGTGCAGAGTTATCCCAAAGAAAGGGGCCACGGTGTTTCTGTATCTCTATTATGTTGGTGCGGCTTCGGAACTTTTAAATATCTTGATATATCGCGAGAACTACGCATCTGATCAAAAAATATCATACTACATAAAAAGTAGGAAACTTAATTCTCTACAAGAAAGGTCTCTAAACATTTTGCCATAGCTCGCTTCGTTTCCGAGATATTTGCAGATTTATCTCAAGGGAAGGGGCCTGACGGACATATTTCGAGATATTTCTTCTTCTTGTTGTTCTTCTTCTGCACAGCTAAGCTGGAAGTGGCATTTGCGGCTCGCACTAGTGCAGAGTTATCTCAAAGAAAGGGGCCACGGTGTTTCTGTATCTCTATTATGTTGGTGCGGCTTCGGAACTTTTAAATATCTTGATATATCTCGAGAACTACGCATCTGATCAAAAAATATCATAGAACATGAAAAGTAGGAAACATAATTCTCTACAAAAAAGGTCTCTTAACATTTTGCCATAGCTCGCTTCGTTTCCGAGATATTTGCAGATTCATCTCAAGGGAAGTGGCCTGACGGACATATTTCGAGATATTTCTTCTTCTTGTTGTTCTTCTTCTGCACAGCTAAGCTGGAAGTGGCATTTGCAGCTCGCAATAGTGCAGAGTTATCCCAAAGAAAGGGGCCACGGTGTTTCTGTATCTCTATTATGTTGGTGCGGCTTCGGAACTTTTAAATATCTTGATATATCTCGAGAACTACGCATCTGATCAAAAAATATCATAGAACATAAAAAGTAGGATACTTAATTCTCTACAAAAAAGGTCTCTTAACATTTTGCCATAGCTCGCTTCGTTTCCGAGATATTTGCAGATTTATCTCAAGGGAAGGGGCCTGACGGACATATTTCGAGATATTTCTTCTTCTTGTTGTTCTTCTTCTGCACAGCTAAGCTGGAAGTGGCATTTGCGGCTCGCACTAGTGCAGAGTTATCTCAAAGAAAGGGGCCACGGTGTTTCTGTATCTCTATTATGTTGGTGCGGCTTCGGAACTTTTAAATATCTTGATATATCTCGAGAACTACGCATCTGATCAAAAAATATCATAGAACATGAAAAGTAGGAAACATAATTCTCTACAAAAAAGGTCTCTTAACATTTTGCCATAGCTCGCTTCGTTTCCGAGATATTTGCAGATTCATCTCAAGGGAAGTGGCCTGACGGACATATTTCGAGATATTTCTTCTTCTTGTTGTTCTTCTTCTGCACAGCTAAGCTGGAAGTGGCATTTGCAGCTCGCAATAGTGCAGAGTTATCCCAAAGAAAGGGGCCACGGTGTTTCTGTATCTCTATTATGTTGGTGCGGCTTCGGAACTTTTAAATATCTTGATATATCTCGAGAACTACGCATCTGATCAAAAAATATCATAGAACATAAAAAGTAGGATACTTAATTCTCTACAAAAAAGGTCTCTTAACATTTTGCCATAGCTCGCTTCGTTTCCGAGATATTTGCAGATTTATCTCAAGGGAAGGGGCCTGACGGACATATTTCGAGATATTTCTTCTTCTTGTTGTTCTTCTTCTGCACAGCTAAGCTGGAAGTGGCATTTGCGGCTCGCACTAGTGCAGAGTTATCTCAAAGAAAGGGGCCACGGTGTTTCTGTATCTCTATTATGTTGGTGCGGCTTCGGAACTTTTAAATATCTTGATATATCTCGAGAACTACGCATCTGATCAAAAAATATCATAGAACATGAAAAGTAGGAAACATAATTCTCTACAAAAAAGGTCTCTTAACATTTTGCCATAGCTCGCTTCGTTTCCGAGATATTTGCAGATTCATCTCAAGGGAAGTGGCCTGACGGACATATTTCGAGATATTTCTTCTTCTTGTTGTTCTTCTTCTGCACAGCTAAGCTGGAAGTGGCATTTGCAGCTCGCAATAGTGCAGAGTTATCCCAAAGAAAGGGGCCACGGTGTTTCTGTATCTCTATTATGTTGGTGCGGCTTCGGAACTTTTAAATATCTTGATATATCTCGAGAACTACGCATCTGATCAAAAAATATCATAGAACATAAAAAGTAGGAAACTTAATTCTCTACAAAAAAGGTCTCTTAACATTTTGCCATAGCTTGCTTCGTTTCCGAGATATTTGCAGATTTATCTCAAGGGAAGGGGCCTGACGGACATATTTCGAGATATTTCTTCTTCTTGTTGTTCTTCTTCTGCACAGCTAAGCTGGAAGTGGCATTTGCGGCTCGCACTAGTGCAGAGTTATCTCAAAGAAAGGGGCCACGGTGTTTCTGTATCTGTATTATGTTGGTGCGGCTTCGGAACTTTTAAATATCTTGATATATCTCGAGAACTACGCATCTGATCAAAAAATATCATAGAACATAAAAAGTAGGAAACCTAATTCTCTACAAAAAAGGTCTCTTAACATTTCGCCATAGCTCGCTTCGTTTCCGAGATATTTGCAGATTTATCTCAAGGGAAGGGGCCTGACGGACATATTTCGAGATATTTCTTCTTCTTGTTGTTCTTCTTCTGCACAGCTAAGCTGGAAGTGGCATTTGCGGCTCGCACTATTGCAGAGTTATCTCAAAGAAAGGGGCCACGGTGTTTCTGTATCTCTATTATGTTGGTGCGGCTTCGTAACTTTTAAATATCTAGATATATCTCGAAAACTACGCTTCTGATCAAAAAATATCATAGAACATAAATTGTAGGAAACATAATTCTCTACAAAAAAGGTCTCTTAACATTTTGCCATAGCTCGCTTGGTTTCCGAGATATTTGCAGATATATCTCAAGGGCAGGGGCCTGACGGACATATTTCGAGATATTTCTTCTTCTTGTTGTTCTTCTTCTGCACAGCTAAGCTGGAAGTGGCATTTACAGCTCGCAATAGTGCAGAGTTATCTCAAAGAAAGGAGCCGCGGTGTTTCTGTATCTCTAATATGTTGGTGCGGCTTCGGAACTTTTAAGTATCTCGATATATCTCGAAAACTACGCTTCTGATCAAAAAATATCATAGAACATAAATTGTAGGAAACATAATTCTCTACAAAAAACGTCTCTTAACATTTTGCCATAGCTCGCTTCGTTTCCGAGATATTTGCAGATTCAGCTCAAAGGAACTGGCCTGACGGACATATTTCGAGATATTTCTTCTTCTTGTTGTTCTTCTTCTGCACAGCTAAGCTGGAAGTGGCATTTGCGGCTCGCACTATTGCAGAGTTATCCCAAAGAAAGGGGCCACGGTGTTTCTGTATCTCTATTATGTTGGTGCGGCTTCGGAACTTTTAAATATCTTGATATATCGCGAGAACTACGCATCTGATCAAAAAATATCATACTACATAAAAAGTAGGAAACTTAATTCTCTACAAGAATGGTCTCTAAACATTTTGCCATAGCTCGCTTCGTTTCCGAGATATTTGCAGATTTATCTCAAGGGAAGGGGCCTGACGGACATATTTCGAGATATTTCTTCTTCTTGTTGTTCTTCTTCTGCACAGCTAAGCTGGAAGTGGCATTTGCGGCTCGCACTAGTGCAGAGTTATCTGAAAGAAAGGGGCCACGGTGTTTCTGTATCTGTATTATGTTGGTGCGGCTTCGGAACTTTTAAATATCTTGATATATCTGGAGAACTACGCATCTGATCAAAAAATATCATAGAACATAAAAAGTAGGAAACATAATTCTCTACAAAAAAGGTCTCTTAACATTTTGCCATAGCTCGCTTGGTTTCCGAGATATTTGCAGATTTATCTCAAGGGAAGGGGCCTAACGGACATATTTCGAGATATTTCTTCTTCTTGTTGTTCTTCTTCTGCACAGCTAAGCTGGAAGTGGCATTTGCGGCTCGCACTATTGCAGAGTTATCTCAAAGAAAGGGGCCACGGTGTTTCTGTATCTCTATTATGTTGGTGCGGCTTCGGAACTTTTAAATATCTTGATATATCTCGAGAACTACGCATCTGATCAAAAAATATCATAGAACATAAAAAGTAGGAAACTTAATTCTCTACAAAAAAGGTCTCTTAACATTTTGCCATACCTCGCTTCGTTTCCGAGATATTTGCAGATTTATCTCAAGGGAAGGGGCCTGACGGACATATTTCGAGATATTTCTTCTTCTTGTTGTTCTTCTTCTGCACAGCTAAGCTGGAAGTGGCATTTGCGGCTCGCACTAGTGCAGAGTTATCTCAAAGAAAGGGGCCACGGTGTTTCTGTATCTGTATTATGTTGGTGCGGCTTCGGAACTTTTAAATATCTTGATATATCTCGAGAACTACGCATCTGATCAAAAAATATCATAGAACATAAAAAGTAGGAAACTTAATTCTCTACAAAAAAGGTCTCTTAACATTTCGCCATAGCTCGCTTCGTTTCCGAGATATTTGCAGATTTATCTCAAGGGAAGGGGCCTGACGGACATATTTCGAGATATTTCTTCTTCTTGTTGTTCTTCTTCTGCACAGCTAAGCTGGAAGTGGCATTTGCGGCTCGCACTATTGCAGAGTTATCTCAAAGAAAGGGGCCAGGGTGTTTCTGTATCTCTATTATGTTGGTGCGGCTTCGTAACTTTTAAATATCTAGATATATCTCGAAAACTACGCTTCTGATCAAAAAATATCATAGAACATAAATTGTAGGAAACATAATTCTCTACAAAAAAGGTCTCTTAACATTTTGCCATAGCTCGCTTCGTTTCCGAGATATTTGCAGATTTATCTCAAGGGAAGGGGCCTGACGGACATATTTCGAGATATTTCTTCTTCTTGTTGTTCTTCCTCTGCACAGCTAAGCTGGAAGTGGCATTTGCGGCTCGCACTAGTGCAGAGTTATCTCAAAGAAAGGGGCCACGGTGTTTCTGTATCTCTATTATGTTGGTGCGGCTTCGGAACTTTTAAATATCTTGATATATCTCGAGAACTACGCATCTGATCAAAAAATATCATAGAACATAAAAAGTAGGAAACTTAATTCTCTACAAAAAAGGTCTCTTAACATTTTGCCATAGCTCGCTTCGTTTCCGAGATATTTGCAGATTTATCTCAAGGGAAGGGGCCTGACGGACATATTTCGAGATATTTCTTCTTCTTGTTGTTCTTCTTCTGCACAGCTAAGCTGGAAGTGGCATTTGCGGCTCGCACTATTGCAGAGTTATCTCAAAGAAAGGGGCCACGGTGTTTCTGTATCTCTATTATGTTGGTGCGGCTTCGGAACTTTTAAGTATCTCGATATATCTCGAAAACTACGCTTCTGATCAAAAAATATCATAGAACATAAATTGTAGGAAACATAATTCTCTACAAAAAAGGTCTCTCAACATTTTGCCATAGCTCGCTTCGTTTCCGAGATATTTGCAGACATATCTCAAGGGCAGGGGCCTGACGGACATATTTCGAGATATTTCTTCTTCTTGTTGTTCTTCTTCTGCACAGCTAAGCTGGAAGTGGCATTTACAGCTCGCAATAGTGCAGAGTTATCTCAAAGAAAGGGGCCACGGTGTTTCTGTATCTCTATTATGTTGGTGCGGCTTCGGAACTGTTAAATATCTTGATATATCTCGAGAACTACGCATCTGATCAAAAAATATCATAGAACATAAAAAGTAGGAAACTTAATTCTCTACAAAAAAGGTCTCTTAACATTTTGCCATAGCTCGCTTCGTTTCCGAGATATTTGCAGATTTATCTCAAGGGAAGGGGCCTAACGGACATATTTCGAGAAGTTTCTTCTTCTTGTTGTTCTTCTTCTGCACAGCTAAGCTGGAAGTGGCATTAGCGGCTCGCAATAGTGCACAGTTATCTCAAAGAAAGGGGCCACGGTGTTTCTGTATCTCTAATATGTTGGTGCGGCTTCGGAACTTTTAAGTATCTCGATATATCTCGAAAACTACGCTTCTGATCAAAAAATATCATAGAACATAAATTGTAGGAAACATAATTCTCTACAAAAAACGTCTCTTAACATTTTGCCATAGCTCGCTTCGTTTCCGAGATATTTGCAGATTCAGCTCAAAGGAACTGGCCTGACGGACATATTTCGAGATATTTCTTCTTCTTGTTGTTCTTCCTCTGCACAGCTAAGCTGGAAGTGGCATTTGCAGCTCGCAATAGTGCAGAGTTATCTCAAAGAAAGGGGCCACGGTGTTTCTGTATCTATTATGTTGGTGCGGCTTCGGAACTTTTAAATATCTCGATATATCTCGAAAACTACGCTTCTGATCAAAAAATATCATAGAACATAAATTGTAGGAAACATAATTCTCTACAAAAAAGGTCTCTCAACATTTTGCCATAGCTCGCTTCGTTTCCGAGATATTTGCAGATATATCTCAAGGGCAGGGGCCTGACGGACATATTTCGAGATATTTCTTCTTCTTGTTGTTCTTCTTCTGCACAGCTAAGCTGGAAGTGGCATTTACAGCTCGCAATAGTGCAGAGTTATCTCAAAGAAAGGGGCCACGGTGTTTCTGTATCTCTATTATGTTGGTGCGGCTTCGGAACTTTTAAATATCTTGATATATCTCGAGAACTACGCATCTGATCAAAAAATATCATAGAACATAAAAAGTAGGAAACTTAATTCTCTACAAAAAAGGTCTCTTAACATTTTGCCATAGCTCGCTTCGTTTCCGAGATATTTGAGGATTTATCTCAAGGGAAGGGGCCTAACGGACATATTTCGAGATATTTCTTCTTCTTGTTGTTCTTCTTCTGCACAGCTAAACTGGAAGTGGCATTTCCAGCTCGCAATAGTGCAGAGTTATCTCAAAGAAAGGAGCCACGGTGTTTCTGTATCTCTATTATGTTGGTGCGGCTTCGGAACTTTTAAATATCTTGATATATCTCGAGAACTACGCATCTGATCAAAAAATATCATAGAACATAAAAAGTAGGAAACTTAATTCTCTACAAAAAAGGTCTCTTAACATTTTGCCATAGCTCGCTTCGTTTCCAAGATATTTGCAGATTTATCTCAATGGAAGGGGCCTGACGGGCATATTTCGAGATATATCTTCTTCTTGTTGTTCTTCTTCTGCACAGCTAAGCTGGAAGTGGCATTTGCAGCGCGCAATAGTGCAGAGTTATCTCAAAGAAAGGGGCCACGGTGTTTCTGTATCTCTATTATGTTGGTGCGGCTTCGGAACTTTTAAATATCTTGATATATCTCGAGAACTACGCATCCGATCAAAAAATATCATAGAACATAAAAAGTAGGAAACTTAATTCTCTACAAAAAAGGTCTCTTAACATTTTGCCATAGCTCGCTTCGTTTCCGAGATATTTGCAGATTTATCTCAAGGGAAGGGGCCTGACGGACATATTTCGAGATATTTCTTCTTCTTGTTGTTCTTCTTCTGCACAGCTAAGCTGGAAGTGGCATTTGCGGCTCGCACTAGTGCAGAGTTATCTCAAAGAAAGGGGCCACGGTGTTTCTGTATCTGTATTATGTTGGTGCGGCTTCGGAACTTTTAAATATCTTGATATATCTCGAGAACTACGCATCTGATCAAAAAATATCATAGAACATAAAAAGTAGGAAACTTAATTCTCTACAAAAAAGGTCTCTTAACATTTTGCCATAGCTCGCTTCGTTTCCGAGATATTTGCAGATTTATCTCAAGGGAAGGGGCCTGACGGACATATTTCGAGATATTTCTTCTTCTTGTTGTTCTTCTTCTGCACAGCTAAGCTGGAAGTGGCATTTGCGGCTCGCACTATTGCAGAGTTATCTCAAAGAAAGGGGCCACGGTGTTTCTGTATCTCTATTATGTTGGTGCGGCTTCGTAACTTTTAAATATCTAGATATATCTCGAAAACTACGCTTCTGACCAAAAAATGTCATAGAACATAAATTGTAGGAAACATAATTCTCTACAAAAAAGGTCTCTTAACATTTTGCCATAGCTCGCTTGGTTTCCGAGATATTTGCAGATATATCTCAAGGGCAGGGGCCTGACGGACATATTTCGAGATATTTCTTCTTCTTGTTGTTCTTCTTCTGCACAGCTAAGCTGGAAGTGGCATTTACAGCTCGCAATAGTGCAGAGTTATCTCAAAGAAAGGAGCCGCGGTGTTTCTGTATCTCTAATATGTTGGTGCGGCTTCGGAACTTTTAAGTATCTCGATATATCTCGAAAACTACGCTTCTGATCAAAAAATATCATAGAACATAAATTGTAGGAAACATAATTCTCTACAAAAAACGTCTCTTAACATTTTGCCATAGCTCGCTTCGTTTCCGAGATATTTGCAGATTCAGCTCAAAGGAACTGGCCTGACGGACATATTTCGAGATATTTCTTCTTCTTGTTGTTCTTCCTCTGCACAGCTAAGGTGGAAGTGGCATTTGCAGCTCGCAATAGTGCAGAGTTATCTCAAAGAAAGGGGCCACGGTGTTTCTGTATCTCTATTATGTTGGTGCGGCTTCGGAACTTTTAAATATCTTGATATATCTCGAGAACCACGCGTCTGATCAAAAAATATCATAGAACATAAAAAGTAGGAAACATAATTCTCTACAAAAAAGGTCTCTTAACATTTTGCCATAGCTCGCGTCGTTTCCGAGATATTTGCAGATTTATCTCAAGGGAAGGGGCCTGACGGACATATTTCGAGATATTTCTTCTTCTTGTTGTTCTTCCTCTGCACAGCTAAGCTGGAAGTGGCATTTGCGGCTCGCACTAGTGCAGAGTTATCTCAAAGAAAGGGGCCACGGTGTTTCTGTATCTCTATTATGTTGGTGCGGCTTCGGAACTTTTAAATATCTCGATATATCTCGAAAACTACGCTTCTGATCAAAAAATATCATAGAGCGTAAATTGTAGGAAACATTATTCTCTACAAAAAAGGTCTCTTAACATTTTGCCATAGCACGCTTCGTTTCCGAGATATTTGCAGATTCATCTCAAGGGAAGTGGCCTGACGGACATATTTCGAGATATTTCTTCTTCTTGTTGTTCTTCTTCTGCACAGCTAAGCTGGAAGTGGCATTTGCAGCTCGCAATAGTGCAGAGTTATCCCAAAGAAAGGGGCCACGGTGTTTCTGTATCTCTATTATGTTGGTGCGGCTTCGGAACTTTTAAATATCTTGATATATCTCGAGAACTACGCATCTGATCAAAAAATATCATACTACATAAAAAGTAGGAAACTTAATTCTCTACAAGAAAGGTCTCTAAACATTTTGCCATAGCTCGCTTTGTTTCCGAGATATTTGCAGATTTATCTCAAGGGAAGGGGCCTGACGGACATATTTCGAGATATTTCTTCTTCTTGTTGTTCTTCTTCTGCACAGCTAAGCTGGAAGTGGCATTTGCGGCTCGCACTAGTGCAGAGTTATCTCAAAGAAAGGGGCCACGGTGTTTCTGTATCTCTATTATGTTGGTGCGGCTTCGGAACTTTTAAATATCTCGATATATCTCGAAAACTACGCTTCTGATCAAAAAATATCATAGAGCGTAAATTGTAGGAAACATTATTCTCTACAAAAAAGGTCTCTTAACATTTTGCCATAGCACGCTTCGTTTCCGAGATATTTGCAGATTCATCTCAAGGGAAGTGGCCTGACGGACATATTTCGAGATATTTCTTCTTCTTGTTGTTCTTCTTCTGCACAGCTAAGCTGGAAGTGGCATTTGCAGCTCGCAATAGTGCAGAGTTATCCCAAAGAAAGGGGCCACGGTGTTTCTGTATCTCTATTATGTTGGTGCGGCTTCGGAACTTTTAAATATCTTGATATATCGCGAGAACTACGCATCTGATCAAAAAATATCATACTACATAAAAAGTAGGAAACTTAATTCTCTACAAGAAAGGTCTCTAAACATTTTGCCATAGCTCGCTTCGTTTCCGAGATATTTGCAGATTTATCTCAAGGGAAGGGGCCTGACGGACATATTTCGAGATATTTCTTCTTCTTGTTGTTCTTCTTCTGCACAGCTAAGCTGGAAGTGGCATTTGCGGCTCGCACTAGTGCAGAGTTATCTCAAAGAAAGGGGCCACGGTGTTTCTGTATCTCTATTATGTTGGTGCGGCTTCGGAACTTTTAAATATCTTGATATATCTCGAGAACTACGCATCTGATCAAAAAATATCATAGAACATGAAAAGTAGGAAACATAATTCTCTACAAAAAAGGTCTCTTAACATTTTGCCATAGCTCGCTTCGTTTCCGAGATATTTGCAGATTCATCTCAAGGGAAGTGGCCTGACGGACATATTTCGAGATATTTCTTCTTCTTGTTGTTCTTCTTCTGCACAGCTAAGCTGGAAGTGGCATTTGCAGCTCGCAATAGTGCAGAGTTATCCCAAAGAAAGGGGCCACGGTGTTTCTGTATCTCTATTATGTTGGTGCGGCTTCGGAACTTTTAAATATCTTGATATATCTCGAGAACTACGCATCTGATCAAAAAATATCATAGAACATAAAAAGTAGGATACTTAATTCTCTACAAAAAAGGTCTCTTAACATTTTGCCATAGCTCGCTTCGTTTCCGAGATATTTGCAGATTTATCTCAAGGGAAGGGGCCTGACGGACATATTTCGAGATATTTCTTCTTCTTGTTGTTCTTCTTCTGCACAGCTAAGCTGGAAGTGGCATTTGCGGCTCGCACTAGTGCAGAGTTATCTCAAAGAAAGGGGCCACGGTGTTTCTGTATCTCTATTATGTTGGTGCGGCTTCGGAACTTTTAAATATCTCGATATATCTCGAGAACTACGCATCTGATCAAAAAATATCATAGAACATAAAAAGTAGGAAACTTAATTCTCTATAAAAAAGGTCTCTTAACATTTTGCCATAGCTCGCTTCGTTTCCGAGATATTTGCAGATTTATGTCAAGGGAAGGGGCCTAACGGACATATTTCGAGATATTTCTTCTTCTTGTTGTTCTTCTTCTGCACAGCTAAACTGGAAGTGGCATTTCCAGCTCGCAATAGTGCAGAGTTATCTCAAAGAAAGGAGCCACGGTGTTTCTGTATCTCTATTATGTTGGTGCGGCTTCGGAACTTTTAAATATCTTGATATATCTCGAGAACTACGCATCTGATCAAAAAATATCATAGAACATAAAAAGTAGGAAACTTAATTCTCTACAAAAAAGGTCTCTTAACATTTTGCCATAGCTTGCTTCGTTTCCGAGATATTTGCAGATTTATCTCAAGGGAAGGGGCCTGACGGACATATTTCGAGATATTTCTTCTTCTTGTTGTTCTTCTTCTGCACAGCTAAGCTGGAAGTGGCATTTGCGGCTCGCACTAGTGCAGAGTTATCTCAAAGAAAGGGGCCACGGTGTTTCTGTATCTCTATTATGTTGGTGCGGCTTCGGAGCTTTTAAATATCTTGATATATCTCGAGAACTACGCATCTGATCAAAAAATATCATAGAACATGAAAAGTAGGAAACATAATTCTCTACAAAAAAGGTCTCTTAACATTTTGCCATAGCTCGCTTCGTTTCCGAGATATTTGCAGATTCATCTCAAGGGAAGTGGCCTGACGGACATATTTCGAGATATTTCTTCTTCTTGTTGTTCTTCTTCTGCACAGCTAAGCTGGAAGTGGCATTTGCAGCTCGCAATAGTGCAGAGTTATCCCAAAGAAAGGGGCCACGGTGTTTCTGTATCTCTATTATGTTGGTGCGGCTTCGGAACTTTTAAATATCTTGATATATCTCGAGAACTACGCATCTGATCAAAAAATATCATAGAACATAAAAAGTAGGATACTTAATTCTCTACAAAAAAGGTCTCTTAACATTTTGCCATAGCTCGCTTCGTTTCCGAGATATTTGCAGATTTATCTCAAGGGAAGGGGCCTGACGGACATATTTCGAGATATTTCTTCTTCTTGTTGTTCTTCTTCTGCACAGCTAAGCTGGAAGTGGCATTTGCGGCTCGCACTAGTGCAGAGTTATCTCAAAGAAAGGGGCCACGGTGTTTCTGTATCTCTATTATGTTGGTGCGGCTTCGGAACTTTTAAATATCTCGATATATCTCGAGAACTACGCATCTGATCAAAAAATATCATAGAACATAAAAAGTAGGAAACTTAATTCTCTATAAAAAAGGTCTCTTAACATTTTGCCATAGCTCGCTTCGTTTCCGAGATATTTGCAGATTTATGTCAAGGGAAGGGGCCTAACGGACATATTTCGAGATATTTCTTCTTCTTGTTGTTCTTCTTCTGCACAGCTAAACTGGAAGTGGCATTTCCAGCTCGCAATAGTGCAGAGTTATCTCAAAGAAAGGAGCCACGGTGTTTCTGTATCTCTATTATGTTGGTGCGGCTTCGGAACTTTTAAATATCTTGATATATCTCGAGAACTACGCATCTGATCAAAAAATATCATAGAACATAAAAAGTAGGAAACTTAATTCTCTACAAAAAAGGTCTCTTAACATTTTGCCATAGCTTGCTTCGTTTCCGAGATATTTGCAGATTTATCTCAAGGGAAGGGGCCTGACGGACATATTTCGAGATATTTCTTCTTCTTGTTGTTCTTCTTCTGCACAGCTAAGCTGGAAGTGGCATTTGCGGCTCGCACTAGTGCAGAGTTATCTCAAAGAAAGGGGCCACGGTGTTTCTGTATCTGTATTATGTTGGTGCGGCTTCGGAACTTTTAAATATCTTGATATATCTCGAGAACTACGCATCTGATCAAAAAATATCATAGAACATAAAAAGTAGGAAACTTAATTCTCTACAAAAAAGGTCTCTTAACATTTCGCCATAGCTCGCTTCGTTTCCGAGATATTTGCAGATTTATCTCAAGGGAAGGGGCCTGACGGACATATTTCGAGATATTTCTTCTTCTTGTTGTTCTTCTTCTGCACAGCTAAGCTGGAAGTGGCATTTGCGGCTCGCACTATTGCAGAGTTATCTCAAAGAAAGGGGCCACGGTGTTTCTGTATCTCTATTATGTTGGTGCGGCTTCGTAACTTTTAAATATCTAGATATATCTCGAAAACTACGCTTCTGATCAAAAAATATCATAGAACATAAATTGTAGGAAACATAATTCTCTACAAAAAAGGTCTCTTAACATTTTGCCATAGCTCGCTTGGTTTCCGAGATATTTGCAGATATATCTCAAGGGCAGGGGCCTGACGGACATATTTCGAGATATTTCTTCTTCTTGTTGTTCTTCTTCTGCACAGCTAAGCTGGAAGTGGCATTTACAGCTCGCAATAGTGCAGAGTTATCTCAAAGAAAGGAGCCGCGGTGTTTCTGTATCTCTAATATGTTGGTGCGGCTTCGGAACTTTTAAGTATCTCGATATATCTCGAAAACTACGCTTCTGATCAAAAAATATCATAGAGCGTAAATTGTAGGAAACATTATTCTCTACAAAAAAGGTCTCTTAACATTTTGCCATAGCACGCTTCGTTTCCGAGATATTTGCAGATTCATCTCAAGGGAAGTGGCCTGACGGACATATTTCGAGATATTTCTTCTTCTTGTTGTTCTTCTTCTGCACAGCTAAGCTGGAAGTGGCATTTGCAGCTCGCAATAGTGCAGAGTTATCCCAAAGAAAGGGGCCACGGTGTTTCTGTATCTCTATTATGTTGGTGCGGCTTCGGAACTTTTAAATATCTTGATATATCGCGAGAACTACGCATCTGATCAAAAAATATCATACTACATAAAAAGTAGGAAACTTAATTCTCTACAAGAAAGGTCTCTAAACATTTTGCCATAGCTCGCTTCGTTTCCGAGATATTTGCAGATTTATCTCAAGGGAAGGGGCCTGACGGACATATTTCGAGATATTTCTTCTTCTTGTTGTTCTTCTTCTGCACAGCTAAGCTGGAAGTGGCATTTGCGGCTCGCACTAGTGCAGAGTTATCTCAAAGAAAGGGGCCACGGTGTTTCTGTATCTCTATTATGTTGGTGCGGCTTCGGAACTTTTAAATATCTTGATATATCTCGAGAACTACGCATCTGATCAAAAAATATCATAGAACATGAAAAGTAGGAAACATAATTCTCTACAAAAAAGGTCTCTTAACATTTTGCCATAGCTCGCTTCGTTTCCGAGATATTTGCAGATTCATCTCAAGGGAAGTGGCCTGACGGACATATTTCGAGATATTTCTTCTTCTTGTTGTTCTTCTTCTGCACAGCTAAGCTGGAAGTGGCATTTGCAGCTCGCAATAGTGCAGAGTTATCCCAAAGAAAGGGGCCACGGTGTTTCTGTATCTCTATTATGTTGGTGCGGCTTCGGAACTTTTAAATATCTTGATATATCTCGAGAACTACGCATCTGATCAAAAAATATCATAGAACATAAAAAGTAGGATACTTAATTCTCTACAAAAAAGGTCTCTTAACATTTTGCCATAGCTCGCTTCGTTTCCGAGATATTTGCAGATTTATCTCAAGGGAAGGGGCCTGACGGACATATTTCGAGATATTTCTTCTTCTTGTTGTTCTTCTTCTGCACAGCTAAGCTGGAAGTGGCATTTGCGGCTCGCACTAGTGCAGAGTTATCTCAAAGAAAGGGGCCACGGTGTTTCTGTATCTCTATTATGTTGGTGCGGCTTCGGAACTTTTAAATATCTCGATATATCTCGAGAACTACGCATCTGATCAAAAAATATCATAGAACATAAAAAGTAGGAAACTTAATTCTCTATAAAAAAGGTCTCTTAACATTTTGCCATAGCTCGCTTCGTTTCCGAGATATTTGCAGATTTATGTCAAGGGAAGGGGCCTAACGGACATATTTCGAGATATTTCTTCTTCTTGTTGTTCTTCTTCTGCACAGCTAAACTGGAAGTGGCATTTCCAGCTCGCAATAGTGCAGAGTTATCTCAAAGAAAGGAGCCACGGTGTTTCTGTATCTCTATTATGTTGGTGCGGCTTCGGAACTTTTAAATATCTTGATATATCTCGAGAACTACGCATCTGATCAAAAAATATCATAGAACATAAAAAGTAGGAAACTTAATTCTCTACAAAAAAGGTCTCTTAACATTTTGCCATAGCTTGCTTCGTTTCCGAGATATTTGCAGATTTATCTCAAGGGAAGGGGCCTGACGGACATATTTCGAGATATTTCTTCTTCTTGTTGTTCTTCTTCTGCACAGCTAAGCTGGAAGTGGCATTTGCGGCTCGCACTAGTGCAGAGTTATCTCAAAGAAAGGGGCCACGGTGTTTCTGTATCTGTATTATGTTGGTGCGGCTTCGGAACTTTTAAATATCTTGATATATCTCGAGAACTACGCATCTGATCAAAAAATATCATAGAACATAAAAAGTAGGAAACTTAATTCTCTACAAAAAAGGTCTCTTAACATTTCGCCATAGCTCGCTTCGTTTCCGAGATATTTGCAGATTTATCTCAAGGGAAGGGGCCTGACGGACATATTTCGAGATATTTCTTCTTCTTGTTGTTCTTCTTCTGCACAGCTAAGCTGGAAGTGGCATTTGCGGCTCGCACTATTGCAGAGTTATCTCAAAGAAAGGGGCCACGGTGTTTCTGTATCTCTATTATGTTGGTGCGGCTTCGTAACTTTTAAATATCTAGATATATCTCGAAAACTACGCTTCTGATCAAAAAATATCATAGAACATAAATTGTAGGAAACATAATTCTCTACAAAAAAGGTCTCTTAACATTTTGCCATAGCTCGCTTGGTTTCCGAGATATTTGCAGATATATCTCAAGGGCAGGGGCCTGACGGACATATTTCGAGATATTTCTTCTTCTTGTTGTTCTTCTTCTGCACAGCTAAGCTGGAAGTGGCATTTACAGCTCGCAATAGTGCAGAGTTATCTCAAAGAAAGGAGCCGCGGTGTTTCTGTATCTCTAATATGTTGGTGCGGCTTCGGAACTTTTAAGTATCTCGATATATCTCGAAAACTACGCTTCTGATCAAAAAATATCATAGAGCGTAAATTGTAGGAAACATTATTCTCTACAAAAAAGGTCTCTTAACATTTTGCCATAGCACGCTTCGTTTCCGAGATATTTGCAGATTCATCTCAAGGGAAGTGGCCTGACGGACATATTTCGAGATATTTCTTCTTCTTGTTGTTCTTCTTCTGCACAGCTAAGCTGGAAGTGGCATTTGCAGCTCGCAATAGTGCAGAGTTATCCCAAAGAAAGGGGCCACGGTGTTTCTGTATCTCTATTATGTTGGTGCGGCTTCGGAACTTTTAAATATCTTGATATATCGCGAGAACTACGCATCTGATCAAAAAATATCATACTACATAAAAAGTAGGAAACTTAATTCTCTACAAGAAAGGTCTCTAAACATTTTGCCATAGCTCGCTTCGTTTCCGAGATATTTGCAGATTTATCTCAAGGGAAGGGGCCTGACGGACATATTTCGAGATATTTCTTCTTCTTGTTGTTCTTCTTCTGCACAGCTAAGCTGGAAGTGGCATTTGCGGCTCGCACTAGTGCAGAGTTATCTCAAAGAAAGGGGCCACGGTGTTTCTGTATCTCTATTATGTTGGTGCGGCTTCGGAACTTTTAAATATCTTGATATATCTCGAGAACTACGCATCTGATCAAAAAATATCATAGAACATGAAAAGTAGGAAACATAATTCTCTACAAAAAAGGTCTCTTAACATTTTGCCATAGCTCGCTTCGTTTCCGAGATATTTGCAGATTCATCTCAAGGGAAGTGGCCTGACGGACATATTTCGAGATATTTCTTCTTCTTGTTGTTCTTCTTCTGCACAGCTAAGCTGGAAGTGGCATTTGCAGCTCGCAATAGTGCAGAGTTATCCCAAAGAAAGGGGCCACGGTGTTTCTGTATCTCTATTATGTTGGTGCGGCTTCGGAACTTTTAAATATCTCGATATATCTCGAGAACTACGCATCTGATCAAAAAATATCATAGAACATAAAAAGTAGGAAACTTAATTCTCTATAAAAAAGGTCTCTTAACATTTTGCCATAGCTCGCTTCGTTTCCGAGATATTTGCAGATTTATGTCAAGGGAAGGGGCCTAACGGACATATTTCGAGATATTTCTTCTTCTTGTTGTTCTTCTTCTGCACAGCTAAACTGGAAGTGGCATTTCCAGCTCGCAATAGTGCAGAGTTATCTCAAAGAAAGGAGCCACGGTGTTTCTGTATCTCTATTATGTTGGTGCGGCTTCGGAACTTTTAAATATCTTGATATATCTCGAGAACTACGCATCTGATCAAAAAATATCATAGAACATAAAAAGTAGGAAACTTAATTCTCTACAAAAAAGGTCTCTTAACATTTTGCCATAGCTTGCTTCGTTTCCGAGATATTTGCAGATTTATCTCAAGGGAAGGGGCCTGACGGACATATTTCGAGATATTTCTTCTTCTTGTTGTTCTTCTTCTGCACAGCTAAGCTGGAAGTGGCATTTGCGGCTCGCACTAGTGCAGAGTTATCTCAAAGAAAGGGGCCACGGTGTTTCTGTATCTGTATTATGTTGGTGCGGCTTCGGAACTTTTAAATATCTTGATATATCTCGAGAACTACGCATCTGATCAAAAAATATCATAGAACATAAAAAGTAGGAAACTTAATTCTCTACAAAAAAGGTCTCTTAACATTTCGCCATAGCTCGCTTCGTTTCCGAGATATTTGCAGATTTATCTCAAGGGAAGGGGCCTGACGGACATATTTCGAGATATTTCTTCTTCTTGTTGTTCTTCTTCTGCACAGCTAAGCTGGAAGTGGCATTTGCGGCTCGCACTATTGCAGAGTTATCTCAAAGAAAGGGGCCACGGTGTTTCTGTATCTCTATTATGTTGGTGCGGCTTCGTAACTTTTAAATATCTAGATATATCTCGAAAACTACGCTTCTGATCAAAAAATATCATAGAACATAAATTGTAGGAAACATAATTCTCTACAAAAAACGTCTCTTAACATTTTGCCATAGCTCGCTTCGTTTCCGAGATATTTGCAGATTCAGCTCAAAGGAACTGGCCTGACGGACATATTTCGAGATATTTCTTCTTCTTGTTGTTCTTCCTCTGCACAGCTAAGCTGGAAGTGGCATTTGCAGCTCGCAATAGTGCAGAGTTATCTCAAAGAAAGGGGCCACGGTGTTTCTGTATCTCTATTATGTTGGTGCGGCTTCGGAACTTTTAAATATCTTGATATATCTCGAGAACTACGCGTCTGATCAAAAAATATCATAGAACATAAGAAGTAGGAAACAAAATTCTCTACAAAAAAGGTCTCTTAACATTTTGCCATAGCTCGCGTCGTTTCCGAGATATTTGCAGATTTATCTCAAGGGAAGGGGCCTGACGGACATATTTCGAGATATTTCTTCTTCTTGTTGTTCTTCCTCTGCACAGTTAAGCTGGAAGTGGCATTTGCGGCTCGCACTAGTGCAGAGTTATCTCAAAGAAAGGGGCCACGGTGTTTCTGTATCTCTATTATGTTGGTGCGGCTTCGGAACTTTTAAATATCTCGATATATCTCGAAAACTACGCTTCTGATCAAAAAATATCATAGAGCGTAAATTGTAGGAACCATTATTCTCTTCAAAAAAGGTCTCTTAACATTTTGCCATAGCTCGTTTCGTTTCCGCGATATTTGCAGATTCATCTCAAGGGAAGTGGCCTGACGGACATATTTCGAGATATTTCTTCTTCTTGTTGTTCTTCTTCTGCACAGCTAAGCTGGAAGTGGCATTTGCAGCTCGCAATAGTGCAGAGTTATCCCAAAGAAAGGGGCCACGGTGTTTCTGTATCTCTATTATGTTGGTGCGGCTTCGGAACTTTTAAATATCTTGATATATCTCAAGAACTACGCATCTGATCAAAAAATATCATACTACATAAAAAGTAGGAAACTTAATTCTCTACAAGAAAGGTCTCTAAACATTTTGCCATAGCTCGCTTCGTTTGCGAGATATTTGCAGATTTATCTCAAGGGAAGGGGCCTGACGGACATATTTCGAGATATTTCTTCTTCTTGTTGTTCTTCTTCTGCACAGCTAAGCTGGAAGTGGCATTTGCGGCTCGCACTAGTGCAGAGTTATCTCAAAGAAAGGGGCCACGGTGTTTCTGTATCTCTATTATGTTGGTGCGGCTTCGGAACTTTTAAATATCTTGATATATCTCGAGAACTACGCATCTGATCAAAAAATATCATAGAACATGAAAAGTAGGAAACATAATTCTCTACAAAAAAGGTCTCTTAACATTTTGCCATAGCTCGCTTCGTTTCCGAGATATTTGCAGATTTATCTCAAGGGAAGGGGCCTGACGGACATATTTCGAGATATTTCTTCTTCTTGTTGTTCTTCTTCTGCACAGCTAAGCTCGAAGTGGCATTTGCAGCTCGCAATAGTGCAGAGTTATCTCAAAGAAAGAGGCCACGGTGTTTCTGTACCTCTATTATGTTGGTGCAGCTTCGGAACTTTTAAATATCTTGATATATCTCGAGAACTACGCATCTGATCAAAAAATGTCATAGAACATAAAAAGTAGGAAACTTAATTCTCTACAAAAAAGGTCTCTTAACATTTTGCCATAGCTCGCTTCGTTTCCGAGATATTTGCAGATTTATCTCAAGGGAAGGGGCCTGACGGACATATTTCGAGATATTTCTTCTTCTTGTTGTTCTTCTTCTGCACAGCTAAACTGGAAGTGGCATTTCCAGCTCGCAATAGTGCAGAGTTATCTCAAAGAAAGGAGCCACGGTGTTTCTGTATCTCTATTATGTTGGTGCGGCTTCGGAACTTTTAAATATCTTGATATATCTCGAGAACTACGCATCTGATCAAAAAATATCATAGAAGATAAAAAGTAGGAAACTTAATTCTCTACAAAAAAGGTCTCTTAACATTTTGCCATAGCTCGCTTCGTTTCCGAGATATTTGCAGATTTATCTCAAGGGAAGGGGCCTGACGGACATATTTCGAGATATTTCTTCTTCTTGTTGTTCTTCTTCTGCACAGCTAAGCTGGAAGTGGCATTTGCGGCTCGCGTTAGTGCAGAGTTATCTCAAAGAAAGGGGGCACGGTGTTTCTGTATCTGTATTATGTTGGTGCGGCTTCGGAACTTTTAAATATCTTGATATATCTCGAGAACTACGCATCTGATCAAAAAATATCATAGAACATAAAAAGTAGGATACTTAATTCTCTACAAAAAAGGTCTCTTAACATTTTGCCATAGCTCGCTTCGTTTCCGAGATATTTGCAGATTTATCTCAAGGGAAGGGGCCTGACGGACATATTTCGAGATATTTCTTCTTCTTGTTGTTCTTCTTCTGCACAGCTAAGCTGGAAGTGGCATTTGCGGCTCGCACTAGTGCAGAGTTATCTCAAAGAAAGGGGCCACGGTGTTTCTGTATCTCTATTATGTTGGTGCGGCTTCGGAACTTTTAAATATCTCGATATATCTCGAGAACTACGCATCTGATCAAAAAATATCATAGAACATAAAAAGTAGGAAACTTAATTCTCTATAAAAAAGGTCTCTTAACATTTTGCCATAGCTCGCTTCGTTTCCGAGATATTTGCAGATTTATCTCAAGGGAAGGGGCCTAACGGACATATTTCGAGATATTTCTTCTTCTTGTTGTTCTTCTTCTGCACAGCTAAACTGGAAGTGGCATTTCCAGCTCGCAATAGTGCAGAGTTATCTCAAAGAAAGGAGCCACGGTGTTTCTGTATCTCTATTATGTTGGTGCGGCTTCGGAACTTTTAAATATCTTGATATATCTCGAGAACTACGCATCTGATCAAAAAATATCATAGAACATAAAAAGTAGGAAACTTAATTCTCTACAAAAAAGGTCTCTTAACATTTCGCCATAGCTCGCTTCGTTTCCGAGATATTTGCAGATTTATCTCAAGGGAAGGGGCCTGACGGACATATTTCGAGATATTTCTTCTTCTTGTTGTTCTTCTTCTGCACAGCTAAGCTAGAAGTGGCATTTGCGGCTCGCACTATTGCAGAGTTATCTCAAAGAAAGGGGCCACGGTGTTTCTGTATCTCTATTATGTTGGTGCGGCTTCGTAACTTTTAAATATCTAGATATATCTCGAAAACTACGCTTCTGATCAAAAAATATCATAGAACATAAATTGTAGGAAACATAATTCTCTACAAAAAAGGTCTCTTAACATTTTGCCATAGCTCGCTTGGTTTCCGAGATATTTGCAGATATATCTCAAGGGCAGGGGCCTGACGGACATATTTCGAGATATTTCTTCTTCTTGTTGTTCTTCTTCTGCACAGCTAAGCTGGAAGTGGCATTTACAGCTCGCAATAGTGCAGAGTTATCTCAAAGAAAGGAGCCGCGGTGTTTCTGTATCTCTAATATGTTGGTGCGGCTTCGGAACTTTTAAGTATCTCGATATATCTCGAAAACTACGCTTCTGATCAAAAAATATCATAGAACATAAATTGTAGGAAACATAATTCTCTACAAAAAACGTCTCTTAACATTTTGCCATAGCTCGCTTCGTTTCCGAGATATTTGCAGATTCAGCTCAAAGGAACTGGCCTGACGGACATATTTCGAGATATTTCTTCTTCTTGTTGTTCTTCCTCTGCACAGCTAAGCTGGAAGTGGCATTTGCAGCTCGCAATAGTGCAGAGTTATCTCAAAGAAAGGGGCCACGGTGTTTCTGTATCTCTATTATGTTGGTGCGGCTTCGGAACTTTTAAATATCTTGATATATCTCGAGAACTACGCGTCTGATCAAAAAATATCATAGAACATAAAAAGTAGGAAACAAAATTCTCTACAAAAAAGGTCTCTTAACATTTTGCCATAGCTCGCGTCGTTTCCGAGATATTTGCAGATTTATCTCAAGGGAAGGGGCCTGACGGACATATTTCGAGATATTTCTTCTTCTTGTTGTTCTTCTTCTGCACAGCTAAGCTCGAAGTGGCATTTGCAGCTCGCAATAGTGCAGAGTTATCTCAAAGAAAGAGGCCACGGTGTTTCTGTACCTCTATTATGTTGGTGCAGCTTCGGAACTTTTAAATATCTTGATATATCTCGAGAACTACGCATCTGATCAAAAAATATCATCAAACATAAAAAGTAGGAAACTTAATTCTCTACAAAAAAGGTCTCTTAACATTTTGCCATAGCTCTCTTCGTTTCCGAGATATTTACAGATTCAGCTCAAAGGAACTGGCCTGACGGACATATTTCGAGATATTTCTTCTTCTTGTTGTTCTTCCTCTGCACAGCTAAGCTGGAAGTGGCATTTGCAGCTCGCAATAGTGCAGAGTTATCTTAAAGAAAGGGGCCACGGTGTTTCTGTATCTCTATTATGTTGGTGCGGCTTCGGAACTTTTAAATATCTTGATATATCTCGAGAACTACGCATCTGATCAAAAAATGTCATAGAACATAAAAAGTAGGAAACTTAATTCTCTACAAAAAAGGTCTCTTAACATTTTGCCATAGCTCGCTTCGTTTCCGAGATATTTGCAGATTTATCTCAAGGGAAGGGGCCTGACGGACATATTTCGAGATATTTCTTCTTCTTGTTGTTCTTCTTCTGCACAGCTAAGCTGGAAGTGGCATTTGCCGCTCGCACTAGTGCAGAGTTATCTCAAAGAAAGGGGCCACGGTGTTTCTGTATCTGTATTATGTTGGTGCGGCTTCGGCACTTTTAAATATCTTGATATATCTCGAGAACTACGCATCTGATCAAAAAATATCATAGAAGATAAAAAGTAGGAAACGCAATTCTCTACAAAAAAGGTCTCTTAACATTTCGCCATAGCTCGCTTCGTTTCCGAGATATTTGCAGATTTATCTCAAGGGAAGGGGCCTGTCGGACATATTTCGAGATATTTCTTCTTCTTGTTGTTCTTCTTCTGCACAGCTAAGCTGGAAGTGGCATTTGCGGCTCGCACTAGTGCAGAGTTATCTCAAAGAAAGGGGCCACGGTGTTTCTGTATCTCTATTATGTTGGTGCGGCTTCGGAACTTTTAAATATCTCGATATATCTCGAAAACTACGCTTCTGATCGAAAAATATCATAGAACATGAATTGTAGGAAACATAATTCTCTACAAAAAACGTCTCTTAACATTTTGCCATAGCTCGCTTCGTTTCCGAGATATTTGCAGATTTATCTCAAGGGAAGGGGCCTGACGGATATATTTCGAGATATTTCTTCTTCTTGTTGTTCTTCTTCTGCACAGCTAAGCTCGAAGTGGCATTTGCAGCTCGCAATAGTGCAGAGTTATCTCAAAGAAAGAGGCCACGGTGTTTCTGTACCTCTATTATGTTGGTGCAGCTTCGGAACTTTTAAATATCTTGATATATCTCGAGAACTACGCATCTGATCAAAAAATATCATCAAACATAAAAAGTAGGAAACTTAATTCTCTACAAAAAAGGTCTCTTAACATTTTGCCATAGCTCTCTTCGTTTCCGAGATATTTGCAGATTCAGCTCAAAGGAACTGGCCTGACGGACATATTTCGAGATATTTCTTCTTCTTGTTGTTCTTCCTCTGCACAGCTAAGCTGGAAGTGGCATTTGCAGCTCGCAATAGTGCAGAGTTATCTTAAAGAAAGGGGCCACGGTGTTTCTGTATCTCTATTATGTTGGTGCGGCTTCGGAACTTTTAAATATCTCGATATATCTCGAAAACTACGCTTCTGATCGAAAAATATCATAGAACATAAATTGTAGGAAACATAATTCTCTACAAAAAACGTCTCTTAACATTTTGCCATAGCTCGCTTCGTTTCCGAGATATTTGCAGATTCAGCTCAAAGGAACGGGCCTGACGGACATATTTCGAGATACTTCTTTTTCTTGTTGTTCTTCCTCTGCACAGCTAAGCTGGAAGTGGCATTTGCAGCTCGCAATAGTGCAGAGTTATCTCAAAGAAAGGGGCCACGGTGTTTCTGTATCTCTATTATGTTGGTGCGGCTTCGGAACTTTTAAATATCTTGATATATCTCGAGAACTACGCATCTGATCAAAAAATGTCATAGAACATGAAAAGTAGGAAACTTAATTCTCTACAAAAAAGGTCTCTAAACATTTTGCCATAGCTCGCTTCGTTTCCGAGATATTTGCAGATTTATCTCAAGGGAAGGGGCCTGACGGACATATTTCGAGATATTTCTTCTTCTTGTTGTTCTTCTTCTGCACAGCTAAGCTGGAAGTGGCATTTGCGGCTCGCACTAGTGCAGAGTTATCTCAAAGAAAGGGGCCACGGTGTTTCTGTATCTCTATTATGTTGGTGCGGCTTCGGAACTTTTAAATATCTTGATATATCTCGAGAACTACGCATCTGATCAAAAAATATCATGGAACATGAAAAGTAGGAAACTTAATTCTCTACAAAAAAGGTCTCTTAACATTTTGCCATAGCTCTCTTCGTTTCCGAGATATTTGCAGATTTATCTCAAGGCAAGGGGCCTGACGGACATATTTCGAGATATTTCTTCTTCTTGTTGTTCTTCTTCTGCACAGCTAAGCTCGAAGTGGCATTTGCAGCTCGCAATAGTGCAGAGTTATCTCAAAGAAAGAGGCCACGGTGTTTCTGTACCTCTATTATGTTGGTGCAGCTTCGGAACTTTTAAATATCTTGATATATCTCGAGAACTACGCATCTGATCAAAAAATATCATCAAACATAAAAAGTAGGAAACTTAATTCTCTACAAAAAAGGTCTCTTAACATTTTGCCATAGCTCTCTTCGTTTCCGAGATATTTGCAGATTCAGCTCAAAGGAACTGGCCTGACGGACATATTTCGAGATATTTCTTCTTCTTGTTGTTCTTCCTCTGCACAGCTAAGCTGGAAGTGGCATTTGCAGCTCGCAATAGTGCAGAGTTATCTTAAAGAAAGGGGCCACGGTGTTTCTGTATCTCTATTATGTTGGTGCGGCTTCGGAACTTTTAAATATCTTGATATATCTCGAGAACTACGCATCTGATCAAAAAATGTCATAGAACATAAAAAGTAGGAAACTTAATTCTCTACAAAAAAGGTCTCTTAACATTTTGCCATAGCTCGCTTCGTTTCCGAGATATTTGCAGATTTATCTCAAGGGAAGGGGCCTGACGGACATATTTCGAGATATTTCTTCTTCTTGTTGTTCTTCTTCTGCACAGCTAAGCTGGAAGTGGCATTTGCGGCTCGCACTAGTGCAGAGTTATCTCAAAGAAAGGGGCCACGGTGTTTCTGTATCTGTATTATGTTGGTGCGGCTTCGGCACTTTTAAATATCTTGATATATCTCGAGAACTACGCATCTGATCAAAAAATATCATAGAAGATAAAAAGTAGGAAACTTAATTCTCTACAAAAAAGGTCTCTTAACATTTCGCCATAGCTCGCTTCGTTTCTGAGATATTTGCAGATTTATCTCAAGGGAAGGGGCCTGTCGGACATATTTCGAGATATTTCTTCTTCTTGTTGTTCTTCTTCTGCACAGCTAAGCTGGAAGTGGCATTTGCGGCTCGCACTAGTGCAGAGTTATCTCAAAGAAAGGGGCCACGGTGTTTCTGTATCTCTATTATGTTGGTGCGGCTTCGGAACTTTTAAATATCTCGATATATCTCGAAAACTACGCTTCTGATCGAAAAATATCATAGAACATAAATTGTAGGAAACATAATTCTCTACAAAAAACGTCTCTTAACATTTTGCCATAGCTCGCTTCGTTTCCGAGATATTTGCAGATTCAGCTCAAAGGAACGGGCCTGACGGACATATTTCGAGATACTTCTTTTTCTTGTTGTTCTTCCTCTGCACAGCTAAGCTGGAAGTGGCATTTGCAGCTCGCAATAGTGCAGAGTTATCTCAAAGAAAGGGGCCACGGTGTTTCTGTATCTCTATTATGTTGGTGCGGCTTCGGAACTTTTAAATATCTTGATATATCTCGAGAACTACGCATCTGATCAAAAAATGTCATAGAACATGAAAAGTAGGAAACTTAATTCTCTACAAAAAAGGTCTCTTAACATTTTGCAATAGCTCGCTTCGTTTCCGAGATATTTGCATATTTATCTCAAGGGAAGGGGCCTGACGGACATATTTCGAGATATTTCTTCTTCTTGTTGTTCTTCTTCTGCACAGCTAAGCTGGAAGTGGCATTTGCGGCTCGCACTAGTGCAGAGTTATCTCAAAGAAAGGGGCCACGGTGTTTCTGTATCTCTATTATGTTGGTGCGGCTTCGGAACTTTTAAATATCTCGATATATCTCGACAACTACGCTTCTGATCAAAAAATATCATAGAACATAAAAAGTAGGAAACTTAATTCTCTACAAAAAAGGTCTCTTAACATTTTGCCATAGCTCGCTTCGTTTCCGAGATATTTGCAGATTTATCTCAAGGGAAGGGGCCTAACGGACATATTTCGAGATATTTCTTCTTCTTGCTGTTCTTCTTCTGCACAGCTAAACTGGAAGTGGCATTTCCAGCTCGCAATAGTGCAGAGTTATCTCAAAGAAAGGGGCCACGGTGTTTCTGTATCTCTATTATGTTGGTGCGGCTTCGGAACTTTTAAATATCTTGATATATCTCGAGAACTACGCATCTGATCAAAAAATATCATAGAACACAAAAAGTAGGAAACTTAATTCTCTACAAAAAAGGTCTCTTAACATTTTGCCATAGCTCGCTTCGTTTCCGAGATATTTGCAGATTTATCTCAAGGGAAGGGGCCTGACGGACATATTTCGAGATATTTCTTCTTCTTGTTGTTCTTCTTCTGCACAGCTGAGCTGGAAGTGGCATTTGCAGGTCGCAATAGTGCAGAGTTATCTCAAAGAAAGGGGCCACGGTGTTTCTGTATCTCTATTATGTTGGTGCGGCTTCGGAAGTTTTAAATATTTCGATATATCTCGAAAACTACGCTTCTGATCAAAAAATATCATAGAGCGTAAATTGTAGGAAACATTATTCTCTACAAAAAAGGTCTCTTAACATTTTGCCATAGCTCGCTTCGTTTCCGAGATATTTGCAGATTCATCTCAAGGGAAGGGGTCTGACGGACATATTTCGAGATATTTCTTCTTCTTGTTGTTCTTCTTCTGCACAGCTAAGCTGGAAGTGGCATTTGCAGCTCGCAATAGTGCAGAGTTATCTCAAAGAGAGGGGCCACGGTGTTTCTGTATCTCTATTATGTTGGTGCGGCTTCGGAACTTTTAAATATCTTGATATATCTCGAGAACTACGCATCTGATCAAAAAATATCATAGAAGATAAAAAGTAGGAAACTTAATTCTCTACAAAAAAGGTCTCTTAACATTTTGCCATAGCTCGCTTCGTTTCCGAGATATTTGCATATTTATCTCAAGGGAAGGGGCCTGACGGACATATTTCGAGATATTTCTTCTTCTTGTTGTTCTTCTTCTGCACAGCTAAGCTGGAAGTGGCATTTGCGGCTCGCACTAGTGCAGAGTTATCTCAAAGAAAGGGGCCACGGTGTTTCTGTATCTCTATTATGTTGGTGCGGCTTCGGAACTTTTAAATATCTCGATATATCTCGAGAACTACGCATCTGATCAAAAAATATCATAGAACATGAAAAGTAGGAAACTTAATTCTCTACAAAAAAGGTCTCTTAACATTTTGCCATAGCTCTCTTCGTTTCCGAGATATTTGCAGATTTATCTCAAGGGAAGGGGCCTGACGGACATATTTCGAGATATTTCTTCTTCTTGTTGTTCTTCTTCTGCACAGCTAAGCTCGAAGTGGCATTTGCAGCTCGCAATAGTGCAGAGTTATCTCAAAGAAAGAGGCCACGGTGTTTCTGTACCTCTATTATGTTGGTGCAGCTTCGGAACTTTTAAATATCTTGATATATCTCGAGAACTACGCATCTGATCAAAAAATATCATCGAACATAAAAAGTAGGAAACTTAATTCTCTACAAAAATGGTCTCTTAACATTTTGCCATAGCTCTCTTCGTTTCCGAGATATTTGCAGATTCAGCTCAAAGGAACTGGCCTGACGGACATATTTCGAGATATTTCTTCTTCTTGTTGTTCTTCCTCTGCACAGCTAAGCTGGAAGTGGCATTTGCAGCTCGCAATAGTGCAGAGTTATCTCAAAGAAAGGGGCCACCGTGTTTCTGTATCTCTATTATGTTGGTGCGGCTTCGGAACTTTTAAATATCTCGATATATCTCGAAAACTACGCTTCTGATCAAAAAATATCATAGAACGTAGATTGTAGGAAACATAATTCTCTACAAAAAAGGTCTCTTAACATTTTGCCATAGCTCGCTTCGTTTCCGAGATATTTGCAGATTTATCTCAAGGGAAGGGGCCTAACGGACATATTTCGAGATATTTCTTCTTCTTGTTGTTCTCCTTCTGCACAGCTAAACTGGAAGTGGCATTTCCAGCTCGCAATAGTGCAGAGTTATCTCAAAGAAAGGGGACACGGTGTTTCTGTATCTCTATTATGTTGGTGCGGCTTCGGAACTTTTAAATATCTTGATATATCTCGAGAACTACGCATCTGATCAAAAAATATCATAGAACACAAAAAGTAGGAAACTTAATTCTCTACAAAAAAGGTCTCTTAACATTTTGCCATAGCTCGCTTCGTTTCCGAGATATTTGCATATTTATCTCAAGGGAAGGGGCCTGACGGACATATTTCGAGATATCTCTTCTTCTTGTTGTTCTTCTTCTGCACAGCTAAGCTGGAAGTGGCATTTGCGGCTCGCACTAGTGCAGAGTTATCTCAAAGAAAGGGGCCACGGTGTTTCTGTATCTCTATTATGTTGGTGCGGCTTCGGAACTTTTAAATATCTTGATATATCTCGAGAACTACGCATCTGATCAAAAAATATCATAGAACATGAAAAGTAGGAAACTTAATTCTCTACAAAAAAGGTCTCTTAACATTTTGCCATAGCTCTCTTCGTTTCCGAGATATTTGCAGATTTATCTCAAGGGAAGGGGCCTGACGGACATATTTCGAGATATTTCTTCTTCTTGTTGTTCTTCTTCTGCACAGCTAAGCTCGAAGTGGCATTTGCAGCTCGCAATAGTGCAGAGTTATCTCAAAGAAAGGGGCCACGGTGTTTCTGTATCTCTATTATGTTGGTGCGGCTTCGGAACTTTTAAATATCTCGATATATCTCGAAAACTACGCTTCTGATCAAAAAATATCATAGAACGTAAATTGTAGGAAACATTATTCTCTACAAAAAAGGTCTCTTAACATTTTGCCATAGCTCGCTTCGTTTCCGAGATATTTGCAGATTTATCTCAAGGGAAGTGGCCTGACGGACATATTTCGAGATATTTCTTCTTCTTGTTGTTCTTCTTCTCCACAGCTAAGCTGGAAGTGGCATTTGCAGCTCGCAATAGTGCAGAGTTATCTCAAAGAGAGGGGCCACGGTGTTTCTGTATCTCTATTATGTTGGTGCGGCTTCGGAACTTTTAAATATCTTGATATATCTCGAGAACTACGCATCTGATCAAAAAATATCATAGAAGATAAAAAGTAGGAAACTTAATTCTCTACAAAAAAGGTCTCTTAACATTTTGCCATAGCTCGCTTCGTTTCCGAGATATTTGCATATTTATCTCAAGGGAAGGGGCCTGACGGACATATTTCGAGATATCTCTTCTTCTTGTTGTTCTTCTTCTGCACAGCTAAGCTGGAAGTGGCATTTGCGGCTCGCACTAGTGCAGAGTTATCTCAAAGAAAGGGGCCACGGTGTTTCTGTATCTCTATTATGTTGGTGCGGCTTCGGAACTTTTAAATATCTTGATATATCTCGAGAACTACGCATCTGATCAAAAAATATCATAGAACATGAAAAGTAGGAAACTTAATTCTCTACAAAAAAGGTCTCTTAACATTTTGCCATAGCTCTCTTCGTTTCCGAGATATTTGCAGATTTATCTCAAGGGAAGGGGCCTGACGGACATATTTCGAGATATTTCTTCTTCTTGTTGTTCTTCTTCTGCACAGCTAAGCTCGAAGTGGCATTTGCAGCTCGCAATAGTGCAGAGTTATCTCAAAGAAAGAGGCCACGGTGTTTCTGTACCTCTATTATGTTGGTGCAGCTTCGGAACTTTTAAATATCTTGATATATCTCGAGAACTACGCATCTGATCAAAAAATATCATCGAACATAAAAAGTAGGAAACTTAATTCTCTACAAAAATGGTCTCTTAACATTTTGCCATAGCTCTCTTCGTTTCCGAGATATTTGCAGATTCAGCTCAAAGGAACTGGCCTGACGGACATATTTCGAGATATTTCTTCTTCTTGTTGTTCTTCCTCTGCACAGCTAAGCTGGAAGTGGCATTTGCAGCTCGCAATAGTGCAGAGTTATCTCAAAGAAAGGGGCCACCGTGTTTCTGTATCTCTATTATGTTGGTGCGGCTTCGGAACTTTTAAATATCTCGATATATCTCGCAAACTACGCTTCTGATCAAAAAATATCATAGAACATAAATTGTAGGAAACATAATTCTCTACAAAAAAGGTCTCTTAACATTTTGCCATAGCTCGCTTCGTTTCCGAGATATTTGCAGATTTATCTCAAGGGAAGGGGCCTAACGGACATATTTCGAGATATTTCTTCTTCTTGTTGTTCTTCTTCTGCACAGCTGAGCTGGAAGTGGCATTTGCAGGTCGCAATAGTGCAGAGTTATCTCAAAGAAAGGGGCCACGGTGTTTCTGTATCTCTATTATGTTGGTGCGGCTTCGGAGCTTTTAAATATCTCGATATATCTCGAAAACTACGCTTCTGATCAAAAAATATCATAGAACGTAAATTGTAGGAAACATTATTCTCTACAAAAAAGTTCTCTTAACATTTTGCCATAGCTCGCTTCGTTTCCGAGATATTTGCAGATTTATCTCAAGGGAAGTGGCCTGACGGACATATTTCGAGATATTTCTTCTTCTTGTTGTTCTTCTTCTGCACAGCTAAGCTGGAAGTGGCATTTGCAGCTCGCAATAGTGCAGAGTTATCCCAAAGAAAGGGGCCACGGTGTTTCTGTATCTCTATTATGTTGGTGCGGCTTCGGAACTTTTAAATATCTTGATATATCTCGAGAACTACGCATCTGATCAAAAAATATCAGACTACATAGAAAGCAGGAAACTTAATTCTCTACAAGAAAGGTCTCTAAACATTTTGCCATAGCTCGCTTCGTTTCCGAGATATTTGCAGATTTATCTCAAGGGAAGGGGCCTGACGGACATATTTCGAGATATTTCTTCTTCTTGTTGTTCTTCTTCTGCACAGCTAAGCTGGAAGTGGCATTTGCAGCTCGCAATAGTGCAGAGTTATCTCAAAGAAAGGGGCCACGGTGTTTCTGTATCTCTATTATGTTGGTGCGGCTTCGGAACTTTTAAATATCTCGATATATCTCGAAAACTACGCTTCTGATCAAAAAATATCATAGAACATGAAAAGTAGGAAACTTAATTCTCTACAAAAAAGGTCACTTAACATTTTGCCATAGCTCGCTTCGTTTCCGAGATATTTGCAGATTCATCTCAAGGGAAGGGGTCTGACGGACATATTTCGAGATATTTCTTCTTCTTGTTGTTCTTCTTCTGCACAGCTAAGCTCGAAGCGGCATTTGCAGCTCGCAATAGTGCAGGGTTATCTCAAAGAAAGAGGCCACGGTGTTTCTGTACCTCTATTATGTTGGTGCAGCTTCGGAACTTTTAAATATCTTGATATATCTCGAGAACTACGCATCTGATCAAAAAATATCATACTACATAAAAAGTAGGAAACTTAATTCTCTACAAGAAAGGTCTCTAAACATTTTGCCATAGCTCGCTTCGTTTCCGAGATATTTGCAGATTTATCTCAAGGGAAGGGGCCTGACGGACATATTTCGAGATATTTCTTCTTCTTGTTGTTCTTCTTCTGCACAGCTAAGCTGGAAGTGGCAGTTGCAGCTCGCAATAGTGCAGAGTTATCTCAAAGAAAGGGGCCACGGTGTTTCTGTATCTCTATTATGTTGGTGCGGCTTCGGAACTTTTAAATATCTCGATATATCTCGAAAACTACGCTTCTGATCAAAAAATATCATAGAACATAAAAAGTAGGAAACTTAATTCTCTACAAAAAAGGTCTCTTAAGATTTTGCTATAGCTCGCTTCGTTTCCGAGATATTTGCAGATTCATCTCAAGGGAAGGGGTCTGACGGACATATTTCGAGATATGTCTTCTTCTTGTTGTTCTTCTTCTGCACAGCTAAGCTCGAAGCGGCATTTGCAGCTCGCAATAGTGCAGAGTTATCTCAAAGAAAGAGGCCACGGTGTTTCTGTACCTCTATTATGTTGGTGCAGCTTCGGAACTTTTAAATATCTTGATATATCTCGAGAACTACGCATCTGATCAAAAAATATCATACAACATAAAAAGTAGGAAACTTAATTCTCTACAAAAAAGGTCTCATAACATTTTGCCATAGCTCGCTTCGTTTCCGAGATATTTGCAGATTTATCTCAAGGGAAGGGGCCTAACGGACATATTTCGAGATATTTCTTCTTCTTGTTGTTCTTCTTCTGCACAGCTAAACTGGAAGTGGCATTTCCAGCTCGCAATAGTGCAGAGTTATCTCAAAGAAAGGAGCCACGGTGTTTCTATATCTCTATTATGTTGGTGCGGCTTCGGAACTTTTAAATATCTTGATATATCTCGAGAACTACGCATCTGATCAAAAAATATCATAGAACATAAAAAGTAGGAAACTTAATTCTCTACAAAAAAGGTCTCTTAACATTTTGCCATACCTCGCTTCGTTTCCGAGATATTTGCAGATTTATCTCAAGGGAAGGGGCCTGACGGACATATTTCGAGATATTTCTTCTTCTTGTTGTTCTTCTTCTGCACAGCTAAGCTGGAAGTGGCATTTGCGGCTCGCACTAGTGCAGAGTTATCTCAAAGAAAGGGGCCACGGTGTTTCTGTATCTCTATTATGTTGGTGCGGCTTCGGAACTTTTAAATATCTTGATATATCTCGAGAACTACGCATCTGATCAAAAAATATCATAGAACATGAAAAGTAGGAAACTTAATTCTCTACAAAAAAGGTCTCTTAACATTTTGCCATAGCTCTCTTCCTTTCCGAGATATTTGCAGATTTATCTCAAGGGAAGGGGCCTGACGGACATATTTCGAGATATTTCTTCTTCTTGTTGTTCTTCTTCTGCACAGCTAAGCTCGAAGTGGCATTTGCAGCTCGCAATAGTGCAGAGTTATCTCAAAGAAAGGGGCCACGGTGTTTCTGTATCTCTACTATGTTAGTGCGGCTTCGGAACTTTTAAATATCTCGATATATCTCGAAAACTACGCTTCTGATCAAAAAATATCATAGAACGTAAATTGTAGGAAACATTATTCTCTACAAAAAAGGTCTCTTAACATTTTGCCATAGCTCGCTTCGTTTCCGAGATATTTGCAGATTTATCTCAAGGGAAGTGGCCTGACGGACATATTTCGAGATATTTCTTCTTCTTGTTGTTCTTCTTCTGCACAGCTAAGCTGGAAGTGGCATTTGCAGCTCGCAATAGTGCAGAGTTATCTCAAAGAGAGGGGCCACGGTGTTTCTGTATCTCTATTATGTTGGTGCGGCTTCGGAACTTTTAAATATCTTGATATATCTCGAGAACTACGCATCTGATCAAAAAATATCATAGAAGATAAAAAGTAGGAAACTTAATTCTCTACAAAAAAGGTCTCTTAACATTTTGCCATAGCTCGCTTCGTTTCCGAGATATTTGCATATTTATCTCAAGGGAAGGGGCCTGACGGACATATTTCGAGATATCTCTTCTTCTTGTTGTTCTTCTTCTGCACAGCTAAGCTGGAAGTGGCATTTGCGGCTCGCACTAGTGCAGAGTTATCTCAAAGAAAGGGGCCACGGTGTTTCTGTATCTCTATTATGTTGGTGCGGCATCGGAACTTTTAAATATCTTGATATATCTCGAGAACTACGCATCTGATCAAAAAATATCATAGAACATGAAAAGTAGGAAACTTAATTCTCTACAAAAAAGGTCTCTTAACATTTTGCCATAGCTCTCTTCGTTTCCGAGATATTTGCAGATTTATCTCAAGGGAAGGGGCCTGACGGACATATTTCGAGATATTTCTTCTTCTTGTTGTTCTTCTTCTGCACAGCTAAGCTCGAAGTGGCATTTGCAGCTCGCAATAGTGCAGAGTTATCTCAAAGAAAGAGGCCACGGTGTTTCTGTACCTCTATTATGTTGGTGCAGCTTCGGAACTTTTAAATATCTTGATATATCTCGAGAACTACGCATCTGATCAAAAAATATCATCGAACATAAAAAGTAGGAAACTTAATTCTCTACAAAAATGGTCTCTTAACATTTTGCCATACCTCTCTTCGTTTCCGAGATATTTGCAGATTCAGCTCAAAGGAACTGGTCTGACGGACATATTTCGAGATATTTCTTCTTCTTGTTGTTCTTCCTCTGCACAGCTAAGCTGGAAGTGGCATTTGCAGCTCGCAATAGTGCAGAGTTATCTCAAAGAAAGGGGCCACCGTGTTTCTCTATCTCTATTATGTTGGTGCGGCTTCGGAACTTTTAAATATCTCGATATATCTCGAAAACTACGCTTCTGATCAAAAAATATCATAGAACATAAATTGTAGGAAACATAATTCTCTACAAAAAAGGTCTCTTAACATTTTGCCATAGCTCGCTTCGTTTCCGAGATATTTGCAGATTTATCTCAAGGGAAGGGGCCTAACGGACATATTTCGAGATATTTCTTCTTCTTGTTGTTCTTCTTCTGCACAGCTAAACTGGAAGTGGCATTTCCAGCTCGCAATAGTGCAGAGTTATCTCAAAGAAAGGGGACACGGTGTTTCTGTATCTCTATTATGTTGGTGCGGCTTCGGAACTTTTAAATATCTTGATATATCTCGAGAACTACGCATCTGATCAAAAAATATCAGACTACATAGAAAGCAGGAAACTTAATTCTCTACAAGAAAGGTCTCTAAACATTTTGCCATAGCTCGCTTCGTTTCCGAGATATTTGCAGATTTATCTCAAGGGAAGGGGCCTGACGGACATATTTCGAGATATTTCTTCTTCTTGTTGTTCTTCTTCTGCACAGCTAAGCTGGAAGTGGCAGTTGCAGCTCGCAATAGTGCAGAGTTATCTCAAAGAAAGGGGCCACGGTGTTTCTGTATCTCTATTATGTTGGTGCGGCTTCGGAACTTTTAAATATCTCGATATATCTCGAAAACTACGCTTCTGATCAAAAAATATCATAGAACATAAAAAGTAGCAAACTTAATTCTCTACAAAAGAGGTCTCTTAAGATTTTGCTATAGCTCGCTTCGTTTCCGAGATATTTGCAGATTCATCTCAAGGGAAGGGGTCTGACGGACATATTTCGAGATATTTCTTCTTCTTGTTGTTCTTCTTCTGCACAGCTAAGCTCGAAGCGGCATTTGCAGCTCGCAATAGTGCAGAGTTATCTCAAAGAAAGAGGCCACGGTGTTTCTGTACCTCTATTATGTTGGTGCAGCTTCGGAACTTTTAAATATCTTGATATATCTCGAGAACTACGCATCTGATCAAAAAATATCATGGAACATAAAAAGTAGGAAACTTAATTCTCTACAAAAAAGGTCTCTTAACATTTTGCAATAGCTCGCTTCGTTTCCGAGATATTTGCAGATTCATCTCAAGGGAAGGGGTCTGACGGACATATTTCGAGATATTTCTTCTTCTTGTTGTTCTTCTTCTGCACAGCTAAGCTGGAAGTGGCATTTGCAGCTCGCAATAGTGCAGAGTTATCTCAAAGAAAGGGGCCACGGTGTTTCTGTATCTCTATTATGTTGGTGCGGCTTCGGGACTTTTAAATATCTCGATATATCTCGAAAACTACGCTTCTGATCAAAAAATATCATACAACATAAAAAGTAGGAAACTTAATTCTCTACAAAAAAGGTCTCATAACATTTTGCCATAGCTCGCTTCGTTTCCGAGATATTTGCAGATTTATCTCAAGGGAAGGGGCCTAACGGACATATTTCGAGATATTTCTTCTTCTTGTTGTTCTTCTTCTGCACAGCTAAACTGGAAGTGGCATTTCCAGCTCGCAATAGTGCAGAGTTATCTCAAAGAAAGGAGCCACGGTGTTTCTATATCTCTATTATGTTGGTGCGGCTTCGGAACTTTTAAATATCTTGATATATCTCGAGAACTACGCATCTGATCAAAAAATATCATAGAACATAAAAAGTAGGAAACTTAATTCTCTACAAAAAAGGTCTCTTAACATTTTGCCATACCTCGCTTCGTTTCCGAGATATTTGCAGATTTATCTCAAGGGAAGGGGCCTGACGGACATATTTCGAGATATTTCTTCTTCTTGTTGTTCTTCTTCTGCACAGCTAAGCTGGAAGTGGCATTTGCGGCTCGCACTAGTGCAGAGTTATCTCAAAGAAAGGGGCCACGGTGTTTCTGTATCTCTATTATGTTGGTGCGGCTTCGGAACTTTTAAATGTCTCGATATATCTCGAAAACTACGCTTCTGATCAAAAAATATCATAGAACATAAATTGTAGGAAACATAATTCTCTACAAAACAGGTCTCTTAACATTTTGCCATAGCTCGCTTCGTTTCCGAGATATTTGCAGATTCATCTCAAGGGAAGGGGTCTGACGGACATATTTCGAGATATTTCTTCTTCTTGTTGTTCTTCTTCTGCACAGCTAAGCTCGAAGCGGCATTTGCAGCTCGCAATAGTGCAGAGTTATCTCAAAGAAAGAGGCCACGGTGTTTCTGTACCTCTATTATGTTGGTGCAGCTTCGGAACTTTTAAATATCTTGATATATCTCGAGAACTACGCATCTGATCAAAAAATATCATCGAACATAGAAAGTAGGAAACTTAATTCTCTACAAAAAAGGTCTCTTAACATTTTGCCATAGCTCGCTTCGTTTCCGAGATATTTGCAGATTTATCTCAAGGGAAGTGGCCTGACGGACATATTTCGAGATATTTCTTCTTCTTGTTGTTCTTCTTCTGCACAGCTAAGCTGGAAGTGGCATTTGCAGCTCGCAATAGTGCAGAGTTATCCCAAAGAAAGGGGCCACGGTGTTTCTGTATCTCTATTATGTTGGTGCGGCTTCGGAACTTTTAAATATCTCGATATATCTCGAAAACTACGCTTCTGATCAAAAAATATCATAGAACGTAAATTGTAGGAAACATTATTCTCTACAAAAAAGGTCTCTTAACATTTTGCCATAGCTCGCTTCGTTTCCGAGATATTTGCAGATTTATCTCAAGGGAAGTGGCCTGACGGACATATTTCGAGATATTTCTTCTTCTTGTTGTTCTTCTTCTGCACAGCTAAGCTGGAAGTGGCATTTGCAGCTCGCAATAGTGCAGAGTTATCCCAAAGAAAGGAGCCACGGTGTTTCTGTATCTCTATTATGTTGGTGCGGCTTCGGAACTTTTAAATATCTTGATATATCTCGAGAACTACGCATCTGATGAAAAAATATCATACTACATAAAAAGTAGGAAACTTAATTCTCTACAAGAAAGGTCTCTAAACATTTTGCCATAGCTCGCTTCGTTTCCGAGATATTTGCAGATTTATCTCAAGGGAAGGGGCCCGACGGACATATTTCGAGATATTTCTTCTTCTTGTTGTTCTTCTTCTGCACAGCTAAGCTGGAAGTGGCATTTGCAGCTCGCAATAGTGCAGAGTTATCTCAAAGAAAGGGGCCACGGTGTTTCTGTATCTCTATTATGTTGGTGCGGCTTCGGAACTTTTAAATATCTCGATATATCTCGAAAACTACGCTTCTGATCAAAAAATATCATAGAACATAAAAAGTAGGAAACTTAATTCTCTACAAAAAAGGTCTCTTAAGATTTTGCTATAGCTCGCTTCGTTTCCGAGATATTTGCAGATTCATCTCAAGGGAAGGGGTCTGACGGACATATTTCGAGATATTTCTTCTTCTTGTTGTTCTTCTTTTGCACAGCTAAGCTCGAAGCGGCATTTGCAGCTCGCAATAGTGCAGAGTTATCTCAAAGAAAGAGGCCACGGTGTTTCTGTACCTCTATTATGTTGGTGCAGCTTCGGAACTTTTAAATATCTTGATATATCTCGAGAACTACGCATCTGATCAAAAAATATCATCGAACATAAAAAGTAGGAAACTTAATTCTCTACAAAAAAGGTCTCTTAACATTTTGCCATAGCTCGCTTCGTTTCCGAGATATTTGCAGATTTATCTCAAGGGAAGTGGCCTGACGGACATATTTCGAGATATTTCTTCTTCTTGTTGTTCTTCTTCTGCACAGCTAAGCTGGAAGTGGCATTTGCAGCTCGCAATAGTGCAGAGTTATCCCAAAGAAAGGGGCCACGGTGTTTCTGTATCTCTATTATGTTGGTGCGGCTTCGGAACTTTTAAATATCTTGATATATCTCGAGAACTACGCATCTGATCAAAAAATATCATAGAAGATAAAAAGTAGGAAACTTAATTCTCTACAAAAAAGGTCTCTTAACATTTTGCCATAGCTCGCTTCGTTTCCGAGATATTTGCATATTTATCTCAAGGGAAGGGGCCTGACGGACATATTTCGAGATATTTCTTCTTCTTGTTGTTCTTCTTCTGCACAGCTAAGCTGGAAGTGGCATTTGCGGCTCGCACTAGTGCACAGTTATCTCAAAGAAAGGGGCCACGGTGTTTCTGTATCTCTATTATGTTGGTGCGGCTTCGGAACTTTTAAATATCTCGATATATCTCGAGAACTACGCATCTGATCAAAAAATATCATAGAACATGAAAAGTAGGAAACTTAATTCTCTACAGAAAAGGTCTCTTAACATTTTGCCATAGCTCTCTTCGTTTCCGAGATATTTGCAGATTTATCTCAAGGGAAGGGGCCTGACGGACATATTTCGAGATATTTCTTCTTCTTGTTGTTCTTCTTCTGCACAGCTAAGCTCGAAGTGGCATTTGCAGCTCGCAATAGTGCAGAGTTATCTCAAAGAAAGAGGCCACGGTGTTTCTGTACCTCTATTATGTTGGTGCAGCTTCGGAACTTTTAAATATCTTGATATATCTCGAGAACTACGCATCTGATCAAAAAATATCATCGAACACAAAAAGTAGGAAACTTAATTCTCTACAAAAATGGTCTCTTAACATTTTGCCATAGCTCTCTTCGTTTCCGAGATATTTGCAGATTCAGCTCAAAGGAACTGGCCTGACGGACATATTTCGAGATATTTCTTCTTCTTGTTGTTCTTCCTCTGCACAGCTAAGCTGGAAGTGGCATTTGCAGCTCGCAATAGTGCAGAGTTATCTCAAAGAAAGCGGCCACCGTGTTTCTGTATCTCTATTATGTTGGTGCGGCTTCGGAACTTTTAAATATCTCGATATATCTCGAAAACTACGCTTCTGATCAAAAAATATCATAGAACATAAATTGTAGGAAACATAATTCTCTACAAAAAAGGTCTCTTAACATTTTGCCATAGCTCGCTTCGTTTCCGAGATATTTGCAGATTTATCTCAAGGGAAGGGGCCTAACGGACATATTTCGAGATATTTCTTCTTCTTGTTGTTCTTCTTCTGCACAGCTAAACTGGAAGTGGCATTTCCAGCTCGCAATAGTGCAGAGTTATCTCAAAGAAAGGGGACACGGTGTTTCTGTATCTCTATTATGTTGGTGCGGCTTCGGAACTTTTAAATATCTTGATATATCTCGAGAACTACGCATCTGATCAAAAAATATCATAGAACACAAAAAGTAGGAAACTTAATTCTCTACAAAAAAGGTCTCTTAACATTTTGCCATAGCTCGCTTCGTTTCCGAGATATTTGCAGATTTATCTCAAGGGAAGGGGCCTGACGGACATATTTCGAGATATTTCTTCTTCTTGTTGTTCTTCTTCTGCACAGCTGAGCTGGAAGTGGCATTTGCAGGTCGCAATAGTGCAGAGTTATCTCAAAGAAACGGGCCACGGTGTTTCTGTATCTCTATTATGTTGGTGCGGCTTCGGAACTTTTAAATATCTCGATATATCTCGAAAACTACGCTTCTGATCAAAAAATATCATAGAACGTAAATTGTAGGAAACATTATTCGCTACAAAAAAGGTCTCTTAACATTTTGCCATAGCTCGCTTCGTTTCCGAGATATTTGCAGATTTATCTCAAGGGAAGTGGCCTGACGGACATATTTCGAGATATTTCTTCTTCTTGTTGTTCTTCTTCTGCACAGCTAAGCTGGAAGTGGCATTTGCAGCTCGCAATAGTGCAGAGTTATCTCAAAGAGAGGGGCCACGGTGTTTCTGTATCTCTATTATGTTGGTGCGGCTTCGGAACTTTTAAATATCTTGATATATCTCGAGAACTACGCATCTGATCAAAAAATATCATAGAAGATAAAAAGTAGGAAACTTAATTCTCTACAAAAAAGGTCTCTTAACATTTTGCCATAGCTCGCTTCGTTTCCGAGATATTTGCATATTTATCTCAAGGGAAGGGGCCTGACGGACATATTTCGAGATATCTCTTCTTCTTGTTGTTCTTCTTCTGCACAGCTAAGCTGGAAGTGGCATTTGCGGCTCGCACTAGTGCAGAGTTATCTCAAAGAAAGGGGCCACGGTGTTTCTGTATCTCTATTATGTTGGTGCGGCTTCGGAACTTTTAAATATCTTGATATATCTCGAGAACTACGCATCTGATCAAAAAATATCATAGAACATGAAAAGTAGGAAACTTAATTCTCTACAAAAAAGGTCTCTTAACATTTTGCCATAGCTCTCTTCGTTTCCGAGATATTTGCAGATTTATCTCAAGGGAAGGGGCCTGACGGACATATTTCGAGATATTTCTTTTCTTGTTGTTCTTCTTCTGCACAGCTAAGCTCGAAGTGGCATTTGCAGCTCCCAATAGTGCAGAGTTATCTCAAAGAAAGAGGCCACGGTGTTTCTGTACCTCTATTATGTTGGTGCAGCTTCGGAACTTTTAAATATCTTGATATATCTCGAGAACTACGCATCTGATCAAAAAATATCATCGAACATAAAAAGTAGGAAACTTAATTCTCTACAAAAATGGTCTCTTAACATTTTGCCATAGCTCTCTTCGTTTCCGAGATATTTGCAGATTCAGCTCAAAGGAACTGGCCTGACGGACATATTTCGAGATATTTCTTCTTCTTGTTGTTCTTCCTCTGCACAGCTAAGCTGGAAGTGGCATTTGCAGCTCGCAATAGTGCAGAGTTATCTCAAAGAAAGGGGCCACCGTGTTTCTCTATCTCTATTATGTTGGTGCGGCTTCGGAACTTTTAAATATCTCGATATATCTCGAAAACTACGCTTCTGATCAAAAAATATCATAGAACATAAATTGTAGGAAACATAATTCTCTACAAAAAAGGTCTCTTAACATTTTGCCATAGCTCGCTTCGTTTCCGAGATATTTGCAGATTTATCTCAAGGGAAGGGGCCTAACGGACATATTTCGAGATATTTCTTCTTCTTGTTGTTCTTCTTCTGCACAGCTAAACTGGAAGTGGCATTTCCAGCTAGCAATAGTGCAGAGTTATCTCAAAGAAAGGGGACACGGTGTTTCTGTATCTCTATTATGTTGGTGCGGCTTCGGAACTTTTAAATATCTTGATATATCTCGAGAACTACGCATCTGATCAAAAAATATCATAGAACACAAAAAGTAGGAAACTTAATTCTCTACAAAAAAGGTCTCTTAACATTTTGCCATAGCTCGCTTCGTTTCCGAGATATTTGCAGATTTATCTCAAGGGAAGGGGCCTGACGGACATATTTCGAGATATTTCTTCTTCTTGTTGTTCTTCTTCTGCACAGCTGAGCTGGAAGTGGCATTTGCAGGTCGCAATAGTGCAGAGTTATCTCAAAGAAAGGGGCCACGGTGTTTCTGTATCTCTATTATGTTGGTGCGGCTTCGGAGCTTTTAAATATCTCGATATATCTCGAAAACTACGCTTCTGATCAAAAAATATCATAGAACGTAAATTGTAGGAAACATTATTCTCTACAAAAAAGTTCTCTTAACATTTTGCCATAGCTCGCTTCGTTTCCGAGATATTTGCAGATTTATCTCAAGGGAAGTGGCCTGACGGACATATTTCGAGATATTTCTTCTTCTTGTTGTTCTTCTTCTGCACAGCTAAGCTGGAAGTGGCATTTGCAGCTCGCAATAGTGCAGACTTATCCCAAAGAAAGGGGCCACGGTGTTTCTGTATCTCTATTATGTTGGTGCGGCTTCGGAACTTTTAAATATCTTGATATATCTCGAGAACTACGCATCTGATCAAAAAATATCAGACTACATAGAAAGTAGGAAACTTAATTCTCTACAAGAAAGGTCTCTAAACATTTTGCCATAGCTCGCTTCGTTTCCGAGATATTTGCAGATTTATCTCAAGGGAAGGGGCCTGACGGACATATTTCGAGATATTTCTTCTTCTTGTTGTTCTTCTTCTGCACAGCTAAGCTGGAAGTGGCATTTGCAGCTCGCAATAGTGCAGAGTTATCTCAAAGAAAGGGGCCACGGTGTTTCTGTATCTCTATTATGTTGGTGCGGCTTCGGAACTTTTAAATATCTCGATATATCTCGAAAACTACGCTTCTGATCAAAAAATATCATAGAACATAAAAAGTAGGAAACTTAATTCTCTACAAAAAAGGTCACTTAACATTTTGCCATAGCTCGCTTCGTTTCCGAGATATTTGCAGATTCATCTCAAGGGAAGGGGTCTGACGGACATATTTCGAGATATTTCTTCTTCTTGTTGTTCTTCTTCTGCACAGCTAAGCTCGAAGCGGCATTTGCAGCTCGCAATAGTGCAGAGTTATCTCAAAGAAAGAGGCCACGGTGTTTCTGTACCTCTATTATGTTGGTGCAGCTTCGGAACTTTTAAATATCTTGATATATCTCGAGAACTACGCATCTGATCAAAAAATATCATACTACATAAAAAGTAGGAAACTTAATTCTCTACAAGAAAGGTCTCTAAACATTTTGCCATAGCTCGCTTCGTTTCCGAGATATTTGCAGATTTATCTCAAGGGAAGGGGCCTGACGGACATATTTCGAGATATTTCTTCTTCTTGTTGTTCTTCTTCTGCACAGCTAAGCTGGAAGTGGCATTTGCAGCTCGCAATAGTGCAGAGTTATCTCAAAGAAAGGGGCCACGGTGTTTCTGTATCTCTATTATGTTGGTGCGGCTTCGGAACTTTTAAATATCTCGATATATCTCGAAAACTACGCTTCTGATCAAAAAATATCATAGAACATAAAAAGTAGGAAACTTAATTCTCTACAAAAAAGGTCTCTTAAGATTTTGCTATAGCTCGCTTTGTTTCCGAGATATTTGCAGATTCATCTCAAGGGAAGGGGTCTGACGGACATATTTCGAGATATTTCTTCTTCTTGTTGTTCTTCTTCTGCACAGCTAAGCACGAAGCGGCATTTGCAGCTCGCAATAGTGCAGAGTTATCTCAAAGAAAGAGGCCACGGTGTTTCTGTACCTCTATTATGTTGGTGCAGCTTCGGAACTTTTAAATATCTTGATATATCTCGAGAACTACGCATCTGATCAAAAAATATCATCGAACATAAAAAGTAGGAAACTTAATTCTCTACAAAAAAGGTCTCTTAACATTTTGCAATAGCTCGCTTCGTTTCCGAGATATTTGCAGATTCATCTCAAGGGAAGGGGTCTGACGGACATATTTCGAGATATTTCTTCTTCTTGTTGTTCTTCTTCTGCACAGCTAAGCTGGAAGTGGCATTTGCAGCTCGCAATAGTGCAGTGTTATCTCAAAGAAAGGGGCCACGGTGTTTCTGTATCTCTATTATGTTGGTGCGGCTTCGGGACTTTTAAATATCTCGATATATCTCGAAAACTACGCTTCTGATCAAAAATATCATACAACATAAAAAGTAGGAAACTTAATTCTCTACAAAAAAGGTCTCATAACATTTTGCCATAGCTCGCTTCGTTTCCGAGATATTTGCAGATTTATCTCAAGGGAAGGGGCCTAACGGACATATTTCGAGATATTTCTTCTTCTTGTTGTTCTTCTTCTGCACAGCTAAACTGGAAGTGGCATTTCCAGCTCGCAATAGTGCAGAGTTAGCTCAAAGAAAGGAGCCACGGTGTTTCTATATCTCTATTATGTTGGTGCGGCTTCGGAACTTTTAAATATCTTGATATATCTCGAGAACTACGCATCTGATCAAAAAATATCATAGAACATAAAAAGTAGGAAACTTAATTCTCTACAAAAAAGGTCTCTTAACATTTTGCCATAGCTCGCTTCGTTTCCGAGATATTTGCAGATTTATCTCAAGGGAAGGGGCCTGACGGACATATTTCGAGATATTTCTTCTTCTTGTTGTTCTTCTTCTGCACAGCTGAGCTGGAAGTGGCATTTGCAGGTCGCAATAGTGCAGAGTTATCTCAAAGAAACGGGCCACGGTGTTTCTGTATCTCTATTATGTTGGTGCGGCTTCGGTACTTTTAAATATCTCGATATATCTCGAAAACTACGCTTCTGATCAAAAAATATCATAGAACGTAAATTGTAGGAAACATTATTCTCTACAAAAAAGGTCTCTTAACATTTTGCCATAGCTCGCTTCGTTTCCGAGATATTTGCAGATTTATCTCAAGGGAAGTGGCCTGACGGACATATTTCGAGATATTTCTTCTTCTTGTTGTTCTTCTTCTGCACAGCTAAGCTGGAAGTGGCATTTGCAGCTCGCAATAGTGCAGAGTTATCTCAAAGAGAGGGGCCACGGTGTTTCTGTATCTCTATTATGTTGGTGCGGCTTCGGAACTTTTAAATATCTTGATATATCTCGAGAACTACGCATCTGATCAAAAAATATCATAGAAGATAAAAAGTAGGAAACTTAATTCTCCACAAAAAAGGTCTCTTAACATTTTGCCATAGCTCGCTTCGTTTCCGAGATATTTGCATATGTATCTCAAGGGAAGGGGCCTGACGGACATATTTCGAGATATCTCTTCTTCTTGTTGTTCTTCTTCTGCACAGCTAAGCTGGAAGTGGCATTTGCGGCTCGCACTAGTGCAGAGTTATCTCAAAGAAAGAGGCCACGGTGTTTCTGTACCTCTATTATGTTGGTGCAGCTTCGGAACTTTTAAATATCTTGATATATCTCGAGAACTACGCATCTGATCAAAAAATATCATCGAACATAAAAAGTAGGAAACTTAATTCTCTACAAAAATGGTCTCTTAACATTTTGCCATAGCTCTCTTCGTTTCCGAGATATTTGCAGATTCAGCTCAAAGGAACTGGCCTGACGGACATATTTCGAGATATCTCTTCTTCTTGTTGTTCTTCTTCTGCACAGCTAAGCTGGAAGTGGCATTTGCGGCTCGCACTAGTGCAGAGTTATCTCAAAGAAAGGGGCCACGGTGTTTTTGTATCTCTATTATGTTGGTGCGGCTTCGGAACTTTTAAATATCTCGATATATCTCGAAAACTACGCTTCTGATCAAAAAATATCATAGAACATAAATTGTAGGAAACATAATTCTCTACAAAAAAGGTCTCTTAACATTTTGCCATAGCTCGCTTCGTTTCCGAGATATTTGCAGATTTATCTCAAGGGAAGGGGCCTAACGGACATATTTCGAGATATTTCTTCTTCTTGTTGTTCTTCTTCTGCACAGCTAAACTGGAAGTGGCATTTCCAGCTCGCAATAGTGCAGAGTTATCTCAAAGAAAGGGGACACGGTGTTTCTGTATCTCTATTATGTTGGTGCGGCTTCGGAACTTTTAAATATCTTGATATATCTCGAGAACTACGCATCTGATCAAAAAATATCATAGAACACAAAAAGTAGGAAACTTAATTCTCTACAAAAAAGGTCTCTTAACATTTTGCCATAGCTCGCTTCGTTTCCGAGATATTTGCAGATTTATCTCAAGGGAAGGGGCCTGACGGACATATTTCGAGATATTTCTTCTTCTTGTTGTTCTTCTTCTGCACAGCTGAGCTGGAAGTGGCATTTGCAGGTCGCAATAGTGCAGAGTTATCTCAAAGAAAGGGGCCACGGTGTTTCTGTAACTCTATTATGTTGGTGCGGCTTCGGAGCTTTTAAATATCTCGATATATCTCGAAAACTACGCTTCTGATCAAAAAATATCATAGAACGTAAATTGTAGGAAACATTATTCTCTACAAAAAAGTTCTCTTAACATTTTGCCATAGCTCGCTTCGTTTCCGAGATATTTGCAGATTTATCTCAAGGGAAGTGGCCTGACGGACATATTTCGAGATATTTCTTCTTCTTGTTGTTCTTCTTCTGCACAGCTAAGCTGGAAGTGGCATTTGCAGCTCGCAATAGTGCAGAGTTATCCCAAAGAAAGGGGCCACGGTGTTTCTGTATCTCTATTATGTTGGTGCGGCTTCGGAACTTTTAAATATCTTGATATATCTCGAGAACTACGCATCTGATCAAAAAATATCAGACTACATAGAAAGTAGGAAACTTAATTCTCTACAAGAAAGGTCTCTAAACATTTTGCCATAGCTCGCTTCGTTTCCGAGATATTTGCAGATTCATCTCAAGGGAAGGGGTCTGACGGACATATTTCGAGATATTTCTTCTTCTTGTTGTTCTTCTTCTGCACAGCTAAGCTCGAAGCGGCATTTGCAGCTCGCAATAGTGCAGAGTTATCTCAAAGAAAGGGGACACGGTGTTTCTGTACCTCTATTATGTTGGTGCAGCTTCGGAACTTTTAAATATCTTGATATATCTCGAGAACTACGCATCTGATCAAAAAATATCATAGAACACAAAAAGTAGGAAACTTAATTCTCTACAAAAAAGGTCTCTTAACATTTTGCCATAGCTCGCTTCGTTTCCGAGATATTTGCAGATTTATCTCAAGGGAAGGGGCCTGACGGACATATTTCGAGATATTTCTTCTTCTTGTTGTTCTTCTTCTGCACAGCTGAGCTGGAAGTGGCATTTGCAGGTCGCAATAGTGCAGAGTTATCTCAAAGAAAGGGGCCACGGTGTTTCTGTAACTCTATTATGTTGGTGCGGCTTCGGAGCTTTTAAATATCTCGATATATCTCGAAAACTACGCTTCTGATCAAAAAATATCATAGAACGTAAATTGTAGGAAACATTATTCTCTACAAAAAAGTTCTCTTAACATTTTGCCATAGCTCGCTTCGTTTCCGAGATATTTGCAGATTTATCTCAAGGGAAGTGGCCTGACGGACATATTTCGAGATATTTCTTCTTCTTGTTGTTCTTCTTCTGCACAGCTAAGCTGGAAGTGGCATTTGCAGCTCGCAATAGTGCAGAGTTATCCCAAAGAAAGGGGCCACGGTGTTTCTGTATCTCTATTATGTTGGTGCGGCTTCGGAACTTTTAAATATCTTGATATATCTCGAGAACTACGCATCTGATCAAAAAATATCAGACTACATAGAAAGTAGGAAACTTAATTCTCTACAAGAAAGGTCTCTAAACATTTTGCCATAGCTCGCTTCGTTTCCGAGATATTTGCAGATTTATCTCAAGGGAAGGGGCCTGACGGACATATTTCGAGATATTTCTTCTTCTTGTTGTTCTTCTTCTGCACAGCTAAGCTGGAAGTGGCATTTGCAGCTCGCAATAGTGCAGAGTTATCTCAAAGAAAGGGGCCACGGTGTTTCTGTATCTCTATTATGTTGGTGCGGCTTCGGAACTTTTAAATATCTCGATATATCTCGAAAACTACGCTTCTGATCAAAAAATATCATAGAACATAAAAAGTAGGAAACTTAATTCTCTACAAAAAAGGTCACTTAACATTTTGCCATAGCTCGCTTCGTTTCCGAGATATTTGCAGATTCATCTCAAGGGAAGGGGTCTGACGGACATATTTCGAGATATTTCTTCTTCTTGTTGTTCTTCTTCTGCACAGCTAAGCTCGAAGCGGCATTTGCAGCTCGCAATAGTGCAGAGTTATCTCAAAGAAAGAGGCCACGGTGTTTCTGTACCTCTATTATGTTGGTGCAGCTTCGGAACTTTTAAATATCTTGATATATCTCGAGAACTACGCATCTGATCAAAAAATATCATACTACATAAAAAGTAGGAAACTTAATTCTCTACAAGAAAGGTCTCTAAACATTTTGCCATAGCTCGCTTCGTTTCCGAGATATTTGCAGATTTATCTCAAGGGAAGGGGCCTGACGGACATATTTCGAGATATTTCTTCTTCTTGTTGTTCTTCTTCTGCACAGCTAAGCTGGAAGTGGCATTTGCAGCTCGCAATAGTGCAGAGTTATCTCAAAGAAAGGGGCCACGGTGTTTCTGTATCTCTATTATGTTGGTGCGGCTTCGGAACTTTTAAATATCTCGATATATCTCGAAAACTACGCTTCTGATCAAAAAATATCATAGAACATAAAAAGTAGGAAACTTAATTCTCTACAAAAAAGGTCTCTTAAGATTTTGCTATAGCTCGCTTCGTTTCCGAGATATTTGCAGATTCATCTCAAGGGAAGGGGTCTGACGGACATATTTCGAGATATTTCTTCTTCTTGTTGTTCTTCTTCTGCACAGCTAAGCTCGAAGCGGCATTTGCAGCTCGCAATAGTGCAGAGTTATCTCAAAGAAAGGAGCCACGGTGTTTCTATATCTCTATTATGTTGGTGCGGCTTCGGAACTTTTAAATATCTTGATATATCTCGAGAACTACGCATCTGATCAAAAAATATCATAGAACATAAAAAGTAGGAAACTTAATTCTCTACAAAAAAGGTCTCTTAACATTTTGCCATACCTCGCTTCGTTTCCGAGATATTTGCAGATTTATCTCAAGGGAAGGGGCCTGACGGACATATTTCGAGATATTTCTTCTTCTTGTTGTTCTTCTTCTGCACAGCTAAGCTGGAAGTGGCATTTGCGGCTCGCACTAGTGCAGAGTTATCTCAAAGAAAGGGGCCACGGTGTTTCTGTATCTCTATTATGTTGGTGCGGCTTCGGAACTTTTAAATGTCTCGATATATCTCGAAAACTACGCTTCTGATCAAAAAATATCATAGAACATAAATTGTAGGAAACATAATTCTCTACAAAAAAGGTCTCTTAACATTTTGCCATAGCTCGCTTCGTTTCCGAGATATTTGCAGATTTATCTCAAGGGAAGGGGCCTAACGGACATATTTCGAGATATTTCTTCTTCTTGTTGTTCTTCTTCTGCACAGCTAAACTGGAAGTGGCATTTCCAGCTCGCAATAGTGCAGAGTTATCTCAAAGAAAGGGGACACGGTGTTTCTGTATCTCTATTATGTTGGTGCGGCTTCGGAACTTTTAAATATCTTGATATATCTCGAGAACTACGCATCTGATCAAAAAATATCATAGAACACAAAAAGTAGGAAACTTAATTCTCTACAAAAAAGGTCTCTTAACATTTTGCCATAGCTCGCTTCGTTTCCGAGATATTTGCAGATTTATCTCAAGGGAAGGGGCCTGACGGACATATTTCGAGATATTTCTTCTTCTTGTTGTTCTTCTTCTGCACAGCTGAGCTGGAAGTGGCATTTGCAGGTCGCACTAGTGCAGAGTTATCTCAAAGAAAGGGGCCACGGTGTTTCTGTATCTCTATTATGTTGGTGCGGCTTCGGAACTTTTAAATATCTCGATATATCTCGAAAACTACGCTTCTGATCAAAAAATATCATAGAACGTAAATTGTAGGAAACATTATTCTCTACAAAAAAGTTCTCTTAACATTTTGCCATAGCTCGCTTCGTTTCCGAGATATTTGCAGATTTATCTCAAGGGAAGTGGCCTGACGGACATATTTCGAGATATTTCTTCTTCTTGTTGTTCTTCTTCTGCACAGCTAAGCTGGAAGTGGCATTTGCAGCTCGCAATAGTGCAGAGTTATCCCAAAGAAAGGGGCCACGGTGTTTCTGTATCTCTATTATGTTGGTGCGGCTTCGGAACTTTTAAATATCTTGATATATCTCGAGAACTACGCATCTGATCAAAAAATATCAGACTACATAAAAAGTAGGAAACTTAATTCTCTACAAGAAAGGTCTCTAAACATTTTGCCATAGCTCGCTTCGTTTCCGAGATATTTGCAGATTTATGTCAAGGGAAGGGGCCTGACGGACATATTTCGAGATATTTCTTCTTCTTGTTGTTCTTCTTCTGCACAGCTAAGCTGGAAGTGGCATTTGCAGCTCGCAATAGTGCAGAGTTATCTCAAAGAAAGGGGCCACGGTGTTTCTGTATCTCTATTATGTTGGTGCGGCTTCGGAACTTTTAAATATCTCGATATATCTCGAAAACTACGCTTCTGATCAAAAAATATCATAGAACATAAAAAGTAGGAAACTTAATTCTCTACAAAAAAGGTCTCTTATCATTTTGCCATAGCTCGCTTCGTTTCCGAGATATTTGCAGATTCATCTCAAGGGAAGGGGTCTGACGGACATATTTCGAGATATTTCTTCTTCTTGTTGTTCTTCTTCTGCACAGCTAAGCTCGAAGCGGCATTTGCAGCTCGCAATAGTGCAGAGTTATCTCAAAGAAAGAGGCCACGGTGTTTCTGTACCTCTATTATGTTGGTGCAGCTTCGGAACTTTTAAATATCTTGATATATCTCGAGAACTACGCATCTGATCAAAAAATATCATCGAACAGAAAAAGTAGGAAACTTAATTCTCTACAAAAAAGGTCTCTTAACATTTTGCCATAGCTCGCTTCGTTTCCGAGATATTTGCAGATTTATCTCAAGGGAAGTGGCCTGACGGACATATTTCGAGATATTTCTTCTTCTTGTTGTTCTTCTTCTGCACAGCTAAGCTGGAAGTGGCATTTGCAGCTCGCAATAGTGCAGAGTTATCCCAAAGAAAGGGGCCACGGTGTTTCTGTATCTCTATTATGTTGGTGCGGCTTCGGAACTTTTAAATATCTTGATATATCTCGAGAACTACGCATCTGATCAAAAAATATCATACTACATAAAAAGTAGGAAACTTAATTCTCTACAAGAAAGGTCTCTAAACATTTTGCCATAGCTCGCTTCGTTTCCGAGATATTTGCAGATTTATCTCAAGGGAAGGGGCCTGACGGACATATTTCGAGATATTTCTTCTTCTTGTTGTTCTTCTTCTGCACAGCTAAGCTGGAAGTGGCATTTGCAGCTCGCAATAGTGCAGAGTTATCTCAAAGAAAGGGGCCACGGTGTTTCTGTATCTCTATTATGTTGGTGCGGCTTCGGAACTTTTAAATATCTCGATATATCTCGAAAACTACGCTTCTGATCAAAAAATATCATAGAACATAAAAAGTAGGAAACTTAATTCTCTACAAAAAAGGTCTCTTATCATTTTGCCATAGCTCGCTTCGTTTCCGAGATATTTGCAGATTCATCTCAAGGGAAGGGGTCTGACGGACATATTTCGAGATATTTCTTCTTCTTGTTGTTCTTCTTCTGCACAGCTAAGCTCGAAGCGGCATTTGCAGCTCGCAATAGTGCAGAGTTATCTCAAAGAAAGAGGCCACGGTGTTTCTGTACCTCTATTATGTTGGTGCAGCTTCGGAACTTTTAAATATCTTGATATATCTCGAGAACTACGCATCTGATCAAAAAATATCATCGAACATAAAAAGTAGGAAACTTAATTCTCTACAAAAAAGGTCTCTTAACATTTTGCCATAGCTCGCTTCGTTTCCGAGATATTTGCAGATTTATCTCAAGGGAAGTGGCCTGACGGACATATTTCGAGATATTTCTTCTTCTTGTTGTTCTTCTTCTGCACAGCTAAGCTGGAAGTGGCATTTGCAGCTCGCAATAGTGCAGAGTTATCCCAAAGAAAGGGGCCACGGTGTTTCTGTATCTCTATTATGTTGGTGCGGCTTCGGAACTTTTAAATATCTTGATATATCTCGAGAACTACGCATCTGATCAAAAAATATCATACTACATAAAAAGTAGGAAACTTAATTCTCTACAAGAAAGGTCTCTAAACATTTTGCCATAGCTCGCTTCGTTTCCGAGATATTTGCAGATTTATCTCAAGGGAAGGGGCCTGACGGACATATTTCGAGATATTTCTTCTTCTTGTTGTTCTTCTTCTGCACAGCTAAGCTGGAAGTGGCATTTGCAGCTCGCAATAGTGCAGAGTTATCTCAAAGAAAGGGGCCACGGTGTTTCTGTATCTCTATTATGTTGGTGCGGCTTCGGAACTTTTAAATATCTCGATATATCTCGAAAACTACGCTTCTGATCAAAAAATATCATAGAACATAAAAAGTAGGAAACTTAATTCTCTACAAAAAAGGTCTCTTAAGATTTTGCTATAGCTCGCTTCGTTTCCGAGATATTTGCAGATTCATCTCAAGGGAAGGGGTCTGACGGACATATTTCGAGATATTTCTTCTTCTTGTTGTTCTTCTTTTGCACAGCTAAGCTCGAAGCGGCATTTGCAGCTCGCAATAGTGCAGAGTTATCTCAAAGAAAGAGGCCACGGTGTTTCTGTACCTCTATTATGTTGGTGCAGCTTCGGAACTTTTAAATATCTTGATATATCTCGAGAACTACGCATCTGATCAAAAAATATCATCGAACATAAAAAGTAGGAAACTTAATTCTCTACAAAAAAGGTCTCTTAACATTTTGCCATAGCTCGCTTCGTTTCCGAGATATTTGCAGATTTATCTCAAGGGAAGTGGCCTGACGGACATATTTCGAGATATTTCTTCTTCTTGTTGTTCTTCTTCTGCACAGCTAAGCTGGAAGTGGCATTTGCAGCTCGCAATAGTGCAGAGTTATCCCAAAGAAAGGGGCCACGGTGTTTCTGTATCTCTATTATGTTGGTGCGGCTTCGGAACTTTTAAATATCTTGATATATCTCGAGAACTACGCATCTGATCAAAAAATATCGTACTACATAAAAAGTAGGAAACTTAATTCTCTACAAGAAAGGTCTCTAAACATTTTGCCATAGCTCGCTTCGTTTCCGAGATATTTGCAGATTTATCTCAAGGGAAGGGGCCTGACGGACATATTTCGAGATATTTCTTCTTCTTGTTGTTCTTCTTCTGCACAGCTAAGCTGGAAGTGGCATTTGCAGCTCGCAATAGTGCAGAGTTATCTCAAAGAAAGGGGCCACGGTGTTTCTGTATCTCTATTATGTTGGTGCGGCTTCGGAACTTTTAAATATCTCGATATATCTCGAAAACTACGCTTCTGATCAAAAAATATCATAGAACATAAAAAGTAGGAAACTTAATTCTCTACAAAAAAGGTCTCTTAACGTTTTGCCATAGCTCGCTTCGTTTCCGAGATATTTGCAGATTTATCTCAAGGGAAGGGGCCTGACGGACATATTTCGAGATATTTCTTCTTCTTGTTGTTCTTCTTCTGCACAGCTGAGCTGGAAGTGGCATTTGCAGGTCGCAATAGTGCAGAGTTATCTCAAAGAAAGGGGCCACGGTGTTTCTGTATCTCTATTATGTTGGTGCGGCTTCGGAACTTTTAAATATCTCGATATATCTCGAAAACTACGCTTCTGATAAAAAAATATCATAGAACGTAAATTGTAGGAAACATTATTCTCTACAAAAAAGGTCTCTTAACATTTTGCCATAGCTCGCTTCGTTTCCGAGATATTTGCAGATTCATCTCAAGGGAAGGGGTCTGACGGACATATTTCGAGATATTTTTTCTTCTTGTTGTTCTTCTTCTGCACAGCTAAGCTCGAAGCGGCATTTGCAGCTCGCAATAGTGCAGAGTTATCTCAAAGAAAGAGGCCACGGTGTTTCTGTATCTCTATTATGTTGGTGCGGCTTCGGAACTTTTAAATATCTTGATATATCTCGAGAACCACGCGTTTGATCAAAAAATATCATAGAACATAAAAAGTAGGAAACATAATTCTCTACAAAAACGGTCTCTTAACATTTTGCCATAGCTCGCTTCGTTTCCGAGATATTTGCAGATATATCTCAAGGGAAGGGGCCTGACGGACATATTTCGAGATATTTCTTCTTCTTGTTGTTCTTCTTCTGCACAGCTAAGCTGGAAGTTGCATTTGCGGCTCGCACTAGTGCACAGTTATCTCAAAGAAAGGGGCCACGGTGTTTCTGTATCTCTATTATGTTGGTGCGTCTTCGGAACTTTTAAATATCTCGATATATCTCGAAAACTACGCTTCTGATCAAAAAATATCATAGAACATAAATTGTAGGAAACATAATTCTCTACAAAAAACGTCTCTTAACATTTTGCCATAGCTCGCTTCGTTTCCGAGATATTTGCAGATTCAGCTCAAAGGAACTGGCCTGACGGACATATTTCGAGATATTTCTTCTTCTTGTTGTTCTTCCTCTGCACAGCTAAGCTGGAAGTGGCATTTGCAGCTCGCAATAGTGCAGAGTTATCTCAAAGAATGGGGCCACGGTGTTTCTGTATCTCTATTATGTTGGTGCGGCTTCGGAACTTTTAAATATCTTGATATATCTCGAGAGCTACGCATCTGATCAAAAAATATCATAGAACATGAAAAGTAGGAAACATAATTCTCTACAAAAACGGTCTCTTAACATTTTGCCATAGCTCGCTTCGTTTCCGAGATATTTGCAGATATATCTCAAGGGAAGGGGCCTGACGGACATATTTCGAGATATTTCTTCTTCTTGTTGTTCTTCTTCTGCACAGCTAAGCTGGAAGTTGCATTTGCGGCTCGCACTAGTGCACAGTTATCTCAAAGAAAGGGGCCACGGTGTTTCTGTATCTCTATTATGTTGGTGCGGCTTCGGAACTTTTAAATATCTTGATATATCTCGAGAACTACGCATCTGATCAAAAAATGTCATAGAACATAAAAAGTAGGAAACTTAATTCTCTACAAAAAAGGTCTCTTAACATTTTGCCATAGCTCGCTTCGTTTCCGAGATATTTGCATATATATCTCAAGGGAAGGGGCCTGACGGACATATTTCGAGATATTTCTTCTTCTTGTTGTTCTTCTTCTGCACAGCTAAGCTGGAAGTGGCATTTGCGGCTCGCACTAGTGCAGAGTTATCTCAAAGAAAGGGGCCACGGTGTTTCTGTATCTCCATTATGTTGGTGCAGCTTCGGAACTTTTAAATATCTCGATATATCTCGAAAACTACGCTTCTGATCAAAAAATATCATAGAACATAAAAAGTAGGAAACTTAATTCTCTACAAAAAAGGTCTCTTAACATTTTGCCATAGCTCGCTTCGTTTCCGAGATATTTGCAGATTTATCTCAAGGGAAGGGGCCTAACGGACATATTTCGAGATATTTCTTCTTCTTGTTGTTCTTCTTCTGCACAGCTAAACTGGAAGTGGCATTTCCAGCTCGCAATAGTGCAGAGTTATCTCAAAGAAAGGGGCCACGGTGTTTCTGTATCTCTATTATGTTGGTGCGGTTTCGGAACTTTTAAATATCTTGATATATCTCGAGAACTACGCATCTGATCAAAAAATATCATAGAACATAAAAAGTAGGAAACTTAATTCTCTACAAAAAAGGTCTCTTAACATTTTGCCATAGCTCGCTTCGTTTCCGAGATATTTGCAGATTTATCTCAAGGGAAGGGGCCTGACGGACATATTTCGAGATATTTCTTCTTCTTGTTGTTCTTCTTCTGCACAGCTGAGCTGGAAGTGGCATTTGCAGGTCGCAATAGTGCAGAGTTATCTCAAAGAAAGGGGCCACGCTGTTTCTGTATCTCTATTATGTTGGTGCGGCTTCGGAACTTTTAAATATCTTGATATATCTCGAGAACTACGCATCTGATCAAAAAATATCGTACTACATAAAAAGTAGGAAACTTAATTCTCTACAAGAAAGGTCTCTAAACATTTTGCCATAGCTCGCTTCGTTTCCGAGATATTTGCAGATTTATCTCAAGGGAAGGGGCCTGACGGACATATTTCGAGATATTTCTTCTTCTTGTTGTTCTTCTTCTGCACAGCTAAGCTGGAAGTGGCATTTGCAGCTCGCAATAGTGCAGAGTTATCTCAAAGAAAGGGGCCACGGTGTTTCTGTATCTCTATTATGTTGGTGCGGCTTCGGAACTTTTAAATATCTCGATATATCTCGAAAACTACGCTTCTGATCAAAAAATATCATAGAACATAAAAAGTAGGAAACTTAATTCTCTACAAAAAAGGTCTCTTAACGTTTTGCCATAGCTCGCTTCGTTTCCGAGATATTTGCAGATTTATCTCAAGGGAAGGGGCCTGACGGACATATTTCGAGATATTTCTTCTTCTTGTTGTTCTTCTTCTGCACAGCTGAGCTGGAAGTGGCATTTGCAGGTCGCAATAGTGCAGAGTTATCTCAAAGAAAGGGGCCACGGTGTTTCTGTATCTCTACTATGTTGGTGCGGCTTCGGAACTTTTAAATATCTCGATATATCTCGAAAACTACGCTTCTGATAAAAAAATATCATAGAACGTAAATTGTAGGAAACATTATTCTCTACAAAAAAGGTCTCTTAACATTTTGCCATAGCTCGCTTCGTTTCCGAGATATTTGCAGATTCATCTCAAGGGAAGGGGTCTGACGGACATATTTCGAGATATTTCTTCTTCTTGTTGTTCTTCTTCTGCACAGCTAAGCTCGAAGCGGCATTTGCAGCTCGCAATAGTGCAGAGTTATCTCAAAGAAAGAGGCCACGGTGTTTCTGTATCTCTATTATGTTGGTGCGGCTTCGGAACTTTTAAATATCTTGATATATCTCGAGAACCACGCGTCTGATCAAAAAATATCATAGAACATAAAAAGTAGGAAACATAATTCTCTACAAAAACGGTCTCTTAACATTTTGCCATAGCTCGCTTCGTTTCCGAGATATTTGCAGATATATCTCAAGGGAAGGGGCCTGACGGACATATTTCGAGATATTTCTTCTTGTTGTTGTTCTTCTTCTGCACAGCTAAGCTGGAAGTTGCATTTGCGGCTCGCACTAGTGCACAGTTATCTCAAAGAAAGGGGCCACGGTGTTTCTGTATCTCTATTATGTTGGTGCGTCTTCGGAACTTTTAAATATCTCGATATATCTCGAAAACTACGCTTCTGATCAAAAAATATCATAGAACATAAATTGTAGGAAACATAATTCTCTACAAAAAACGTCTCTTAACATTTTGCCATAGCTCGCTTCGTTTCCGAGATATTTGCAGATTCAGCTCAAAGGAACTGGCCTGACGGACATATTTCGAGATATTTCTTCTTCTTGTTGTTCTTCCTCTGCACAGCTAAGCTGGAAGTGGCATTTGCAGCTCGCAATAGTGCAGAGTTATCTTAAAGAAAGGGGCCACGGTGTTTCTGTATCTCTATTATGTTGGTGCGGCTTCGGAACTTTTAAATATCTTGATATATCTCGAGAACTACGCATCTGATCAAAAAATGTCATAGAACATAAAAAGTAGGAAACTTAATTCTCTACAAAAAAGGTCTCTCAACATTTTGCCATAGCTCGCTTCGTTTCCGAGATATTTGCATATATATCTCAAGGGAAGGGGCCTGACGGACATATTTCGAGATATTTCTTCTTCTTGTTGTTCTTCTTCTGCACAGCTAAGCTGGAAGTGGCATTTGCGGCTCGCACTAGTGCAGAGTTATCTCAAAGAAAGGGGCCACGGTGTTTCTGTATCTCTATTATGTTGGTGCAGCTTCGGAACTTTTAAATATCTCGATATATCTCGAAAACTACGCTTCTGATCAAAAAATATCATAGAACATAAAAAGTAGGAAACTTAATTCTCTACAAAAAAGGTCTCTTAACATTTTGCCATAGCTCGCTTCGTTTCCGAGATATTTGCAGATTTATCTCAAGGGAAGGGGCCTAACGGACATATTTCGAGATATTTCTTCTTCTTGTTGTTCTTCTTCTGCACAGCTAAACTGGAAGTGGCATTTCCAGCTCGCAATAGTGCAGAGTTATCTCAAAGAAAGGGGCCACGGTGTTTCTGTATCTCTATTATGTTGGTGCGGTTTCGGAACTTTTAAATATCTTGATATATCTCGAGAACTACGCATCTGATCAAAAAATATCATAGAACATAAAAAGTAGGAAACTTAATTCTCTACAAAAAAGGTCTCTTAACATTTTGCCATAGCTCGCTTCGTTTCCGAGATATTTGCAGATTTATCTCAAGGGAAGGGGCCTGACGGACATATTTCGAGATATTTCTTCTTCTTGTTGTTCTTCTTCTGCACAGCTGAGCTGGAAGTGGCATTTGCAGGTCGCAATAGTGCAGAGTTATCTCAAAGAAAGGGGCCACGGTGTTTCTGTATCTCTATTATGTTGGTGCGGCTTCGGAACTTTTAAATATCTCGATATATCTCGAAAACTACGCTTCTGATCAAAAAATATCATAGAACGTAAATTGTAGGAAACATTATTCTCTACAAAAAAGGTCTCTTAACATTTTGCCATAGCTCGCTTCGTTTCCGAGATATTTGCAGATTCATCTCAAGGGAAGGGGTCTGACGGACATATTTCGAGATATTTCTTCTTCTTGTTGTTCTTCTTCTGCACAGCTAAGCTCGAAGCGGCATTTGCAGCTCGCAATAGTGCAGAGTTATCTCAAAGAAAGGGGCCACGGTGTTTCTGTATCTCTATTATGTTGGTGCGGCTTCGGAACTTTTGAATATCTTGATATATCTCGAGAACGACGCATCTGATCAAAAAATATCATAGAACATAAAAAGTAGGAAACTTAATTCTCTACAAAAAAGGTCTCTTAACATTTTGCCATAGCTTGCTTCGTTTCCGAGATATTTGCAGATATATCTCAAGGGAAGGGGCCTGACGGACATATTTCGAGATATTTCTTCTTCTTGTTGTTCTTCTTTTGCACAGCTAAGCTGGAAGTGGCATTTGCGGCTCGCACTAGTGCAGAGTTATCTCAACGAAAGGGGCCACGGTGTTTCTGTATCTCTATTATGTTGGTGCGGCTTCGGAACTTTTAAATATCTCGATATATCTCGAAAACTACGCTTCTGATCAAAAAATATCATAGAACATAAAAAGTAGGAAACTTAATTCTCTACAAAAAAGGTCTCTTAACATTTTGCCATAGCTCGCTTCGTTTCCGAGATATTTGCAGATTTATCTCAAGGGAAGGGGCCTGACGGACATATTTCGAGATATTTCTTCTTCTTGTTGTTCTTCTTCTGCACAGCTGAGCTGGAAGTGGCATTTGCAGGTCGCAATAGTGCAGAGTTATCTCAAAGAAAGGGGCCACGGTGTTTCTGTATCTCTATTATGTTGGTGCGGCTTCGGAACTTTTAAATATCTCGATATATCTCGAAAACTACGCTTCTGATCAAAAAATATCATAGAACGTAAATTGTAGGAAACATTATTCTCTACAAAAAAGGTCTCTTAACATTTTGCCATAGCTCGCTTCGTTTCCGAGATATTTGCAGATTCATCTCAAGGGAAGGGGTCTGACGGACATATTTCGAGATATTTCTTCTTCTTGTTGTTCTTCTTCTGCACAGCTAAGCTCGAAGCGGCATTTGCAGCTCGCAATAGTGCAGAGTTATCTCAAAGAAAGGGGCCACGGTGTTTCTGTATCTCTATTATGTTGGTGCGGCTTCGGAACTTTTGAATATCTTGATATATCTCGAGAACGACGCATCTGATCAAAAAATATCATAGAACATAAAAAGTAGGAAACTTAATTCTCTACAAAAAAGGTCTCTTAACATTTTGCCATAGCTTGCTTCGTTTCCGAGATATTTGCAGATATATCTCAAGGGAAGGGGCCTGACGGACATATTTCGAGATATTTCTTCTTCTTGTTGTTCTTCTTCTGCACAGCTAAGCTGGAAGTGGCATTTGCGGCTCGCACTAGTGCAGAGTTATCTCAACGAAAGGGGCCACGGTGTTTCTGTATCTCTATTATGTTGGTGCGGCTTCGGAACTTTTAAATATCTCGATATATCTCGAAAACTACGCTTCTGATCAAAAAATATCATAGAACATACAAAGTAGGAAACTTAATTCTCTACAAAAAAGGTCTCTTAACATTTTGCCATAGCTCGCTTCGTTTCCGAGATATTTGCAGATTTATCTCAAGGGAAGGGGCCTGACGGACATATTTCGAGATATTTCTTCTTCTTGTTGGTCTTCTTCTGCACAGCTAAGCTGGAAGTGGCATTTGCGGCTCGCACTAGTGCAGAGTTATCTCAACGAAAGGGGCCACGGTGTTTCTGTATCTCTATTATGTTGGTGCGGCTTCGGAACTTTTAAATATCTCGATATATCTCGAAAACTACGCTTCTGAACAAAAAATATCATAGAACATAAATTGTATGAAACATAATTCTCTACAAAAAAGGTCTCTTAACATTTTGCCATAGCTCGCTTCGTTTCCGAGATATTTGCAGATATATCTCAAGGGAAGGGGCCTGACGGACATATTTCGAGATATTTCTTCTTCTTGTTGTTCTTCTTCTGCACAGCTTAACTGGAAGTGGCATTTACAGCTCGCTATAGTGCATAGTTATCTGAAAGAAAGGGGCCACGGTGTTTCTGTATCTCTATTATGTTGGTGCGGCTTCGGAACTTTTAAATATCTTGATATATCTCGAGAACTACGCATCTGATCAAAAAATATCATAGAACATAAAAAGTAGGAAGCTCAATTCTCTACAAAAAAGGTCTCTTAACATTTTGCAATAGCTCGCTTCGTTTCCGAGATATTTGCAGATTTATCTCAAGGGAAGGTGCCTGACGGACATATTTCGAGATATTTCTTCTTCTTGTTGTTCTTGTTCTGCACAGCTAAGCTGGAAGTGGCATTTGCGGCTCGCACTAGTGCAGAGTTATCTCAAAGAAAGGGGCCACGGTGTTTCTGTATCTCTATTATGTTGGTGCGGCTTCGGAACTTTTAAATATCTCGATATATCTCGAAAACTACGTTTCTGATCAAAAAATATCATAGAACATAAATTGTAGGAAACATAATTCTCTACAAAAAAGGTCTCTTAACATTTTGCCATAGCTCGCTTCGTTTCCGAGATATTTGCAGATATATCTCAAGGGAAGGGGCCTGACGGACATATTTCGAGATATTTCTTCTTCTTGTTGTTCTTCTTCTGCACAGCTTAACTGGAAGTGGCATTTACAGCTCGCTATAGTGCATAGTTATCTGAAAGAAAGGGGCCACGGTGTTTCTGTATCTCTATTATGTTGGTGCGGCTTCGGAACTTTTAAATATCTTGATATATCTCGAGAACTACGCATCTGATCAAAAAATATCATAGAACATAAAAAGTAGGAAGCTCAATTCTCTACAAAAAAGGTCTCTTAACATTTTGCAATAGCTCGCTTCGTTTCCGAGATATTTGCAGATTTATCTCAAGGGAAGGTGCCTGACGGACATATTTCGAGATATTTCTTCTTCTTGTTGTTCTTGTTCTGCACAGCTAAGCTGGAAGTGGCATTTGCGGCTCGCACTAGTGCAGAGTTATCTCAAAGAAAGGGGCCACGGTGTTTCTGTATCTCTATTATGTTGGTGCGGCTTCGGAACTTTTAAATATCTCGATATATCTCGAAAACTACGTTTCTGATCCAAAAATATCATACAACATAAATTGTAGGAAACATAATTCTCTACAAAAAACGTCTCTTAACATTTTGCCATAGCTCGCTTCGTTTCCGAGATATTTGCAGATTCAGCTCAAAGGAACTGGCCTGACGGACATATTTCGAGATATTCCTTCTTCTTGTTGTTCTTCCTCTGCACAGCTAAGCTGGAACTGGCATTTGCAGCTCGCAATAGTGCAGAGTTATCTCAAAGAAAGGGGCCACGGTGTTTCTGTATCTCTATTATGTTGGTGCGGCTTCGGAACTTTTAAATATCTTGGTATATCTCGAGAACTACGCATCTGATCAAAAAATATCATAGAACATAAATTGTAGGAAACATAATTCTCTACAAAAAAGGTCTCTTAACATTTTGCCATAGCTCGCTTCGTTTCCGAGATATTTGCAGATATATCTCAAGGGAAGGGGCCTGACGGACATATTTCGAGATATTTCTTCTTCTTGTTGTTCTTCTTCTGCGCAGCTAAGCTGGAAGCGGCATTTGCAGCTCGCAATAGTGCAGAGATATCTCAAAGAAAGGGGCCACGGTGTTTCTGTATCTCTATTATGTTGGTGCGGCTTCGGAACTTTTAAATATCTTGATATATCTCGAGAACTACGCGTCTGATCAAAAAATATCATAGAACATACAAAGTAGGAAACTTAATTCTCTACAAAAAAGGTCTCTTAACATTTTGCCATAGCTCGCTTCGTTTCCGAGATATTTGCAGATTTATCTCAAGGGAAGGGGCCTGACGGACATATTTCGAGATATTTCTTCTTCTTGTTGTTCTTCTTCTGCACAGCTAAGCTGGAAGTGGCATTTGCGGCTCGCACTAGTGCAGAGTTATCTCAAAGAACGGGGCCACGGTGTTTCTGTATCCCTATTATGTTGGTGCGGCTTCGGAACTTTTAAATATCTTGATATATCTCGAGAACTACGCTTCTGATCAAAAAATATCATAGAACATAAATTGTAGGAAACATAATTCTCTACAAAAAACGTCTCTTAACATTTTGCCATAGCTCGCTTCGTTTCCGAGATATTTGCAGATTCAGCTCAAAGGAACTGGCCTGACGGACATATTTCGAGATATTTCTTCTTCTTGTTGTTCTTCTTCTGCACAGCTGAGCTGGAAGTGGCATTTGCAGGTCGCAATAGTGCAGAGTTATCTCAAAGAAAGGGGCCACGGTGTTTCTGTATCTCTATTCTGTTGGTGCGGCTTCGGAACATTTAAATATCTTGATATATCTCGAGAACTACGCATGTGATCAAAAAATATCATAGAACATGAAAAGTAGGAAACTTAATTCTCTACAAAAAAGGTCGCTTAACATTTTGCCATAGCTCGCTTCGTTTCCGAGATATTTGCAGATTTATCTCAAGGGAAGGGGCCTGACGGACATATTTCGAGATATTTCTTCTTCTTGTTGTTCTTCTTCTGCACAGCTGAGCTGGAAGTGGCATTTGCAGGTCGCAATAGTGCAGAGTTATCTCAAAGAAAGGGGCCACGGTGTTTCTGTATCTCTATTATGTTGGTGCGGCTTCGGAACTTTTAAATATCTCGATATATCTCGAAAACTACGCTTCTGATCAAAAAATATCATAGAACATAAAAAGTAGGAAACTTAATTCTCTACAAAAAAGGTCTCTTAACATTTTGCCATAGCTCGCTTCGTTTCCGAGATATTTGCAGATTTATCTCAAGGGAAGGGGCCTAACGGACATATTTCGAGATATTTCTTCTTCTTGTTGTTCTTCTTCTGCACAGCTAAACTGGAAGTGGCATTTCCAGCTCGCAATAGTGCAGAGTTATCTCAAAGAAAGGGGCCACGGTGTTTCTGTATCTCTATTATGTTGGTGCGGTTTCGGAACTTTTAAATATCTTGATATATCTCGAGAACTACGCATCTGATCAAAAAATATCATAGAACATAAAAAGTAGGAAACTTAATTCTCTACAAAAAAGGTCTCTTAACATTTTGCCATAGCTCGCTTCGTTTCCGAGATATTTGCAGATTTATCTCAAGGGAAGGGGCCTGACGGACATATTTCGAGATATTTCTTCTTCTTGTTGGTCTTCTTCTGCACAGCTAAGCTGGAAGTGGCATTTGCGGCTCGCACTAGTGCAGAGTTATCTCAACGAAAGGGGCCACGGTGTTTCTGTATCTCTATTATGTTGGTGCGGCTTCGGAACTTTTAAATATCTCGATATATCTCGAAAACTACGCTTCTGAACAAAAAATATCATAGAACATAAATTGTATGAAACATAATTCTCTACAAAAAAGGTCTCTTAACATTTTGCCATAGCTCGCTTCGTTTCCGAGATATTTGCAGATATATCTCAAGGGAAGGGGCCTGACGGACATATTTCGAGATATTTCTTCTTCTTGTTGTTCTTCTTCTGCACAGCTTAACTGGAAGTGGCATTTACAGCTCGCTATAGTGCATAGTTATCTGAAAGAAAGGGGCCACGGTGTTTCTGTATCTCTATTATGTTGGTGCGGCTTCGGAACTTTTAAATATCTTGATATATCTCGAGAACTACGCATCTGATCAAAAAATATCATAGAACATAAAAAGTAGGAAGCTCAATTCTCTACAAAAAAGGTCTCTTAACATTTTGCAATAGCTCGCTTCGTTTCCGAGATATTTGCAGATTTATCTCAAGGGAAGGTGCCTGACGGACATATTTCGAGATATTTCTTCTTCTTGTTGTTCTTGTTCTGCACAGCTAAGCTGGAAGTGGCATTTGCGGCTCGCACTAGTGCAGAGTTATCTCAAAGAAAGGGGCCACGGTGTTTCTGTATCTCTATTATGTTGGTGCGGCTTCGGAACTTTTAAATATCTCGATATATCTCGAAAACTACGTTTCTGATCAAAAAATATCATAGAACATAAATTGTAGGAAACATAATTCTCTACAAAAAACGTCTCTTAACATTTTGCCATAGCTCGCTTCGTTTCCGAGATATTTGCAGATTCAGCTCAAAGGAACTGGCCTGACGGACATATTTCGAGATATTCCTTCTTCTTGTTGTTCTTCCTCTGCACAGCTAAGCTGGAACTGGCATTTGCAGCTCGCAATAGTGCAGAGTTATCTCAAAGAAAGGGGCCACGGTGTTTCTGTATCTCTATTATGTTGGTGCGGCTTCGGAACTTTTAAATATCTCGATATATCTCGAAAACTACGCTTCTGATCAAAAAATATCATAGAACATACAAAGTAGGAAACTTAATTCTCTACAAAAAAGGTCTCTTAACATTTTGCCATAGCTCGCTTCGTTTCCGAGATATTTGCAGATTTATCTCAAGGGAAGGGGCCTGACGGACATATTTCGAGATATTTCTTCTTCTTGTTGGTCTTCTTCTGCACAGCTAAGCTGGAAGTGGCATTTGCGGCTCGCACTAGTGCAGAGTTATCTCAACGAAAGGGGCCACGGTGTTTCTGTATCTCTATTATGTTGGTGCGGCTTCGGAACTTTTAAATATCTCGATATATCTCGAAAACTACGCTTCTGAACAAAAAATATCATAGAACATAAATTGTATGAAACATAATTCTCTACAAAAAAGGTCTCTTAACATTTTGCCATAGCTCGCTTCGTTTCCGAGATATTTGCAGATATATCTCAAGGGAAGGGGCCTGACGGACATATTTCGAGATATTTCTTCTTCTTGTTGTTCTTCTTCTGCACAGCTTAACTGGAAGTGGCATTTACAGCTCGCTATAGTGCATAGTTATCTGAAAGAAATGGGCCACGGTGTTTCTGTATCTCTATTATGTTGGTGCGGCTTCGGAACTTTTAAATATCTTGATATATCTCGAGAACTACGCATCTGATCAAAAAATATCATAGAACATAAAAAGTAGGAAGCTCAATTCTCTACAAAAAAGGTCTCTTAACATTTTGCAATAGCTCGCTTCGTTTCCGAGATATTTGCAGATTTATCTCAAGGGAAGGTGCCTGACGGACATATTTCGAGATATTTCTTCTTCTTGTTGTTCTTGTTCTGCACAGCTAAGCTGGAAGTGGCATTTGCGGCTCGCACTAGTGCAGAGTTATCTCAAAGAAAGGGGCCACGGTGTTTCTGTATCTCTATTATGTTGGTGCGGCTTCGGAACTTTTAAATATCTCGATATATCTCGAAAACTACGTTTCTGATCAAAAAATATCATAGAACATAAATTGTAGGAAACATAATTCTCTACAAAAAACGTCTCTTAACATTTTGCCATAGCTCGCTTCGTTTCCGAGATATTTGCAGATTCAGCTCAAAGGAACTGGCCTGACGGACATATTTCGAGATATTCCTTCTTCTTGTTGTTCTTCCTCTGCACAGCTAAGCTGGAACTGGCATTTGCAGCTCGCAATAGTGCAGAGTTATCTCAAAGAAAGGGGCCACGGTGTTTCTGTATCTCTATTATGTTGGTGCGGCTTCGGAACTTTTAAATATCTTGGTATATCTCGAGAACTACGCATCTGATCAAAAAATATCATAGAACATAAATTGTAGGAAACATAATTCTCTACAAAAAAGGTCTCTTAACATTTTGCCATAGCTCGCTTCGTTTCCGAGATATTTGCAGATATATCTCAAGGGAAGGGGCCTGACGGACATATTTCGAGATATTTCTTCTTCTTGTTGTTCTTCTTCTGCGCAGCTAAGCTGGAAGCGGCATTTGCAGCTCGCAATAGTGCAGAGATATCTCAAAGAAAGGGGCCACGGTGTTTCTGTATCTCTATTATGTTGGTGCGGCTTCGGAACTTTTAAATATCTTGATATATCTCGAGAACTACGCGTCTGATCAAAAAATATCATAGAACATACAAAGTAGGAAACTTAATTCTCTACAAAAAAGGTCTCTTAACATTTTGCCATAGCTCGCTTCGTTTCCGAGATATTTGCAGATTTATCTCAAGGGAAGGGGCCTGACGGACATATTTCGAGATATTTCTTCTTCTTGTTGTTCTTCTTCTGCACAGCTAAGCTGGAAGTGGCATTTGCGGCTCGCACTAGTGCAGAGTTATCTCAAAGAACGGGGCCACGGTGTTTCTGTATCCCTATTATGTTGGTGCGGCTTCGGAACTTTTAAATATCTTGATATATCTCGAGAACTACGCTTCTGATCAAAAAATATCATAGAACATAAATTGTAGGAAACATAATTCTCTACAAAAAACGTCTCTTAACATTTTGCCATAGCTCGCTTCGTTTCCGAGATATTTGCAGATTCAGCTCAAAGGAACTGGCCTGACGGACATATTTCGAGATATTTCTTCTTCTTGTTGTTCTTCTTCTGCACAGCTGAGCTGGAAGTGGCAGTTGCAGGTCGCAATAGTGCAGAGTTATCTCAAAGAAAGGGGCCACGGTGTTTCTGTATCTCTATTCTGTTGGTGCGGCTTCGGAACATTTAAATATCTTGATATATCTCGAGAACTACGCATGTGATCAAAAAATATCATAGAACATGAAAAGTAGGAAACTTAATTCTCTACAAAAAAGGTCGCTTAACATTTTGCCATAGCTCGCTTCGTTTCCGAGATATTTGCAGATTTATCTCAAGGGAAGGGGCCTGACGGACATATTTCGAGATATTTCTTCTTCTTGTTGTTCTTCTTCTGCACAGCTGAGCTGGAAGTGGCATTTGCAGGTCGCAATAGTGCAGAGTTATCTCAAAGAAAGGGGCCACGGTGTTTCTGTATCTCTATTATGTTGGTGCGGCTTCGGAACTTTTAAATATCTCGATATATCTCGAAAACTACGCTTCTGATCAAAAAATATCATAGAACGTAAATTGTAGGAAACATTATTCTCTACAAAAAAGGTCTCTTAACATTTTGCCATAGCTCGCTTCGTTTCCGAGATATTTGCAGATTCATCTCAAGGGAAGGGGTCTGACGGACATACTTCGAGATATTTCTTCTTCTTGTTGTTCTTCTTCTGCACAGCTAAGCTCGAAGCGGCATTTGCAGCTCGCAATAGTGCAGAGTTATCTCAAAGAAAGGGGCCACGGTGTTTCTGTATCTCTATTATGTTGGTGCGGCTTCGGAACTTTTGAATATCTTGATATATCTCGAGAACTACGCATCTGATCAAAAAATATCATAGAACATAAAAAGTAGGAAACTTAATTCTCTACAAAAAAGGTCTCTTAACATTTTGCCATAGCTTGCTTCGTTTCCGAGATATTTGCAGATTTATCTCAAGGGAAGGGGCCTGACGGACATATTTCGAGATATTTCTTCTTCTTGTTGTTCTTCTTCTGCACAGCTAAGCTGGAAGTGGCATTTGCGGCTCGCACTAGTGCAGAGTTATCTCAACGAAAGGGGCCACGGTGTTTCTGTATCTCTATTATGTTGGTGCGGCTTCGGAACTTTTAAATATCTCGATATATCTCGAAAACTACGCTTCTGATCAAAAAATATCATAGAACATACAAAGTAGGAAGCTCAATTCTCTACAAAAAAGGTCTCTTAACATTTTGCAATAGCTCGCTTCGTTTCCGAGATATTTGCAGATTTATCTCAAGGGAAGGTGCCTGACGGACATATTTCGAGATATTTCTTCTTCTTGTTGTTCTTGTTCTGCACAGCTAAGCTGGAAGTGGCATTTGCGGCTCGCACTAGTGCAGAGTTATCTCAACGAAAGGGGCCACGGTGTTTCTGTATCTCTATTATGTTGGTGCGGCTTCGGAACTTTTAAATATCTCGATATATCTCGAAAACTACGCTTCTGAACAAAAAATATCATAGAACATAAATTGTATGAAACATAATTCTCTACAAAAAAGGTCTGTTAACATTTTGCCATAGCTCGCTTCGTTTCCGAGATATTTGCAGATATATCTCAAGGGAAGGGGCCTGACGGACATATTTCGAGATATTTCTTCTTCTTGTTGTTCTTCTTCTGCACAGCTTAACTGGAAGTGGCATTTACAGCTCGCTATAGTGCATAGTTATCTGAAAGAAATGGGCCACGGTGTTTCTGTATCTCTATTATGTTGGTGCGGCTTCGGAACTTTTAAATATCTTGATATATCTCGAGAACTACGCATCTGATCAAAAAATATCATAGAACATAAAAAGTAGGAAGCTCAATTCTCTACAAAAAAGGTCTCTTAACATTTTGCCATAGCTCGCTTCGTTTCCGAGATATTTGCAGATTTATCTCAAGGGAAGGGGCCTGACGGACATATTTCGAGATATTTCTTCTTCTTGTTGTTCTTCTTCTGCACAGCTAAGCTGGAAGTGGCATTTGCGGCTCGCACTAGTGCAGAGTTATCTCAAAGAACGGGGCCACGGTGTTTCTGTATCCCTATTATGTTGGTGCGGCTTCGGAACTTTTAAATATCTTGATATATCTCGAGAACTACGCTTCTGATCAAAAAATATCATAGAACATAAATTGTAGGAAACATAATTCTCTACAAAAAACGTCTCTTAACATTTTGCCATAGCTCGCTTCGTTTCCGAGATATTTGCAGATTCAGCTCAAAGGAACTGGCCTGACGGACATATTTCGAGATATTTCTTCTTCTTGTTGTTCTTCTTCTGCACAGCTGAGCTGGAAGTGGCATTTGCAGGTCGCAATAGTGCAGAGTTATCTCAAAGAAAGGGGCCACGGTGTTTCTGTATCTCTATTCTGTTGGTGCGGCTTCGGAACATTTAAATATCTTGATATATCTCGAGAACTACGCATGTGATCAAAAAATATCATAGAACATGAAAAGTAGGAAACTTAATTCTCTACAAAAAAGGTCGCTTAACATTTTGCCATAGCTCGCTTCGTTTCCGAGATATTTGCAGATTTATCTCAAGGGAAGGGGCCTGACGGACATATTTCGAGATATTTCTTCTTCTTGTTGTTCTTCTTCTGCACAGCTGAGCTGGAAGTGGCATTTGCAGGTCGCAATAGTGCAGAGTTATCTCAAAGAAAGGGGCCACGGTGTTTCTGTATCTCTATTATGTTGGTGCGGCTTCGGAACTTTTAAATATCTCGATATATCTCGAAAACTACGCTTCTGATCAAAAAATATCATAGAACGTAAATTGTAGGAAACATTATTCTCTACAAAAAAGGTCTCTTAACATTTTGCCATAGCTCGCTTCGTTTCCGAGATATTTGCAGATTCATCTCAAGGGAAGGGGTCTGACGGACATATTTCGAGATATTTCTTCTTCTTGTTGTTCTTCTTCTGCACAGCTAAGCTCGAAGCGGCATTTGCAGCTCGCAATAGTGCAGAGTTATCTCAAAGAAAGGGGCCACGGTGTTTCTGTATCTCTATTATGTTGGTGCGGCTTCGGAACTTTTGAATATCTTGATATATCTCGAGAACTACGCATCTGATCAAAAAATATCATAGAACATAAAAAGTAGGAAACTTAATTCTCTACAAAAAAGGTCTCTTAACATTTTGCCATAGCTTGCTTCGTTTCCGAGATATTTGCAGATTTATCTCAAGGGAAGGGGCCTGACGGACATATTTCGAGATATTTCTTCTTCTTGTTGTTCTTCTTCTGCACAGCTAAGCTGGAAGTGGCATTTGCGGCTCGCACTAGTGCAGAGTTATCTCAACGAAAGGGGCCACGGTGTTTCTGTATCTCTATTATGTTGGTGCGGCTTCGGAACTTTTAAATATCTCGATATATCTCGAAAACTACGCTTCTGATCAAAAAATATCATAGAACATACAAAGTAGGAAGCTCAATTCTCTACAAAAAAGGTCTCTTAACATTTTGCAATAGCTCGCTTCGTTTCCGAGATATTTGCAGATTTATCTCAAGGGAAGGTGCCTGACGGACATATTTCGAGATATTTCTTCTTCTTGTTGTTCTTGTTCTGCACAGCTAAGCTGGAAGTGGCATTTGCGGCTCGCACTAGTGCAGAGTTATCTCAAAGAAAGGGGCCACGGTGTTTCTGTATCTCTATTATGTTGGTGCGGCTTCGGCACTTTTAAATATCTCGATATATCTCGAAAACTACGTTTCTGATCAAAAAATATCATAGAACATAAATTGTAGGAAACATAATTCTCTACAAAAAACGTCTCTTAACATTTTGCCATAGCTCGCTTCGTTTCCGAGATATTTGCAGATTCAGCTCAAAGGAACTGGCCTGACGGACATATTTCGAGATATTCCTTCTTCTTGTTGTTCTTCCTCTGCACAGCTAAGCTGGAACTGGCATTTGCAGCTCGCAATAGTGCAGAGTTATCTCAAAGAAAGGGGCCACGGTGTTTCTGTATCTCTATTATGTTGGTGCGGCTTCGGAACTTTTAAATATCTTGGTATATCTCGAGAACTACGCATCTGATCAAAAAATATCATAGAACATAAATTGTAGGAAACATAATTCTCTACAAAAAAGGTCTCTTAACATTTTGCCATAGCTCGCTTCGTTTCCGAGATATTTGCAGATATATCTCAAGGGAAGGGGCCTGACGGACATATTTCGAGATATTTCTTCTTCTTGTTGTTCTTCTTCTGCGCAGCTAAGCTGGAAGCGGCATTTGCAGCTCGCAATAGTGCAGAGATATCTCAAAGAAAGGGGCCACGGTGTTTCTGTATCTCTATTATGTTGGTGCGGCTTCGGAACTTTTAAATATCTTGATATATCTCGAGAACTACGCGTCTGATCAAAAAATATCATAGAACATACAAAGTAGGAAACTTAATTCTCTACAAAAAAGGTCTCTTAACATTTTGCCATAGCTCGCTTCGTTTCCGAGATATTTGCAGATTTATCTCAAGGGAAGGGGCCTGACGGACATATTTCGAGATATTTCTTCTTCTTGTTGTTCTTCTTCTGCACAGCTAAGCTGGAAGTGGCATTTGCGGCTCGCACTAGTGCAGAGTTATCTCAAAGAACGGGGCCACGGTGTTTCTGTATCCCTATTATGTTGGTGCGGCTTCGGAACTTTTAAATATCTTGATATATCTCGAGAACTACGCTTCTGATCAAAAAATATCATAGAACATAAATTGTAGGAAACATAATTCTCTACAAAAAACGTCTCTTAACATTTTGCCATAGCTCGCTTCGTTTCCGAGATATTTGCAGATTCAGCTCAAAGGAACTGGCCTGACGGACATATTTCGAGATATTTCTTCTTCTTGTTGTTCTTCTTCTGCACAGCTGAGCTGGAAGTGGCATTTGCAGGTCGCAATAGTGCAGAGTTATCTCAAAGAAAGGGGCCACGGTGTTTCTGTATCTCTATTCTGTTGGTGCGGCTTCGGAACATTTAAATATCTTGATATATCTCGAGAACTACGCATGTGATCAAAAAATATCATAGAACATGAAAAGTAGGAAACTTAATTCTCTACAAAAAAGGTCGCTTAACATTTTGCCATAGCTCGCTTCGTTTCCGAGATATTTGCATATTTATCTCAAGGGAAGGGGCCTGACGGACATATTTCGAGATATTTCTTCTTCTTGTTGTTCTTCTTCTGCACAGCTAAGCTGGAAGTGGCATTTGCGGCTCGCAATAGTGCATACTTATCTGAAAGAAAGGGGCCACGGTGTTTCTGTATCTCTATTATGTTGGTGCGGCTTCGGAACTTTTAAATATCTCGATATATCTCGAAAACTACGCTTCTGATCAAAAAATATCATAGAACATAAATTGTAGGAAACATAATTCTCTACAAAAAAGGTCTCTTCACATTTTGCCATAGCTCGCTTCGTTTCCGAGATATTTGCAGATATATCTCAAGGGAAGGGGCCTGACGGACATATTTCGAGATATTTCTTCTTCTTGTTGTTATTCTTCTGCACAGCTAAACTGGACGTGGCATTTCCAGCTCGCAATAGTGCAGAGTTATCTCAAAGAGAGGGGCCACGGTGTTTCTGTATCTCTATTATGTTGGTGCGGCTTCGGAACTTTTAAATATCTTGATATATCTCGAGAACTACGCATCTGATCAAAAAATATCATAGAACATAAATTGTAGGAAACATAATTGTCTACAAAAAAGGTCTCTTAACATTTTGCCATAGCTCGCTTCGTTTCCGAGATACTTGCTGATTTATCTCAAGGGAAGGGGCCTGACGGACATATTTCGAGATATTTCTTCTTCTTGTTGTTCTTCTTCTGCACAGCTAAGCTGGAAGTGGCATTTGCAGCTCGCAATTGTGCAGAGTTATCTCAAAGAGAGGGGCCACGGTGTTTCTGTATCTCTATTATGTTGGTGCGGCTTCGGAACTTTTAAATATCTTGATATATCTCGAGAACTACGCGTCTGATCAAAAAATATCATAGAACATAAAAAGTAGGAAACCTAATTCTCTACAAAAAAGTCTGTTAACATTTTGCCATAGCTCGCTTCGTTTCCGAGATATTTGCAGATTTATCTCAAGGGAAGGGGCCTAACGGACATATTTCGAGATATTTCTTCTTCTTGTTGTTCTTCTTCTGCACAGCTAAGCTGGAAGTGGCATTTGCAGCTCGCAATAGTGCAGAGTTATCTCAAAGAGAGGGGCCACAGTGTTTCTGTATCTCTATTATGTTGGTGCGGCTTCGGCACTTTTAAATATCTTGATATATCTCGAGAACTACGCGTCTGATCAAAAAATATCATAGAACATAAAAAGTAGGAAACTTAATTCTCTACAAAAAAGTCTGTTAACATTTTGCCATAGCTCGCTTCGTTTCCGAGATATTTGCAGATTTATCTCATGGTAAGGGGCCTGACGGACATATTTCGAGATATTTCTTCTTCTTGTTGTTCTTCTTCTGCACAGCTAAGCTGGAAGTGGCATTTGCAGCTCGCAATAGTGCATAGTTATCTGAAAGAAAGGGGCCACGGTGTTTCTGTATCTCTATTATGTTGGTGCGGCTTCGGAACTTTTAAATATCTCGATATATCTCGAAAACTACGCATCTGATCAAAAAATATCATAGAACATAAATTGTAGGAAATATAATTCTCTACAAAAAAGGTCTCTTAACATTTTGCCATAGCTCGCTTCGTTTCCGAGATATTTGCAGATATATCTCAAGGGAAAGGGCCTGACGGACATATTTCGAGATATTTCTTCTTCTTGTTGTTCTTCCTCTGCACAGCTAAGCTGGAAGTGGCATTTGCAGCTCGCAATAGTGCAGAGTTATCTCAAAGAAAGGGGCCACGGTGTTTCTGTATCTCTATTATGTTGGTGCGGCTTCGGAACTTTTAAATATCTTGATATATCTCGAGAACTACGCATCTGATCAAAAAATATCATAGAACATAAAAAGTAGGCAACTTAATTCTCTACAAAAAAGGTCTCTTATCATTTTGCCATAGCTCTCTTCGTTTCCGAGATATTTGCAGATTTATCTCAAGGGAAGGGGCCTGACGGACATATTTCGAGATATTTCTTCTTCTTGTTGATCTTCTTCTGCACAGCTAAGCTGGAAGTGGCATTTGCAGCTCGCAATAGTGCAGAGTTATCTCAAAGAAAGGGGCCACGGTGTTTCTGTATCTCTATTATGTTGGTGCGGCTTCGGAACTTTTAAATATCTTGATATATCTCGAGAACTACGCATCTGATCAAAAAATATCATAGAACATGAAAAGTAGGAAACTTATTTCTCTACAAAAGAGGTCTCTTAACATTTTGCCATAGCTCGCTTCCTTTCCGAGATATTTGCAGATATATCTCAAGGGAAGGGGCCTGACGGACATATTTGGAGATATTTCTTCTTCTTGTTGTTCTTCTTCTGCACAGCTAAGCTGGAAGTGGCATTTGCGGCTCGCGCTAGTGCACAGTTATCTCAAAGAAAGGGGCCACGGTGTTTCTGTATCTCTATTATGTTGGTGCGTCTTCGGAACTTTTAAATATCTCGATATATCTCGAAAACTACGCTTCTGATCAAAAAATATCATAGAACATAAATTGTAGGAAACATAATTCTCTACAAAAAACGTCTCTTAACATTTTGCCATAGCTCGCTTCGTTTCCGAGATATTTGCAGATTCAGCTCAAAGGAACAGGCCTGACGGCCATATTTCGAGATACTTCTTCTTCTTGTTGTTCTTCCTCTGCACAGCTAAGCTGGAAGTGGCATTTGCAGCTCGCAATAGTGCAGAGTTATCTCAAAGAAAGGGGCCACGGTGTTTCTGTATCTCTATTATGTTGGTGCGGCTTCGGAACTTTTAAATATCTTGATATATCTCGAGAACTACGCATCTGATCAAAAAATATCATACAACATAAAAAGTAGGAAACTTAATTCTCTACAAAAAAGGTCTCTTAACATTTTGCCATAGCTCGCTTCGTTTCCGAGATATTTGCAGATGTATCTCAAGGGAAGGGGCCTGACGGACATATTTCGAGATATTTCTTCTTCTTGTTGTTCTTCTTCTGCACAGCTAAGCTGGAAGTGGCATTTGCAGCGCGCAATAGTGCAGAGTTATCTCAAAGAAAGGGGCCACGGTGTTTCTGTATCTCTATTATGTTGGTGCGGCTTCGGAACTTTTAAATATCTTGATATATCTCGAGAACTACGCATCTGATCAAAAAATATCATAGAACATGAAAAGTAGGAAACTTAATTCTCTACGAAAAAGGTCTCTTAACATTTTGCCATAGCTCTCTTCGTTTCCGAGATATTTGCAGATTTATCTCAAGGGAAGGGGCCTGACGGACATATTTCGAGTTATTTCTTCTTCTTGTTGTTCTTCTTCTGCACAGCTAAGCTGGAAGTGGCATTTGCGGCTCGCACTAGTGCAGAGTTATCTCAAAGAAAGGGGCCACGGTGTTTCTGTATCCCTATTATGTTGGTGCGGCTTCGGAACTTTTAAATATCTCGATATATCTCGAGAACTACGCTTCAGATCAAAAAATATCATAGAACATAAATTGTAGGAAACATAATTCTCTGCAAAAAACGTCTCTTAACATTTTGCCATAGCTCGCTTCGTTTCCGAGATATTTGCAGATTCAGCTCAAAGGAACTGGCCTGACGGACATATTTCGAGATATTTCTTCTTCTTGTTGTTCTTCCTCTGCACAGCTAAGCTGGAAGTGGCATTTGCAGCTCGCAATAGTGCAGAGTTATCTCAAAGAAAGGGGCCACGGTGTTTCTGTATCTCTATTATGTTGGTGCGGCTTCGGAACTTTTAAATATCTTGATATATCTCGAGAACTACGCATCTGATCAAAAAATATCATACAACATAAAAAGTAGGAAACTTAATTCTCTACAAAAAAGGTCTCTTAACATTTTGCCATAGCTCGCTTCGTTTCCGAGATATTTGCAGATTTATCTCAAGGGAAGGGGCCTGACGGACATATTTCGAGATATTTCTTCTTCTTGTTGTTCTTCTTCTGCACAGCTAAGCTGGAAGTGGCATTTGCGGCTCGCACTAGTGCAGACTTATCTCAAAGAAAGGGGCCACGGTGTTTCTGTATCTCTATTATGTTGGTGCGGCTTCGGAACTTTAAAATATCTTGATATATCTCGAGAACTACGCCTCTGATCGAAAAATATCATAGAACATAAAAAGTAGGAAACTTAATTCTCTACAAAAACGGTATCTTAACATTTTGCCATAGCTCGCTTCGTTTCCGAGATATTTGCAGATTTATCTCAAGGGAAGGGGCCTGACGGATATATTTCGAGATATTTCTTCTTCTTGTTGTTCTTCTTCTGCACAGCTTAACTGGAAGTGGCATTTGCAGCGCGCAATAGTGCAGAGTTATCTCAAAGAAAGGGGCCACGGTGTTTCTGTATCTCTATTATGTTGGTGCGGCTTCGGAACTTTTAAATACCTTGATATATCTCGAGAACTACGCATCTGATCAAAAAATATCATAGAACATAAAAAGTAGGAAGCTCAATTCTCTACAAAAAAGGTCTCTTAACATTTTGCAATAGCTCGCTTCGTTTCCGAGATATTTGCAGATTTATCTCAAGGGAAGGTGCCTGACGGACATATTTCGAGATATTTCTTCTTCTTGTTGTTCTTGTTCTGCACAGCTAAGCTGGAAGTGGCATTTGCGGCTCGCACTAGTGCAGAGTTATCTCAAAGAAAGGGGCCACGGTGTTTCTGTATCCCTATTATGTTGGTGCGGCTTCGGAACTTTTAAATATCTCGATATATCTCGAGAACTACGCTTCAGATCAAAAAATATCATAGAACATAAATTGTAGGAAACATAATTCTCTGCAAAAAACGTCTCTTAACATTTTGCCATAGCTCGCTTCGTTTCCGAGATATTTGCAGATTCAGCTCAAAGGAACTGGCCTGACGGACATATTTCGAGATATTTCTTCTTCTTGTTGTTCTTCCTCTGCACAGCTAAGCTGGAAGTGGCATTTGCAGCTCGCAATAGTGCAGAGTTATCTCAAAGAAAGGGGCCACGGTGTTTCTGTATCTCTATTATGTTGGTGCGGCTTCGGAACTTTTAAATATCTTGATATATCTCGAGAACTACGCATCTGATCAAAAAATATCATACAACATAAAAAGTAGGAAACTTAATTCTCTACAAAAAAGGTCTCTTAACATTTTGCCATAGCTCGCTTCGTTTCCGAGATATTTGCAGATTTATCTCAAGGGAAGGGGCCTGACGGACATATTTCGAGATATTTCTTCTTCTTGTTGTTCTTCTTCTGCACAGCTAAGCTGGAAGTGGCATTTGCGGCTCGCACTAGTGCAGACTTATCTCAAAGAAAGGGGCCACGGTGTTTCTGTATCTCTATTATGTTGGTGCGGCTTCGGAACTTTAAAATATCTTGATATATCTCGAGAACTACGCCTCTGATCGAAAAATATCATAGAACATAAAAAGTAGGAAACTTAATTCTCTACAAAAACGGTATCTTAACATTTTGCCATAGCTCGCTTCGTTTCCGAGATATTTGCAGATTTATCTCAAGGGAAGGGGCCTGACGGATATATTTCGAGATATTTCTTCTTCTTGTTGTTCTTCTTCTGCACAGCTTAACTGGAAGTGGCATTTGCAGCGCGCAATAGTGCAGAGTTATCTCAAAGAAAGGGGCCACGGTGTTTCTGTATCTCTATTATGTTGGTGCGGCTTCGGAACTTTTAAATACCTTGATATATCTCGAGAACTACGCATCTGATCAAAAAATATCATAGAACATAAAAAGTAGGAAGCTCAATTCTCTACAAAAAAGGTCTCTTAACATTTTGCAATAGCTCGCTTCGTTTCCGAGATATTTGCAGATTTATCTCAAGGGAAGGTGCCTGACGGACATATTTCGAGATATTTCTTCTTCTTGTTGTTCTTGTTCTGCACAGCTAAGCTGGAAGTGGCATTTGCGGCTCGCACTAGTGCAGAGTTATCTCAAAGAAAGGGGCCACGGTGTTTCTGTATCTCTATTATGTTGGTGCGGCTTCGGCACTTTTAAATATCTCGATATATCTCGAAAACTACGTTTCTGATCAAAAAATATCATAGAACATAAATTGTAGGAAACATAATTCTCTACAAAAAACGTCTCTTAACATTTTGCCATAGCTCGCTTCGTTTCCGAGATATTTGCAGATTCAGCTCAAAGGAACTGGCCTCACGGACATATTTCGAGATATTCCTTCTTCTTGTTGTTCTTCCTCTGCACAGCTAAGCTGGAACTGGCATTTGCGGCTCGCAATAGTGCAGAGTTATCTCAAAGAAAGGGGCCACGGTGTTTCTGTATCTCTATTATGTTGGTGCGGTTTCGGAACTTTTAAATATCTTGATATATCTCGAGAACTACGCATCTGATCAAAAAATATCATACAACGTAAAAAGTAGGAAACTTAATTCTCTACAAAAAAGGTCTCTTAACATTTTGCCATAGCTCGCTTCGTTTCCGAGATATTTGCAGATTTATCTCAAGGGAAGGGGCCTGACGGACGTATTTCGAGATATTTCCTCTTCTTGTTGTTCTTCTTCTGCACAGCTAAGCTGGAAGTGGCATTTGCGGCTCGCACTAGTGCAGAGTTATCTCAAAGAAAGGGGCCACGGTGTTTCTGTATCTCTATTATGTTGGTGCGGCTTCGGAACTTTTAAATATCTCGATATATCTCGAAAACTACGCTTCTGATCAAAAAATATCATAGAACGTAAATTGTAGGAAACATTATTCTCTACAAAAAAGGTCTCTTAACATTTTGCCATAGCTCGCTTCGTTTCCGAGATATTTGCAGATTCATCTCAAGGGAAGGGGTCTGACGGACATATTTCGAGATATTTCTTCTTCTTGTTGTTCTTCTTCTGCACAGCTAAGCTCGAAGCGGCATTTGCAGCTCGCAATAGTGCAGAGTTATCTCAAAGAAAGAGGCCACGGTGTTTCTGTACCTCTATTATGTTGGTGCAGCTTCGGAACTTTTAAATATCTTGATATATCTCGAGAACTACGCATCTGATCAAAAAATATCATACTACATAAAAAGTAGGAAACTTAATTCTCTACAAGAAAGGTCTCCAAACATTTTGCCATAGCTCGCTTCGTTTCCGAGATATTTGCAGATTTATCTCAAGGGAAGGGGCCTGACGGACATATTTCGAGATATTTCTTCTTCTTGTTGTTCTTCCTCTGCACAGCTAAGCTGGAAGTGGCATTTGCAGCTCGCAATAGTGCAGAGTTATCTCAAAGAAAGGGGCCACGGTGTTTCTGTATCTCTATTATGTTGGTGCGGTTTCGGAACTTTTAAATATCTTGATATATCTCGAGAACTACGCATCTGATCAAAAAATATCATAGAACATAAAAAGTAGGAAACTTAATTCTCTACAAAAAAGGTCTCTTAACATTTTGCCATAGCTCGCTTCGTTTCCGAGATATTTGCAGATTTATCTCAAGGGAAGGGGCCTGACGGACGTATTTCGAGATATTTCCTCTTCTTGTTGTTCTTCTTCTGCACAGCTAAGCTGGAAGTGGCATTTGCGGCTCGCACTAGTGCAGAGTTATCTCAAAGAAAGGGGCCACGGTGTTTCTGTATCTCTATTATGTTGGTGCGGCTTCGGAACTTTTAAATATCTTGATATATCTCGAGAACTACGCATCTGATCAAAAAATATCATAGAACATAAAAAGTAGGAAACCTAATTCTCTACAAAAAACGTCTCTTAACATTTTGCCATAGCTCGCTTCGTTTCCGAGATATTTGCAGATTCAGCTCAAAGGAACTGGCCTGACGGACATATTTCGAGATATTTCTTCTTCTTGTTGTTCTTCCTCTGCACAGCTAAGCTGGAAGTGGCATTTGCAGCTCGCAATAGTGCAGAATTATCTCAAAGAAAGGGGCCGCGGTGTTTCTGTATCTCTATTATGTTGGTGCGGCTTCGGAACTTTTAAATATCTCGATATATCTCGAAAACTACGCTTCTGATCAAAAAATATCATAGAACGTAAATTGTAGGAAACATAATTCTCTACAAAAAACGTTTCTTAACATTTTGCCATAGCTCGCTTCGTTTCCGAGATATTTGCAGATTCAGCTCAAAGGAACTGGCCTGACGGACATATTTCGAGATATTTCTTCTTCTTGTTGTTCTTCCTCTGCACAGCTAAGCTGGAAGTGGCATTTGCAGCTCGCAATAGTGCAGAGTCATCTCAAAGAAAGGGGCCACGGTGTTTCTGTATCTCTATTATGTTGGTGCGGCTTCGGAACTTTTAAATATCTTGATATATCTCGAGAACTACGCATCTGATCAAAAAATATCATACAACATAAAAAGTAGGAAACTTAATTCTCTACAAAAAAGGTCTCTTAACATTTTGCCATAGCTCGCTTCGTTTCCGAGATATTTGCAGATTTATCTCAAGGGAAGGGGCCTGACGGACATATTTCGAGATATTTCTTCTTCTTGTTGTTCTTCTTCTGCACAGCTAAGCTGGAACTGGCATTTGCGGCTCGCACTAGTGCAGAGTTATCTCAAAGAAAGGGGCCACGGTGTTTCTGTATCTCTATTATGTTGGTGCGGCTTCGGAACTTTTAAATATCTCGATATATCTCGAAAACTACGCTTCTGATCAAAAAATATCATAGAACATAAATTGTAGGAAACATAATTCTCTATAAAAAACGTCTCTTGATATTTTGCCATAGCTCGCTTCGTTTCCGAGATATTTGCAGATTCAGCTCAAAGGAACTGGCCTGACGGACATATTTCGAGATATTTCTTCTTCTTGTTGTTCTTCTTCTGCACAGCTAAGCTGGAAGTGGCATTTGCAGCTCGCAATAGTGCAGAGTTATCTCAAAGAAAGGGGCCACGGTGTTTCTGTATCTCTATTATGTTGGTGCGGTTTCGGAACTTTTAAATATCTTGATATATCTCGAGAACTACGCATCTGATCAAAAAATATCATACAACGTAAAAAGTAGGAAACTTAATTCTCTACAAAAAAGGTCTCTTAACATTTTGCCATAGCTCGCTTCGTTTCCGAGATATTTGCAGATTTATCTCAAGGGAAGGGGCCTGACGGACGTATTTCGAGATATTTCCTCTTCTTGTTGTTCTTCTTCTGCACAGCTAAGCTCGAAGCGGCATTTGCAGCTCGCAATAGTGCAGAGTTATCTCAAAGAAAGAGGCCACGGTGTTTCTGTACCTCTATTATGTTGGTGCAGCTTCGGAACTTTTAAATATCTTGATATATCTCGAGAACTACGCATCTGATCAAAAAATATCATCGAACATAAAAAGTAGGAAACTTAATTCTCTACAAAAAAGGTCTCTTAACATTTTGCCATAGCTCGCTTCGTTTCCGAGATATTTGCAGATTTATCTCAAGGGAAGTGGCCTGACGGACATATTTCGAGATATTTCTTCTTCTTGTTGTACTTGTTCTGCACAGCTAAGCTGGAAGTGGCATTTACAGCTCGCAATAGTGCACAGTTATCTCAAAGAAAGGGGCCACGGTGTTTCTGTACCTCTATTATGTTGGTGCAGCTTCGGAGCTTTTAAATATCTTGATATATCTCGAGAACTACGCCTCTGATCAAAAAATATCATAGAACATAAAAAGTAGGAAACTTAATTCTCTACAAAAAAGGTCTCTTAACGTTTTGCAATAGCTCGCTTCGTTTCCGAGATATTTGCAGATTTATCTCAAGGGAAGGGTCCTGATGGACATATTTCGAGATATTTCTTCTTCTTGTTGTTCTTCTTCTGCACAGCTAAACTGGAAGTGGCATTTCCAGCTCGCAATCGTGCAGAGTTATCTCAAAGAAAGGGGCCACGGTGTTTCTGTATCTCTATTATGTTGGTGCGGCTTCGGAACTTTGAAATATCTTGATATATCTCGAGAACTACGCATCTGATCAAAAAATATCATAGAACATAAAAAGTAGGAAACTTAATTCTCTACAAAAAAGGTCTCTTAACATTTCGCCATAGCTCGCTTCGTTTCCGAGATATTTGCAGATTTATCTCAAGGGAAGGGGCCTGACGGACATATTTCGAGATATTTCTTCTTCTTGTTGTTCTTCTTCTGCACAGCTAAGCTGGAAGTGGCATTTGCGGCTCGCACTAGTGCAGAGTTATCTCAAAGAAAGGGGCCACGGTGTTTCTGTATCCCTATTATGTTGGTGCGGCTTCGGAACTTTTAAATACCTCGATATATCTCGAAAACTACGCTTCTGATCAAAAAATATCATAGAACATAAATTGTAGGAAACATAATTCTCTACAAAAAACGTCTCTTAACATTTTGCCATAGCTCGCTTCGTTTCCGAGATATTTGCAGATTCAGCTCAAAGGAACTGGCCTGACGGACATATTTCGAGATATTTCTTCTTCTTGTTGTTCTTCCTCTGCACAGCTAAGCTGGAAGTGGCATTTGCAGCTCGCAATAGTGCAGAGTTATCTCAAAGAAAGGGGCCACGGTGTTTCTGTATCTCTATTATGTTGGTGCGGCTTCGGAACTTTTAAATATCTTGATATATCTCGAGAACTACGCATCTGATCAAAAAATATCATACAACATAAAAAGTAGGAAACTTAATTCTCTACAAAAAAGGTCTCTTAACATTTTGCCATAGCTCGCTTCGTTTCCGAGATATTCGCAGATTTATCTCAAGGGAAGGGGCCTGACGGACATATTTCGAGATATTTCTTCTTCTTGTTGTTCTTCTTCTGCACAGCTAAGCTGGAACTGGCATTTGCGGCTCGCACTAGTGCAGAGTTATCTCAAGGAAAGGGGCCACGGTGTTTCTGTATCTCTATTATGTTGGTGCGGCTGCGGAACTTTTAAATATCTCGATATATCTCGAAAACTACGCTTCTGATCAAAAAATATCATAGAACATAAATTGTAGGAAACATAATTCTCTATAAAAAACGTCTCTTGACATTTTGCCATAGCTCGCTTCGTTTCCGAGATATTTGCAGATTCAGCTCAAAGGAACTGGCCTGACGGACATATTTCGAGATATTTCTTCTTCTTGTTGTCCTTCTTCTGCACAGCTAATCTGGAAGTGGCATTTGCAGCTCGCAATAGTGCAGAGTTATCTCAAAGAAAGGGGCCACGGTGTTTCTGTATCTCTATTATGTTGGTGCGGCTTCGGAACTTTTAAATATCTTGATATATCTCGAGAACTACGCGTCTGATCAAAAAATATCATAGAACATAAAAAGTAGGAAACATAATTCCATACAAAAAAGGTCTCTTAACATTTTGCCATAGCTCGCTTCGTTTCCGAGATATTTGCAGATTTATCTCAAGGGAAGGGGCCTGACGGACATATTTCGAGATATTTCTTCTTCTTGTTGTTCTTCTTCTGCACAGCTAAACTGGAAGTGGCATTTGCAGCTCGCAATAGTGCAGAGTTATCTCAAAGAGAGGGGCCACGGTGTTTCTGTATCTCTATTATGTTGGTGCGGCTTCGGAACTTTTAAATATCTTGATATATCTCGAGAACTACGCATCTGATCAAAAAATATCATACAACATAAAACGTAGGAAACTTAATTCTCTACAAAAAAGGTCTCTTAACATTTTGCCATAGCTCGCTTCGTTTCCGAGATATTTGCAGATTTATCTCAAGGGAAGGGGCCTAACGGACTTATTTCGAGATATTTCTTCTTCTTGTTGTTCTTCTTCTGCACAGCTAAACTGGAAGTGGCATTTCCAGGTCGCAATAGTGCAGAGTTATCTAAAAGAAAGGAGCCACGGTGTTTCTGTATCTCTATTATGTTGGTGCGGCTTCGGAACTTTTAAATATCTTGATATATCTCGAGAACTACGCGTCTGATCAAAAAATATCATAGAACATAAAAAGTAGGAAACATAATTCCATACAAAAAAGGTCTCTTAACATTTTGCCATAGCTCGCTTCGTTTCCGAGATATTTGCAGATTTATCTCAAGGGAAGGGGCCTGACGGACATATTTCGAGATATTTCTTCTTCTTGTTGTTCTTCTTCTGCACAGCTAAGCTGGAAGTGGCATTTGCAGCTCGCAATTGTGCAGAGTTATCTCAAAGAGAGGGGCCACGGTGTTTCTGTATCTCTATTATGTTGGTGCGGCTTCGGAACTTTTAAATATCTTGATATATCTCGAGAACTACGCATCTGATCAAAAAATATCATAGAACATGAAAAGTAGGAAACTTAATTCTCTACAAAAAAGGTCTCTTAACATTTCGCCATAGCTCGCTTCGTTTCCGAGATATTTGCAGATTTATCTCAAGGGAAGGGGCCTGACGGACATATTTCGAGATATTTCTTCTTCTTGTTGTTCTTCTTCTGCACAGCTAAGCTGGAAGTGGCATTTGCGGCTCGCACTAGTGCAGAGTTATCTCAAAGAAAGGGGCCACGGTGTTTCTGTATCCCTATTATGTTGGTGCGGCTTCGGAACTTTTATATACCTCGATATATCTCGAAAACTACGCTTCTGATCAAAAAATATCATAGAACATAAATTGTAGGAAACATAATTCTCTACAAAAAACGTCTCTTAACATTTTGCCATAGCTCGCTTCGTTTCCGAGATATTTGCAGATTTATCTCAAGGGAAGGGGCCTGACGGACATATTTCGAGATATTTCTTCTTCTTGTTGTTCTTCTTCTGCACAGCTAAGCTGGAAGTGGCATTTGCAGCTCGCAATAGTGCAGAGTTATCTCAAAGAAAGGGGCCACGGTGTTTCTGTATCTCTATTATGTTGGTGCGGCTTCGGAACTTTTAAATATCTTGATATATCTCGAGAACTACGCGTCTGATCAAAAAATATCATAGAACATAAAAAGTAGGAAACATAATTCCATACAAAAAAGGTCTCTTAACATTTTGCCATAGCTCGCTTCGTTTCCGAGATATTTGCAGATTTATCTCAAGGGAAGGGGCCTGACGGACATATTTCGAGATATTTCTTCTTCTTGTTGTTCTTCTGCACAGCTAAACTGGAAGTGGCATTTGCAGCTCGCAATAGTGCAGAGTTATCTCAAAGAGAGGGGCCACGGTGTTTCTGTATCTCTATTATGTTGGTGCGGCTTCGGAACTTTTAAATATCTTGATATATCTCGAGAACTACGCATCTGATCAAAAAATATCATACAATATAAAACGTAGGAAACTTAATTCTCTACAAAAAAGGTCTCTTAACATTTTGCCATAGCTCGCTTCGTTTCCGAGATATTTGCAGATTTATCTCAAGGGAAGGGGCCTAACGGACTTATTTCGAGATATTTCTTCTTCTTGTTGTTCTTCTTCTGCACAGCTAAACTGGAAGTGGCATTTCCAGGTCGCAATAGTGCAGAGTTATCTAAAAGAAAGGAGCCACGGTGTTTCTGTATCTCTATTATGTTGGTGCGGCTTCGGAACTTTTAAATATCTTGATATATCTCGAAAACTACGCGTCTGATCAAAAAATATCATAGAACATAAAAAGTAGGAAACATAATTCCATACAAAAAAGGTCTCTTAACATTTTGCCATAGCTCGCTTCGTTTCCGAGATATTTGCAGATTTATCTCAAGGGAAGGGGCCTGACGGACATATTTCGAGATATTTCTTCTTCTTGTTGTTCTTCTTCTGCACAGCTAAACTGGAAGTGGCATTTGCAGCTCGCAATAGTGCAGAGTTATCTCAAAGAGAGGGGCCACGGTGTTTCTGTATCTCTATTATGTTGGTGCGGCTTCGGAACTTTTAAATATCTTGATATATCTCGAGAACTACGCATCTGATCAAAAAATATCATACAACATAAAACGTAGGAAACTTAATTCTCTACAAAAAAGGTCTCTTAACATTTTGCCATAGCTCGCTTCGTTTCCGAGATATTTGCAGATTTATCTCAAGGGAAGGGGCCTAACGGACTTATTTCGAGATATTTCTTCTTCTTGTTGTTCTTCTTCTGCACAGCTAAACTGGAAGTGGCATTTCCAGGTCGCAATAGTGCAGAGTTATCTAAAAGAAAGGAGCCACGGTGTTTCTGTATCTCTATTATGTTGGTGCGGCTTCGGAACTTTTAAATATCTTGATATATCTCGAGAACTACGCGTCTGATCAAAAAATATCATAGAACATAAAAAGTAGGAAACATAATTCCATACAAAAAAGGTCTCTTAACATTTTGCCATAGCTCGCTTCGTTTCCGAGATATTTGCAGATTTATCTCAAGGGAAGGGGCCTGACGGACATATTTCGAGATATTTCTTCTTCTTGTTGTTCTTCTTCTGCACAGCTAAGCTGGAAGTGGCATTTGCAGCTCGCAATTGTGCAGAGTTATCTCAAAGAGAGGGGCCACGGTGTTTCTGTATCTCTATTATGTTGGTGCGGCTTCGGAACTTTTAAATATCTTGATATATCTCGAGAACTACGCATCTGATCAAAAAATATCATAGAACATAAAAAGTAGGAAACTTAATTCTCTACAAAAAAGGTCTCTTAACATTTCGCCATAGCTCGCTTCGTTTCCGAGATATTTGCAGATTTATCTCAAGGGAAGGGGCCTGACGGACATATTTCGAGATATTTCTTCTTCTTGTTGTTCTTCTTCTGCACAGCTAAGCTGGAAGTGGCATTTGCGGCTCGCACTAGTGCAGAGTTATCTCAAAGAAAGGGGCCACGGTGTTTCTGTATCCCTATTATGTTGGTGCGGCTTCGGAACTTTTAAATACCTCGATATATCTCCTAAACTACGCTTCTGATCAAAAAATATCATAGAACATAAATTGTAGGAAACATAATTCTCTACAAAAAACGTCTCTTAACATTTTGCCATAGCTCGCTTCCTTTCCGAGATATTTGCAGATTTATCTCAAGGGAAGGGTCCTGATGGACATATTTCGAGATATTTCTTCTTCTTGTTGTTCTTCTTCTGCACAGCTAAACTGGAAGTGGCATTTCCAGCTCGCAATCGTGCAGAGTTATCTCAAAGAAAGGGGCCACGGTGTTTCTGTATCTCTATTATGTTGGTGCGGCTTCGGAACTTTGAAATATCTTGATATATCTCGAGAACTACGCATCTGATCAAAAAATATCATAGAACATAAAAAGTAGGAAACTTAATTCTCTACAAAAAAGGTCTCTTAACATTTCGCCATAGCTCGCTTCGTTTCCGAGATATTTGCAGATTTATCTCAAGGGAAGGGGCCTGACGGACATATTTCGAGATATTTCTTCTTCTTGTTGTTCTTCTTCTGCACAGCTAAGCTGGAAGTGGCATTTGCGGCTCGCACTAGTGCAGAGTTATCTCAAAGAAAGGGGCCACGGTGTTTCTGTATCCCTATTATGTTGGTGCGGCTTCGGAACTTTTAAATACCTCGATATATCTCGAAAACTACGCTTCTGATCAAAAAATATCATAGAACATAAATTGTAGGAAACATAATTCTCTACAAAAAACGTCTCTTAACATTTTGCCATAGCTCGCTTCGTTTCCGAGATATTTGCAGATTCAGCTCAAAGGAACTGGCCTGACGGACATATTTCGAGATATTTCTTCTTCTTGTTGTTCTTCCTCTGCACAGCTAAGCTGGAAGTGGCATTTGCAGCTCGCAATAGTGCAGAGTTATCTCAAAGAAAGGGGCCACGGTGTTTCTGTATCTCTATTATGTTGGTGCGGCTTCGGAACTTTGAAATATCTTGATATATCTCGAGAACTACGCATCTGATCAAAAAATATCATAGAACATAAAAAGTAGGAAACTTAATTCTCTACAAAAAAGGTCTCTTAACATTTCGCCATAGCTCGCTTCGTTTCCGAGATATTTGCAGATTTATCTCAAGGGAAGGGGCCTGACGGACATATTTCGAGATATTTCTTCTTCTTGTTGTTCTTCTTCTGCACAGCTAAGCTGGAACTGGCATTTGCGGCTCGCACTAGTGCAGAGTTATCTCAAAGAAAGGGGCCACGGTGTTTCTGTATCTCTATTATGTTGGTGCGGCTTCGGAACTTTTAAATATCTCGATATATCTCGAAAACTACGCTTCTGATCAAAAAATATCATAGAACATAAATTGTAGGAAACATAATTCTCTATAAAAAACGTCTCTTGACATTTTGCCATAGCTCGCTTCGTTTCCGAGATATTTGCAGATTCAGCTCAAAGGAACTGGCCTGACGGACATATTTCGAGATATTTCTTCTTCTTGTTGTTCTTCTTCTGCACAGCTAAGCTGGAAGTGGCATTTGCAGCTCGCAATAGTGCAGAGTTATCTCAAAGAAAGGGGCCACGGTGTTTCTGTATCTCTATTATGTTGGTGCGGTTTCGGAACTTTTAAATATCTTGATATATCTCGAGAACTACGCATCTGATCAAAAAATATCATACAACGTAAAAAGTAGGAAACTTAATTCTCTACAAAAAAGGTCTCTTAACATTCTGCCATAGCTCGCTTCGTTTCCGAGATATTTGCAGATTTATCTCAAGGGAAGGGGCCTGACGGACGTATTTCGAGATATTTCCTCTTCTTGTTGTTCTTCTTCTGCACAGCTAAGCTGGAAGTGGCATTTGCGGCTCGCACTAGTGCAGAGTTATCTCAAAGAAAGGGGCCACGGTGTTTCTGTATCTCTATTATGTTGGTGCGGCTTCGGAACTTTTAAATATCTCGATATATCTCGAAAACTACGCTTCTGATCAAAAAATATCATAGAACGTAAATTGTAGGAAACATTATTCTCTACAAAAAAGGTCTCTTAACATTTTGCCATAGCTCGCTTCGTTTCCGAGATATTTGCAGATTCATCTCAAGGGAAGGGGTCTGACGGACATATTTCGAGATATTTCTTCTTCTTGTTGTTCTTCTTCTGCACAGCTAAGCTCGAAGCGGCATTTGCAGCTCGCAATAGTGCAGAGTTATCTCAAAGAAAGAGGCCACGGTGTTTCTGTACCTCTATTATGTTGGTGCAGCTTCGGAACTTTTAAATATCTTGATATATCTCGAGAACTACGCATCTGATCAAAAAATATCATCGAACATAAAAAGTAGGAAACTTAATTCTCTACAAAAAAGGTCTCTTAACATTTTGCCATAGCTCGCTTCGTTTCCGAGATATTTGCAGATTCAGCTCAAAGGAACTGGCCTGACGGACATATTTCGAGATATTTCTTCTTCTTGTTGTTCTTCCTCTGCACAGCTAAGCTGGAAGTGGCATTTGCAGCTCGCAATAGTGCAGAGTTATCTCAAAGAAAGGGGCCACGGTGTTTCTGTATCTCTATTATGTTGGTGCGGTTTCGGAACTTTTAAATATCTTGATATATCTCGAGAACTACGCATCTGATCAAAAAATATCATACAACGTAAAAAGTAGGAAACTTAATTCTCTACAAAAAAGGTCTCTTAACATTCTGCCATAGCTCGCTTCGTTTCCGAGATATTTGCAGATTTATCTCAAGGGAAGGGGCCTGACGGACGTATTTCGAGATATTTCCTCTTCTTGTTGTTCTTCTTCTGCACAGCTAAGCTGGAAGTGGCATTTGCGGCTCGCACTAGTGCAGAGTTATCTCAAAGAAAGGGGCCACGGTGTTTCTGTATCTCTATTATGTTGGTGCGGCTTCGGAACTTTTAAATATCTCGATATATCTCGAAAACTACGCTTCTGATCAAAAAATATCATAGAACGTAAATTGTAGGAAACATTATTCTCTACAAAAAAGGTCTCTTAACATTTTGCCATAGCTCGCTTCGTTTCCGAGATATTTGCAGATTCATCTCAAGGGAAGGGGTCTGACGGACATATTTCGAGATATTTCTTCTTCTTGTTGTTCTTCTTCTGCACAGCTAAGCTCGAAGCGGCATTTGCAGCTCGCAATAGTGCAGAGTTATCTCAAAGAAAGAGGCCACGGTGTTTCTGTACCTCTATTATGTTGGTGCAGCTTCGGAACTTTTAAATATCTTGATATATCTCGAGAACTACGCATCTGATCAAAAAATATCATCGAACATAAAAAGTAGGAAACTTAATTCTCTACAAAAAAGGTCTCTTAACATTTTGCCATAGCTCGCTTCGTTTCCGAGATATTTGCAGATTTATCTCAAGGGAAGTGGCCTGACGGACATATTTCGAGATATTTCTTCTTCTTGTTGTACTTGTTCTGCACAGCTAAGCTGGAAGTGGCATTTACAGCTCGCAATAGTGCACAGTTATCTCAAAGAAAGGGGCCACGGTGTTTCTGTACCTCTATTATGTTGGTGCAGCTTCGGAGCTTTTAAATATCTTGATATATCTCGAGAACTACGCCTCTGATCAAAAAATATCATAGAACATAAAAAGTAGGAAACTTAATTCTCTACAAAAAAGGTCTCTTAACGTTTTGCAATAGCTCGCTTCGTTTCCGAGATATTTGCAGATTTATCTCAAGGGAAGGGTCCTGATGGACATATTTCGAGATATTTCTTCTTCTTGTTGTTCTTCTTCTGCACAGCTAAACTGGAAGTGGCATTTCCAGCTCGCAATCGTGCAGAGTTATCTCAAAGAAAGGGGCCACGGTGTTTCTGTATCTCTATTATGTTGGTGCGGCTTCGGAACTTTGAAATATCTTGATATATCTCGAGAACTACGCATCTGATCAAAAAATATCATAGAACATAAAAAGTAGGAAACTTAATTCTCTACAAAAAAGGTCTCTTAACATTTCGCCATAGCTCGCTTCGTTTCCGAGATATTTGCAGATTTATCTCAAGGGAAGGGGCCTGACGGACATATTTCGAGATATTTCTTCTTCTTGTTGTTCTTCTTCTGCACAGCTAAGCTGGAAGTGGCATTTGCGGCTCGCACTAGTGCAGAGTTATCTCAAAGAAAGGGGCCACGGTGTTTCTGTATCCCTATTATGTTGGTGCAGCTTCGGAGCTTTTAAATATCTTGATATATCTCGAGAACTACGCCTCTGATCAAAAAATATCATAGAACATAAAAAGTAGGAAACTTAATTCTCTACAAAAAAGGTCTCTTAACGTTTTGCAATAGCTCGCTTCGTTTCCGAGATATTTGCAGATTTATCTCAAGGGAAGGGTCCTGATGGACATATTTCGAGATATTTCTACTTCTTGTTGTTCTTCTTCTGCACAGCTAAACTGGAAGTGGCATTTCCAGCTCGCAATCGTGCAGAGTTATCTCAAAGAAAGGGGCCACGGTGTTTCTGTATCTCTATTATGTTGGTGCGGCTTCGGAACTTTGAAATATCTTGATATATCTCGAGAACTACGCATCTGATCAAAAAATATCATAGAACATAAAAAGTAGGAAACTTAATTCTCTACAAAAAAGGTCTCTTAACATTTCGCCATAGCTCGCTTCGTTTCCGAGATATTTGCAGATTTATCTCAAGGGAAGGGGCCTGACGGACATATTTCGAGATATTTCTTCTTCTTGTTGTTCTTCTTCTGCACAGCTAAGCTGGAAGTGGCATTTGCGGCTCGCACTAGTGCAGAGTTATCTCAAAGAAAGGGGCCACGGTGTTTCTGTATCCCTATTATGTTGGTGCAGCTTCGGAGCTTTTAAATATCTTGATATATCTCGAGAACTACGCCTCTGATCAAAAAATATCATAGAACATAAAAAGTAGGAAACTTAATTCTCTACAAAAAAGGTCTCTTAACGTTTTGCAATAGCTCGCTTCGTTTCCGAGATATTTGCAGATTTATCTCAAGGGAAGGGTCCTGATGGACATATTTCGAGATATTTCTACTTCTTGTTGTTCTTCTTCTGCACAGCTATACTGGAAGTGGCATTTCCAGCTCGCAATCGTGCAGAGTTATCTCAAAGAAAGGGGCCACGGTGTTTCTGTATCTCTATTATGTTGGTGCGGCTTCGGAACTTTGAAATATCTTGATATATCTCGAGAACTACGCATCTGATCAAAAAATATCATAGAACATAAAAAGTAGGAAACTTAATTCTCTACAAAAAAGGTCTCTTAACATTTCGCCATAGCTCGCTTCGTTTCCGAGATATTTGCAGATTTATCTCAAGGGAAGGGGCCTGACGGACATATTTCGAGATATTTCTTCTTCTTGTTGTTCTTCTTCTGCACAGCTAAGCTGGAAGTGGCATTTGCGGCTCGCACTAGTGCAGAGTTATCTCAAAGAAAGGGGCCACGGTGTTTCTGTATCCCTATTATGTTGGTGCGGCTTCGGAACTTTTAAATACCTCGATATATCTCGAAAACTACGCTTCTGATCAAAAAATATCATAGAACATAAATTGTAGGAAACATAATTCTCTACAAAAAACGTCTCTTAACATTTTGCCATAGCTCGCTTCGTTTCCGAGATATTTGCAGATTCAGCTCAAAGGAACTGGCCTGACGGACATATTTCGAGATATTTCTTCTTCTTGTTGTTCTTCCTCTGCACAGCTAAGCTGGAAGTGGCATTTGCAGCTCGCAATAGTGCAGAGTTATCTCAAAGAAAGGGGCCACGGTGTTTCTGTATCTCTATTATGTGGTGCGGCTTCGGAACTTTTAAATATCTTGATATATCTCGAGAACTACGCATCTGATCAAAAAATATCATACAACATAAAAAGTAGGAAACTTAATTCTCTACAAAAAAGGTCTCTTAACATTTTGCCATAGCTCGCTTCGTTTCCGAGATATTCGCAGATTTATCTCAAGGGAAGGGGCCTGACGGACATATTTCGAGATATTTCTTCTTCTTGTTGTTCTTCTTCTGCACAGCTAAGCTGGAACTGGCATTTGCGGCTCGCACTAGTGCAGAGTTATCTCAAGGAAAGGGGCCACGGTGTTTCTGTATCTCTATTATGTTGGTGCGGCTGCGGAACTTTTAAATATCTCGATATATCTCGAAAACTACGCTTCTGATCAAAAAATATCATAGAACATAAATTGTAGGAAACATAATTCTCTATAAAAAACGTCTCTTGACATTTTGCCATAGCTCGCTTCGTTTCCGAGATATTTGCAGATTCAGCTCAAAGGAACTGGCCTGACGGACATATTTCGAGATATTTCTTCTTCTTGTTGTCCTTCTTCTGCACAGCTAATCTGGAAGTGGCATTTGCAGCTCGCAATAGTGCAGAGTTATCTCAAAGAAAGGGGCCACGGTGTTTCTGTATCTCTATTATGTTGGTGCGGCTTCGGAACTTTTAAATATCTTGATATATCTCGAGAACTACGCGTCTGATCAAAAAATATCATAGAACATAAAAAGTAGGAAACATAATTCCATACAAAAAAGGTCTCTTAACATTTTGCCATAGCTCGCTTCGTTTCCGAGATATTTGCAGATTTATCTCAAGGGAAGGGGCCTGACGGACATATTTCGAGATATTTCTTCTTCTTGTTGTTCTTCTTCTGCACAGCTAAACTGGAAGTGGCATTTGCAGCTCGCAATAGTGCAGAGTTATCTCAAAGAGAGGGGCCACGGTGTTTCTGTATCTCTATTATGTTGGTGCGGCTTCGGAACTTTTAAATATCTTGATATATCTCGAGAACTACGCATCTGATCAAAAAATATCATACAACATAAAACGTAGGAAACTTAATTCTCTACAAAAAAGGTCTCTTAACATTTTGCCATAGCTCGCTTCGTTTCCGAGATATTTGCAGATTTATCTCAAGGGAAGGGGCCTAACGGACTTATTTCGAGATATTTCTTCTTCTTGTTGTTCTTCTTCTGCACAGCTAAACTGGAAGTGGCATTTCCAGGTCGCAATAGTGCAGAGTTATCTAAAAGAAAGGAGCCACGGTGTTTCTGTATCTCTATTATGTTGGTGCGGCTTCGGAACTTTTAAATATCTTGATATATCTCGAGAACTACGCGTCTGATCAAAAAATATCATAGAACATAAAAAGTAGGAAACATAATTCCATACAAAAAAGGTCTCTTAACATTTTGCCATAGCTCGCTTCGTTTCCGAGATATTTGCAGATTTATCTCAAGGGAAGGGGCCTGACGGACATATTTCGAGATATTTCTTCTTCTTGTTGTTCTTCTTCTGCACAGCTAAGCTGGAAGTGGCATTTGCAGCTCGCAATTGTGCAGAGTTATCTCAAAGAGAGGGGCCACGGTGTTTCTGTATCTCTATTATGTTGGTGCGGCTTCGGAACTTTTAAATATCTTGATATATCTCGAGAACTACGCATCTGATCAAAAAATATCATAGAACATGAAAAGTAGGAAACTTAATTCTCTACAAAAAAGGTCTCTTAACATTTCGCCATAGCTCGCTTCGTTTCCGAGATATTTGCAGATTTATCTCCAGGGAAGGGGCCTGACGGACATATTTCGAGATATTTCTTCTTCTTGTTGTTCTTCTTCTGCACAGCTAAGCTGGAAGTGGCATTTGCGGCTCGCACTAGTGCAGAGTTATCTCAAAGAAAGGGGCCACGGTGTTTCTGTATCCCTATTATGTTGGTGCGGCTTCGGAACTTTTATATACCTCGATATATCTCGAAAACTACGCTTCTGATCAAAAAATATCATAGAACATAAATTGTAGGAAACATAATTCTCTACAAAAAACGTCTCTTAACATTTTGCCATAGCTCGCTTCGTTTCCGAGATATTTGCAGATTTATCTCAAGGGAAGGGGCCTGACGGACATATTTCGAGATATTTCTTCTTCTTGTTGTTCTTCTTCTGCACAGCTAAGCTGGAAGTGGCATTTGCAGCTCGCAATAGTGCAGAGTTATCTCAAAGAAAGGGGCCACGGTGTTTCTGTATCTCTATTATGTTGGTGCGGCTTCGGAACTTTTAAATATCTTGATATATCTCGAGAACTACGCGTCTGATCAAAAAATATCATAGAACATAAAAAGTAGGAAACATAATTCCATACAAAAAAGGTCTCTTAACATTTTGCCATAGCTCGCTTCGTTTCCGAGATATTTGCAGATTTATCTCAAGGGAAGGGGCCTGACGGACATATTTCGAGATATTTCTTCTTCTTGTTGTTCTTCTTCTGCACAGCTAAGCTGGAAGTGGCATTTGCAGCTCGCAATTGTGCAGAGTTATCTCAAAGAGAGGGGCCACGGTGTTTCTGTATCTCTATTATGTTGGTGCGGCTTCGGAACTTTTAAATATCTTGATATATCTCGAGAACTACGCATCTGATCAAAAAATATCATAGAACATGAAAAGTAGGAAACTTAATTCTCTACAAAAAAGGTCTCTTAACATTTCGCCATAGCTCGCTTCGTTTCCGAGATATTTGCAGATTTATCTCCAGGGAAGGGGCCTGACGGACATATTTCGAGATATTTCTTCTTCTTGTTGTTCTTCTTCTGCACAGCTAAGCTGGAAGTGGCATTTGCGGCTCGCACTAGTGCAGAGTTATCTCAAAGAAAGGGGCCACGGTGTTTCTGTATCCCTATTATGTTGGTGCGGCTTCGGAACTTTTATATACCTCGATATATCTCGAAAACTACGCTTCTGATCAAAAAATATCATAGAACATAAATTGTAGGAAACATAATTCTCTACAAAAAACGTCTCTTAACATTTTGCCATAGCTCGCTTCGTTTCCGAGATATTTGCAGATTTATCTCAAGGGAAGGGGCCTGACGGACATATTTCGAGATATTTCTTCTTCTTGTTGTTCTTCTTCTGCACAGCTAAGCTGGAAGTGGCATTTGCAGCTCGCAATAGTGCAGAGTTATCTCAAAGAAAGGGGCCACGGTGTTTCTGTATCTCTATTATGTTGGTGCGGCTTCGGAACTTTTAAATATCTTGATATATCTCGAGAACTACGCGTCTGATCAAAAAATATCATAGAACATAAAAAGTAGGAAACATAATTCCATACAAAAAAGGTCTCTTAACATTTTGCCATAGCTCGCTTCGTTTCCGAGATATTTGCAGATTTATCTCAAGGGAAGGGGCCTGACGGACATATTTCGAGATATTTCTTCTTCTTGTTGTTCTTCTGCACAGCTAAACTGGAAGTGGCATTTGCAGCTCGCAATAGTGCAGAGTTATCTCAAAGAGAGGGGCCACGGTGTTTCTGTATCTCTATTATGTTGGTGCGGCTTCGGAACTTTTAAATATCTTGATATATCTCGAGAACTACGCATCTGATCAAAAAATATCATACAACATAAAACGTAGGAAACTTAATTCTCTACAAAAAAGGTCTCTTAACATTTTGCCATAGCTCGCTTCGTTTCCGAGATATTTGCAGATTTATCTCAAGGGAAGGGGCCTAACGGACTTATTTCGAGATATTTCTTCTTCTTGTTGTTCTTCTTCTGCACAGCTAAACTGGAAGTGGCATTTCCAGGTCGCAATAGTGCAGAGTTATCTAAAAGAAAGGAGCCACGGTGTTTCTGTATCTCTATTATGTTGGTGCGGCTTCGGAACTTTTAAATATCTTGATATATCTCGAAAACTACGCGTCTGATCAAAAAATATCATAGAACATAAAAAGTAGGAAACATAATTCCATACAAAAAAGGTCTCTTAACATTTTGCCATAGCTCGCTTCGTTTCCGAGATATTTGCAGATTTATCTCAAGGGAAGGGGCCTGACGGACATATTTCGAGATATTTCTTCTTCTTGTTGTTCTTCTTCTGCACAGCTAAACTGGAAGTGGCATTTGCAGCTCGCAATAGTGCAGAGTTATCTCAAAGAGAGGGGCCACGGTGTTTCTGTATCTCTATTATGTTGGTGCGGCTTCGGAACTTTTAAATATCTTGATATATCTCGAGAACTACGCATCTGATCAAAAAATATCATACAACATAAAACGTAGGAAACTTAATTCTCTACAAAAAAGGTCTCTTAACATTTTGCCATAGCTCGCTTCGTTTCCGAGATATTTGCAGATTTATCTCAAGGGAAGGGGCCTAACGGACTTATTTCGAGATATTTCTTCTTCTTGTTGTTCTTCTTCTGCACAGCTAAACTGGAAGTGGCATTTCCAGGTCGCAATAGTGCAGAGTTATCTAAAAGAAAGGAGCCACGGTGTTTCTGTATCTCTATTATGTTGGTGCGGCTTCGGAACTTTTAAATATCTTGATATATCTCGAGAACTACGCGTCTGATCAAAAAATATCATAGAACATAAAAAGTAGGAAACATAATTCCATACAAAAAAGGTCTCTTAACATTTTGCCATAGCTCGCTTCGTTTCCGAGATATTTGCAGATTTATCTCAAGGGAAGGGGCCTGACGGACATATTTCGAGATATTTCTTCTTCTTGTTGTTCTTCTTCTGCACAGCTAAGCTGGAAGTGGCATTTGCGGCTCGCACTAGTGCAGAGTTATCTCAAAGAAAGGGGCCACGGTGTTTCTGTATCCCTATTATGTTGGTGCGGCTTCGGAACTTTTAAATACCTCGATATATCTCGAAAACTACGCTTCTGATCAAAAAATATCATAGAACATAAATTGTAGGAAACATAATTCTCTACAAAAAAGGTCTCTTAACATTTCGCCATAGCTCGCTTCGTTTCCGAGATATTTGCAGATTTATCTCAAGGGAAGGGGCCTGACGGACATATTTCGAGATATTTCTTCTTCTTGTTGTTCTTCTTCTGCACAGCTAAGCTGGAAGTGGCATTTGCGGCTCGCACTAGTGCAGAGTTATCTCAAAGAAAGGGGCCACGGTGTTTCTGTATCCCTATTATGTTGGTGCAGCTTCGGAGCTTTTAAGTATCTTGATATATCTCGAGAACTACGCCTCTGATCAAAAAATATCATAGAACATAAAAAGTAGGAAACTTAATTCTCTACAAAAAAGGTCTCTTAACGTTTTGCAATAGCTCGCTTCGTTTCCGAGATATTTGCAGATTTATCTCAAGGGAAGGGTCCTGATGGACATATTTCGAGATATTTCTTCTTCTTGTTGTTCTTCTTCTGCACAGCTATACTGGAAGTGGCATTTCCAGCTCGCAATCGTGCAGAGTTATCTCAAAGAAAGGGGCCACGGTGTTTCTGTATCTCTATTATGTTGGTGCGGCTTCGGAACTTTGAAATATCTTGATATATCTCGAGAACTACGCATCTGATCAAAAAATATCATAGAACATAAAAAGTAGGAAACTTAATTCTCTACAAAAAAGGTCTCTTAACATTTCGCCATAGCTCGCTTCGTTTCCGAGATATTTGCAGATTTATCTCAAGGGAAGGGGCCTGACGGACATATTTCGAGATATTTCTTCTTCTTGTTGTTCTTCTTCTGCACAGCTAAGCTGGAAGTGGCATTTGCGGCTCGCACTAGTGCAGAGTTATCTCAAAGAAAGGGGCCACGGTGTTTCTGTATCCCTATTATGTTGGTGCGGCTTCGGAACTTTTAAATACCTCGATATATCTCGAAAACTACGCTTCTGATCAAAAAATATCATAGAACATAAATTGTAGGAAACATAATTCTCTACAAAAAACGTCTCTTAACATTTTGCCATAGCTCGCTTCGTTTCCGAGATATTTGCAGATTCAGCTCAAAGGAACTGGCCTGACGGACATATTTCGAGATATTTCTTCTTCTTGTTGTTCTTCCTCTGCACAGCTAAGCTGGAAGTGGCATTTGCAGCTCGCAATAGTGCAGAGTTATCTCAAAGAAAGGGGCCACGGTGTTTCTGTATCTCTATTATGTGGTGCGGCTTCGGAACTTTTAAATATCTTGATATATCTCGAGAACTACGCATCTGATCAAAAAATATCATACAACATAAAAAGTAGGAAACTTAATTCTCTACAAAAAAGGTCTCTTAACATTTTGCCATAGCTCGCTTCGTTTCCGAGATATTCGCAGATTTATCTCAAGGGAAGGGGCCTGACGGACATATTTCGAGATATTTCTTCTTCTTGTTGTTCTTCTTCTGCACAGCTAAGCTGGAACTGGCATTTGCGGCTCGCACTAGTGCAGAGTTATCTCAAGGAAAGGGGCCACGGTGTTTCTGTATCTCTATTATGTTGGTGCGGCTGCGGAACTTTTAAATATCTCGATATATCTCGAAAACTACGCTTCTGATCAAAAAATATCATAGAACATAAATTGTAGGAAACATAATTCTCTATAAAAAACGTCTCTTGACATTTTGCCATAGCTCGCTTCGTTTCCGAGATATTTGCAGATTCAGCTCAAAGGAACTGGCCTGACGGACATATTTCGAGATATTTCTTCTTCTTGTTGTCCTTCTTCTGCACAGCTAATCTGGAAGTGGCATTTGCAGCTCGCAATAGTGCAGAGTTATCTCAAAGAAAGGGGCCACGGTGTTTCTGTATCTCTATTATGTTGGTGCGGCTTCGGAACTTTTAAATATCTTGATATATCTCGAGAACTACGCGTCTGATCAAAAAATATCATAGAACATAAAAAGTAGGAAACATAATTCCATACAAAAAAGGTCTCTTAACATTTTGCCATAGCTCGCTTCGTTTCCGAGATATTTGCAGATTTATCTCAAGGGAAGGGGCCTGACGGACATATTTCGAGATATTTCTTCTTCTTGTTGTTCTTCTTCTGCACAGCTAAACTGGAAGTGGCATTTGCAGCTCGCAATAGTGCAGAGTTATCTCAAAGAGAGGGGCCACGGTGTTTCTGTATCTCTATTATGTTGGTGCGGCTTCGGAACTTTTAAATATCTTGATATATCTCGAGAACTACGCATCTGATCAAAAAATATCATACAACATAAAACGTAGGAAACTTAATTCTCTACAAAAAAGGTCTCTTAACATTTTGCCATAGCTCGCTTCGTTTCCGGGATATTTGCAGATTTATCTCAAGGGAAGGGGCCTAACGGACTTATTTCGAGATATTTCTTCTTCTTGTTGTTCTTCTTCTGCACAGCTAAACTGGAAGTGGCATTTCCAGGTCGCAATAGTGCAGAGTTATCTAAAAGAAAGGAGCCACGGTGTTTCTGTATCTCTATTATGTTGGTGCGGCTTCGGAACTTTTAAATATCTTGATATATCTCGAGAACTACGCGTCTGATCAAAAAATATCATAGAACATAAAAAGTAGGAAACATAATTCCATACAAAAAAGGTCTCTTAACATTTTGCCATAGCTCGCTTCGTTTCCGAGATATTTGCAGATTTATCTCAAGGGAAGGGGCCTGACGGACATATTTCGAGATATTCCTTCTTCTTGTTGTTCTTCTTCTGCACAGCTAAGCTGGAAGTGGCATTTGCAGCTCGCAATTGTGCAGAGTTATCTCAAAGAGAGGGGCCACGGTGTTTCTGTATCTCTATTATGTTGGTGCGGCTTCGGAACTTTTAAATATCTTGATATATCTCGAGAACTACGCATCTGATCAAAAAATATCATAGAACATGAAAAGTAGGAAACTTAATTCTCTACAAAAAAGGTCTCTTAACATTTCGCCATAGCTCGCTTCGTTTCCGAGATATTTGCAGATTTATCTCAAGGGAAGGGGCCTGACGGACATATTTCGAGATATTTCTTCTTCTTGTTGTTCTTCTTCTGCACAGCTAAGCTGGAAGTGGCATTTGCAGCTCGCAATAGTGCAGAGTTATCTCAAAGAAAGGGGCCACGGTGTTTCTGTATCTCTATTATGTTGGTGCGGCTTCGGAACTTTTAAATATCTTGATATATCTCGAGAACTACGCGTCTGATCAAAAAATATCATAGAACATAAAAAGTAGGAAACATAATTCCATACAAAAAAGGTCTCTTAACATTTTGCCATAGCTCGCTTCGTTTCCGAGATATTTGCAGATTTATCTCAAGGGAAGGGGCCTGACGGACATATTTCGAGATATTCCTTCTTCTTGTTGTTCTTCTTCTGCACAGCTAAGCTGGAAGTGGCATTTGCAGCTCGCAATTGTGCAGAGTTATCTCAAAGAGAGGGGCCACGGTGTTTCTGTATCTCTATTATGTTGGTGCGGCTTCGGAACTTTTAAATATCTTGATATATCTCGAGAACTACGCATCTGATCAAAAAATATCATAGAACATGAAAAGTAGGAAACTTAATTCTCTACAAAAAAGGTCTCTTAACATTTCGCCATAGCTCGCTTCGTTTCCGAGATATTTGCAGATTTATCTCAAGGGAAGGGGCCTGACGGACATATTTCGAGATATTTCTTCTTCTTGTTGTTCTTCTTCTGCACAGCTAAGCTGGAAGTGGCATTTGCGGCTCGCACTAGTGCAGAGTTATCTCAAAGAAAGGGGCCACGGTGTTTCTGTATCCCTATTATGTTGGTGCGGCTTCGGAACTTTTATATACCTCGATATATCTCGAAAACTACGCTTCTGATCAAAAAATATCATAGAACATAAATTGTAGGAAACATAATTCTCTACAAAAAACGTCTCTTAACATTTTGCCATAGCTCGCTTCGTTTCCGAGATATTTGCAGATTTATCTCAAGGGAAGGGGCCTGACGGACATATTTCGAGATATTTCTTCTTCTTGTTGTTCTTCTTCTGCACAGCTAAGCTGGAAGTGGCATTTGCAGCTCGCAATAGTGCAGAGTTATCTCAAAGAAAGGGGCCACGGTGTTTCTGTATCTCTATTATGTTGGTGCGGCTTCGGAACTTTTAAATATCTTGATATATCTCGAGAACTACGCGTCTGATCAAAAAATATCATAGAACATAAAAAGTAGGAAACATAATTCCATACAAAAAAGGTCTCTTAACATTTTGCCATAGCTCGCTTCGTTTCCGAGATATTTGCAGATTTATCTCAAGGGAAGGGGCCTGACGGACATATTTCGAGATATTTCTTCTTCTTGTTGTTCTTCTGCACAGCTAAACTGGAAGTGGCATTTGCAGCTCGCAATAGTGCAGAGTTATCTCAAAGAGAGGGGCCACGGTGTTTCTGTATCTCTATTATGTTGGTGCGGCTTCGGAACTTTTAAATATCTTGATATATCTCGAGAACTACGCATCTGATCAAAAAATATCATACAACATAAAACGTAGGAAACTTAATTCTCTACAAAAAAGGTCTCTTAACATTTTGCCATAGCTCGCTTCGTTTCCGAGATATTTGCAGATTTATCTCAAGGGAAGGGGCCTAACGGACTTATTTCGAGATATTTCTTCTTCTTGTTGTTCTTCTTCTGCACAGCTAAACTGGAAGTGGCATTTCCAGGTCGCAATAGTGCAGAGTTATCTAAAAGAAAGGAGCCACGGTGTTTCTGTATCTCTATTATGTTGGTGCGGCTTCGGAACTTTTAAATATCTTGATATATCTCGAAAACTACGCGTCTGATCAAAAAATATCATAGAACATAAAAAGTAGGAAACATAATTCCATACAAAAAAGGTCTCTTAACATTTTGCCATAGCTCGCTTCGTTTCCGAGATATTTGCAGATTTATCTCAAGGGAAGGGGCCTGACGGACATATTTCGAGATATTTCTTCTTCTTGTTGTTCTTCTTCTGCACAGCTAAACTGGAAGTGGCATTTGCAGCTCGCAATAGTGCAGAGTTATCTCAAAGAGAGGGGCCACGGTGTTTCTGTATCTCTATTATGTTGGTGCGGCTTCGGAACTTTTAAATATCTTGATATATCTCGAGAACTACGCATCTGATCAAAAAATATCATACAACATAAAACGTAGGAAACTTAATTCTCTACAAAAAAGGTCTCTTAACATTTTGCCATAGCTCGCTTCGTTTCCGAGATATTTGCAGATTTATCTCAAGGGAAGGGGCCTAACGGACTTATTTCGAGATATTTCTTCTTCTTGTTGTTCTTCTTCTGCACAGCTAAACTGGAAGTGGCATTTCCAGGTCGCAATAGTGCAGAGTTATCTAAAAGAAAGGAGCCACGGTGTTTCTGTATCTCTATTATGTTGGTGCGGCTTCGGAACTTTTAAATATCTTGATATATCTCGAGAACTACGCGTCTGATCAAAAAATATCATAGAACATAAAAAGTAGGAAACATAATTCCATACAAAAAAGGTCTCTTAACATTTTGCCATAGCTCGCTTCGTTTCCGAGATATTTGCAGATTTATCTCAAGGGAAGGGGCCTGACGGACATATTTCGAGATATTTCTTCTTCTTGTTGTTCTTCTTCTGCACAGCTAAGCTGGAAGTGGCATTTGCAGCTCGCAATTGTGCAGAGTTATCTCAAAGAGAGGGGCCACGGTGTTTCTGTATCTCTATTATGTTGGTGCGGCTTCGGAACTTTTAAATATCTTGATATATCTCGAGAACTACGCATCTGATCAAAAAATATCATAGAACATAAAAAGTAGGAAACTTAATTCTCTACAAAAAAGGTCTCTTAACATTTCGCCATAGCTCGCTTCGTTTCCGAGATATTTGCAGATTTATCTCAAGGGAAGGGGCCTGACGGACATATTTCGAGATATTTCTTCTTCTTGTTGTTCTTCTTCTGCACAGCTAAGCTGGAAGTGGCATTTGCGGCTCGCACTAGTGCAGAGTTATCTCAAAGAAAGGGGCCACGGTGTTTCTGTATCCCTATTATGTTGGTGCGGCTTCGGAACTTTTAAATACCTCGATATATCTCGAAAACTACGCTTCTGATCAAAAAATATCATAGAACATAAATTGTAGGAAACATAATTCTCTACAAAAAACGTCTCTTAACATTTTGCCATAGCTCGCTTCCTTTCCGAGATATTTGCAGATTTATCTCAAGGGAAGGGTCCTGATGGACATATTTCGAGATATTTCTTCTTCTTGTTGTTCTTCTTCTGCACAGCTAAACTGGAAGTGGCATTTCCAGCTCGCAATCGTGCAGAGTTATCTCAAAGAAAGGGGCCACGGTGTTTCTGTATCTCTATTATGTTGGTGCGGCTTCGGAACTTTGAAATATCTTGATATATCTCGAGAACTACGCATCTGATCAAAAAATATCATAGAACATAAAAAGTAGGAAACTTAATTCTCTACAAAAAAGGTCTCTTAACATTTCGCCATAGCTCGCTTCGTTTCCGAGATATTTGCAGATTTATCTCAAGGGAAGGGGCCTGACGGACATATTTCGAGATATTTCTTCTTCTTGTTGTTCTTCTTCTGCACAGCTAAGCTGGAAGTGGCATTTGCGGCTCGCACTAGTGCAGAGTTATCTCAAAGAAAGGGGCCACGGTGTTTCTGTATCCCTATTATGTTGGTGCGGCTTCGGAACTTTTAAATACCTCGATATATCTCGAAAACTACGCTTCTGATCAAAAAATATCATAGAACATAAATTGTAGGAAACATAATTCTCTACAAAAAACGTCTCTTAACATTTTGCCATAGCTCGCTTCGTTTCCGAGATATTTGCAGATTCAGCTCAAAGGAACTGGCCTGACGGACATATTTCGAGATATTTCTTCTTCTTGTTGTTCTTCCTCTGCACAGCTAAGCTGGAAGTGGCATTTGCAGCTCGCAATAGTGCAGAGTTATCTCAAAGAAAGGGGCCACGGTGTTTCTGTATCTCTATTATGTTGGTGCGGCTTCGGAACTTTGAAATATCTTGATATATCTCGAGAACTACGCATCTGATCAAAAAATATCATAGAACATAAAAAGTAGGAAACTTAATTCTCTACAAAAAAGGTCTCTTAACATTTCGCCATAGCTCGCTTCGTTTCCGAGATATTTGCAGATTTATCTCAAGGGAAGGGGCCTGACGGACATATTTCGAGATATTTCTTCTTCTTGTTGTTCTTCTTCTGCACAGCTAAGCTGGAAGTGGCATTTGCAGCTCGCAATAGTGCAGAGTTATCTCAAAGAAAGGGGCCACGGTGTTTCTGTATCTCTATTATGTTGGTGCGGCTTCGGAACTTTTAAATATCTTGATATATCTCGAGAACTACGCGTCTGATCAAAAAATATCATAGAACATAAAAAGTAGGAAACATAATTCCATACAAAAAAGGTCTCTTAACATTTTGCCATAGCTCGCTTCGTTTCCGAGATATTTGCAGATTTATCTCAAGGGAAGGGGCCTGACGGACATATTTCGAGATATTTCTTCTTCTTGTTGTTCTTCTTCTGCACAGCTAAGCTGGAAGTGGCATTTGCAGCTCGCAATAGTGCAGAGTTATCGCAAAGAAAGGGGCCACGGTGTTTCTGTATCTCTATTACGTTGGTGCGGCTTCGGAACTTTTAAATATCTTGATATATCTCGAGAACTACGCATCTGATCAAAAAATATCATAGAACATAAAAAGTAGGAAACCTAATTTTCTACAAAAAAGGTCTCTTAACATTTTGCCGTAGCTCGCTTCGTTTCCGAGATATTTGCAGATTTATCTCAAGGGAAGGGGCCTGACGGACATATTTCGAAATATTTCTTATTCTTGTTGTTCTTCTTCTCCACAGCTAAGCTGGAAGTGGCATTTGCAGCTCGCAATAGTGCACAGTTATCTCAAAGAAAGGGGCCACGGTGTTTCTGTACCTCTATTATGTTGGTGCAGCTTCGGAGCTTTTAAATATCTTGATATATCTCGAGAACTACGCCTCGGATCAAAAAATATCATAGAACATAAAAAGTAGGAAACTTAATTCTCTACAAAAAAGGTCTCTTAACGTTTTGCAATAGCTCGCTTCGTTTCCGAGATATTTGCAGATTTATCTCAAGGGAAGGGGCCTGACGGACATATTTCGAGATATTTCTTCTTCTTGTTGGTCTTCTTCTGCACAGCTAAGCTGGAAGTGGCATTTGCAGCTCGCAATAGTGCAGAGTTATCTGAAAGAAAGGGGCCACGGTGTTTCTGTATCTCTATTATGTTGGTGCGGCTTCGGAACTTTTAAATATCTTGATATATCTCGAGAACTACGCATCTGATCAAATAATATCATAGAACATAAAAAGTAGGAAACTTCATTCTCTACAAATAAGGTCTCTTAACATTTTGCCATAGCTCGCTTCGTTTCCGAGATATTTGCAGATTTATCTCAAGGGAAGGGGCCTGACGGACATATTTCGAGATATTTCTTCTTCTTGTTGGTCTTCTTCTGCACAGCTAAGCTGGAAGTGGCATTTGCAGCTCGCAATGGTGCAGAGTTATCTCAAAGAAAGGGGCCACGGTGTTTCTGTATCTCTATTATGTTGGTGCGGCTTCGGATCTTTTAAATATCTCGATATATCTCGACAACTACGCTTCTGATCAAAAAATATCATAGAACCTAAATTGCGGGAAACTTAATTCTCTACAAAAAAGGTCTCTTAACATTTTGCCATAGCTCGCTTCGTTTCCGAGATATTTGCAGATTTATCTCGAGGGAAGGGGCCTGACGGACATATTTCGAGATATTTCTTCTTCTTGTTGTTCTTCTTCTGCACAGCTAAGCTGGAAGCGGCATTTGCGGCTCGCACTAGTGCAGAGTTATCTCAAAGAAAGGGGCCACGGTGTTTCTGTATCTCTATTATGTTGGTGTAGCTTCGGATCTTTTAAATATCTCGATATATCTCGAAAACTACGCTTCTGATCAAAAAATATCATAGAACATAAATTGTAGGAAACATAATTCTCTACAAAAAAGGTCTCTTAACATTTTGCCATAGCTCGCTTCGTTTCCGAGATATATGCAGATTTATCTCAAGGGAAGGGGCCTGACGGACATATTTCGGGATATTTCTTCTTCTTGTTGTTCTTCTTCTGCACAGCTAAACAGGAAGTGGCATTTCCAGCTCGCAATAGTGCTGAGTTATCTGAAAGAAAGGGGCCACGGTGTTTCTGTATCTCTATTATGTTGGTGCGGCTTCGGAACTTTTAAATATCTTGATATATCTCGAGAACTACGCATCTGATCAAATAATATCATAGAACATAAAAAGTAGGAAACTTAATTCTCTACAAATAAGGTCTCTTAACATTTTGCCATAGCTCGCTTCGTTTCCGAGATATTTGCAGATTTATCTCAAGGGAAGGGGCCTGACGGACATATTTCGAGATATTTCTTCTTCTTGTTGGTCTTCTTCTGCACAGCTAAGCTGGAAGTGGCATTTGCAGCTCGCAATGGTGCAGAGTTATCTCAAAGAAAGGGGCCACGGTGTTTCTGTATCTCCATTATGTTGGTGCGGCTTCGGATCTTTTAAATATCTCGATATATCTCGAAAACTACGCTTCTGATCAAAAAATATCATAGAACCTAAATTGTGGGAAACTTAATTCTCTACAAAAAAGGTCTCTTAACATTTTGCCATAGCTCGCTTCGTTTCCGAGATATTTGCAGATTTATCTCGAGGGAAGGGGCCTGACGGACATATTTCGAGATATTTCTTCTTCTTGTTGTTCTTCTTCTGCACAGCTAAGCTGGAAGCGGCATTTGCGGCTCGCACTAGTGCAGAGTTATCTCAAAGAAAGGGGCCACGGTGTTTCTGTATCTCTATTATGTTGGTGCAGCTTCGGATCTTTTAAATATCTCGATATATCTCGAAAACTACGCTTCTGATCAAAAAATATCATAGAACATAAATTGTAGGAAACATAATTCTCTACAAAAAAGGTCTCTTAACATTTTGCCATAGCTCGGTTCGTTTCCGAGATATTTGCAGATATATCTCAAGGGAAGGGGCCTGACGGACATATTTCGAGATATTTCCTCTTCCTGTTGTTCTTCTTCTGCACAGCTAAACTGGAAGTGGCATTTCCAGCTCGCAATAGCGCAGAGTTATCTCAAAGAAAGGGGCCACGGTGTTTCTGTATCTCTATTATGTTGGTGCGGCTTCGGAACTTTTAAATATCTTGATATATCTCGAGAACTACGCGTCTGATCAAAAAATATCATAGAACATAAAAAGTAGGAAACATAATTCCATACAAAAAAGGTCTCTTAACATTTTGCCATAGCTCGCTTCGTTTCCGAGATATTTGCAGATTTATCTCAAGGGAAGGGGCCTGACGGACATATTTCGAGATATTTCTTCTTCTTGTTGTTCTTCTTCTGCACAGCTAAACTGGAGGTGGCATTTGCAGCTCGCAATAGTGCAGAGTTATCTCAAAGAGAGGGGCCACGGTGTTTCTGTATCTCTATTGTGTTGGTGCGGCTTCGGAACTTTTAAATATCTTGATATATCTCGAGAACTACGCATCTGATCAAAAAATATCATACAACATAAAACGTAGGAAACTTAATTCTCTACAAAAAAGGTCTCTTAACATTTTGCCATAGCTCGCTTCGTTTCCGAGATATTTGCAGATTTATCTCAAGGGAAGGGGCCTAACGGACTTATTTCGAGATATTTCTTCTTCTTGTTGTTCTTCTTCTGCACAGCTAAACTGGAAGTGGCATTTCCAGGTCGCAATAGTGCAGAGTTATCTAAAAGAAAGGAGCCACGGTGTTTCTGTATCTCTATTATGTTGGTGCGGCTTCGGAACTTTTAAATATCTTGATATATCTCGAGAACTACGCGTCTGATCAAAAAATATCATAGAACATAAAAAGTAGGAAACATAATTCCATACAAAAAAGGTCTCTTAACATTTTGCCATAGCTCGCTTCGTTTCCGAGATATTTGCAGATTTATCTCAAGGGAAGGGGCCTGACGGACATATTTCGAGATATTTCTTCTTCTTGTTGTTCTTCTTCTGCACAGCTAAGCTGGAAGTGGCATTTGCAGCTCGCAATTGTGCAGAGTTATCTCAAAGAGAGGGGCCACGGTGTTTCTGTATCTCTATTATGTTGGTGCGGCTTCGGAACTTTTAAATATCTTGATATATCTCAAGAACTACGCATCTGATCAAAAAATATCATAGAACATAAAAAGTAGGAAACTTAATTCTCTACAAAAAAGGTCTCTTAACATTTCGCCATAGCTCGCTTCGTTTCCGAGATATTTGCAGATTTATCTCAAGGGAAGGGGCCTGACGGACATATTTCGAGATATTTCTTCTTCTTGTTGTTCTTCTTCTGCACAGCTAAGCTGGAAGTGGCATTTGCGGCTCGCACTAGTGCAGAGTTATCTCAAAGAAAGGGGCCACGGTGTTTCTGTATCCCTATTATGTTGGTGCGGCTTCGGAACTTTTAAATACCTCGATATATCTCGAAAACTACGCTTCTGATCAAAAAATATCATAGAACATAAATTGTAGGAAACATAATTCTCTACAAAAAACGTCTCTTAACATTTTGCCATAGCTCGCTTCGTTTCCGAGATATTTGCAGATTTATCTCAAGGGAAGGGGCCTGACGGACATATTTCGAGATATTTCTTCTTCTTGTTGTTCTTCTTCTGCACAGCTAAGCTGGAAGTGGCATTTGCAGCTCGCAATAGTGCAGAGTTATCTCAAAGAAAGGGGCCACGGTGTTTCTGTATCTCTATTATGTTGGTGCGGCTTCGGAACTTTTAAATATCTTGATATATCTCGAGAACTACGCGTCTGATCAAAAAATATCATAGAACATAAAAAGTAGGAAACATAATTCCATACAAAAAAGGTCTCTTAACATTTTGCCATAGCTCGCTTCGTTTCCGAGATATTTGCAGATTGATCTCAAGGGAAGGGGCCTGACGGACATATTTCGAGATATTTCTTCTTCTTGTTGTTCTTCTTCTGCACAGCTAAGCTGGAAGTGGCATTTGCAGCTCGCAATAGTGCAGAGTTATCGCAAAGAAATTGGCCACGGTGTTTCTGTACCTCTATTATGTTGGTGCAGCTTCGGAGCTTTTAAATATCTTGATATATCTCGAGAACTACGCCTCTGATCAAAAAATATCATACAACATAAAAAGTAGGAAACTTAATTCTCTACAAAAAAGGTCTCTTAACGTTTTGCAATAGCTCGCTTCGTTTCCGAGATATTTGCAGATTTATCTCAAGGGAAGGGTCCTGATGGACATATTTCGAGATATTTCTTCTTCTTGTTGTTCTTCTTCTGCACAGCTAAACTGGAAGTGGCATTTCCAGCTCGCAATCGTGCAGAGTTATCTCAAAGAAAGGGGCCACGGTGTTTCTGTATCTCTATTATGTTGGTGCGGCTTCGGAACTTTGAAATATCTTGATATATCTCGAGAACTACGCATCTGATCAAAAAATATCATAGAACATAAAAAGTAGGAAACTTAATTCTCTACAAAAAAGGTCTCTTAACATTTCGCCATAGCTCGCTTCGTTTCCGAGATATTTGCAGATTTATCTCAAGGGAAGGGGCCTGACGGACATATTTCGAGATATTTCTTCTTCTTGTTGTTCTTCTTCTGCACAGCTAAGCTGGAAGTGGCATTTGCGGCTCGCACTAGTGCAGAGTTATCTCAAAGAAAGGGGCCACGGTGTTTCTGTATCCCTATTATGTTGGTGCGGCTTCGGAACTTTTAAATACCTCGATATATCTCGAAAACTACGCTTCTGATCAAAAAATATCATAGAACATAAATTGTAGGAAACATAATTCTCTACAAAAAACGTCTCTTAACATTTTGCCATAGCTCGCTTCGTTTCCGAGATATTTGCAGATTCAGCTCAAAGGAACTGGCCTGACGGACATATTTCGAGATATTTCTTCTTCTTGTTGTTCTTCCTCTGCACAGCTAAGTTGGAAGTGGCATTTGCAGCTCGCAATAGTGCAGAGTTATCTCAAAGAAAGGGGCCACGGTGTTTCTGTATCTCTATTATGTTGGTGCGGCTTCGGAACTTTTAAATATCTTGATATATCTCGAGAACTACGCGTCTGATCGAAAAATATCATAGAACATAAAAAGTAGGAAACATAATTCCATACAAAAAAGGTCTCTTAACATTTTGCCATAGCTCGCTTCGTTTCCGAGATATTTGCAGATTTATCTCAAGGGAAGGGGCCTGACGGACATATTTCGAGATATTTCTTCTTCTTGTTGTTCTTCTTCTGCACAGCTAAGCTGGAAGTGGCATTTGCAGCTCGCAATAGTGCAGAGTTATCGCAAAGAAAGGGGCCACGGTGTTTCTGTACCTCTATTATGTTGGTGCAGCTTCGGAGCTTTTAAATATCTTGATATATCTCGAGAACTACGCCTCTGATCAAAAAATATCATACAACATAAAAAGTAGGAAACTTAATTCTCTACAAAAAAGGTCTCTTAACGTTTTGCAATAGCTCGCTTCGTTTCCGAGATATTTGCAGATTTATCTCAAGGGAAGGGTCCTGATGGACATATTTCGAGATATTTCTTCTTCTTGTTGTTCTTCTTCTGCACAGCTAAACTGGAAGTGGCATTTCCAGCTCGCAATCGTGCAGAGTTATCTCAAAGAAAGGGGCCACGGTGTTTCTGTATCTCTATTATGTTGGTGCGGCTTCGGAACTTTGAAATATCTTGATATATCTCGAGAACTACGCATCTGATCAAAAAATATCATACTACATAAAAAGTAGGAAACTTAATTCTCTACAAAAAAGGTCTCTTAACATTTCGCCATAGCTCGCTTCGTTTCCGAGATATTTGCAGATTTATCTCAAGGGAAGGGGCCTGACGGACATATTTCGAGATATTTCTTCTTCTTGTTGTTCTTCTTCTGCACAGCTAAGCTGGAAGTGGCATTTGCAGCTCGCAATAGTGCAGAGTTATCTCAAAGAAAGGGGCCACGGTGTTTCTGTATCTCTATTATGTTGGTGCGGCTTCGGAACTTTTAAATATCTTGATATATCTCGAGAACTACGCGTCTGATCAAAAAATATCATAGAACATAAAAAGTAGGAAACATAATTCCATACAAAAAAGGTCTCTTAACATTTTGCCATAGCTCGCTTCGTTTCCGAGATATTTGCAGATTTATCTCAAGGGAAGGGGCCTGACGGACATATTTCGAGATATTTCTTCTTCTTGTTGTTCTTCTTCTGCACAGCTAAGCTGGAAGTGGCATTTGCAGCTCGCAATAGTGCAGAGTTATCGCAAAGAAAGGGGCCACGGTGTTTCTGTATCTCTATTACGTTGGTGCGGCTTCGGAACTTTTAAATATCTTGATATATCTCGAGAACTACGCATCTGATCAAAAAATATCATAGAACATAAAAAGTAGGAAACCTAATTTTCTACAAAAAAGGTCTCTTAACATTTTGCCGTAGCTCGCTTCGTTTCCGAGATATTTGCAGATTTATCTCAAGGGAAGGGGCCTGACGGACATATTTCGAAATATTTCTTATTCTTGTTGTTCTTCTTCTCCACAGCTAAGCTGGAAGTGGCATTTGCAGCTCGCAATAGTGCACAGTTATCTCAAAGAAAGGGGCCACGGTGTTTCTGTACCTCTATTATGTTGGTGCAGCTTCGGAGCTTTTAAATATCTTGATATATCTCGAGAACTACGCCTCGGATCAAAAAATATCATAGAACATAAAAAGTAGGAAACTTAATTCTCTACAAAAAAGGTCTCTTAACGTTTTGCAATAGCTCGCTTCGTTTCCGAGATATTTGCAGATTTATCTCAAGGGAAGGGGCCTGACGGACATATTTCGAGATATTTCTTCTTCTTGTTGGTCTTCTTCTGCACAGCTAAGCTGGAAGTGGCATTTGCAGCTCGCAATAGTGCAGAGTTATCTGAAAGAAAGGGGCCACGGTGTTTCTGTATCTCTATTATGTTGGTGCGGCTTCGGAACTTTTAAATATCTTGATATATCTCGAGAACTACGCATCTGATCAAATAATATCATAGAACATAAAAAGTAGGAAACTTAATTCTCTACAAATAAGGTCTCTTAACATTTTGCCATAGCTCGCTTCGTTTCCGAGATATTTGCAGATTTATCTCGAGGGAAGGGGCCTGACGGACATATTTCGAGATATTTCTTCTTCTTGTTGTTCTTCTTCTGCACAGCTAAGCTGGAAGCGGCATTTGCGGCTCGCACTAGTGCAGAGTTATCTCAAAGAAAGGGGCCACGGTGTTTCTGTATCTCTATTATGTTGGTGCAGCTTCGGATCTTTTAAATATCTCGATATATCTCGAAAACTACGCTTCTGATCAAAAAATATCATAGAACATAAATTGTAGGAAACATAATTCTCTACAAAAAAGGTCTCTTAACATTTTGCCATAGCTCGCTTCGTTTCCGAGATATATGCAGATTTATCTCAAGGGAAGGGGCCTGACGGACATATTTCGGGATATTTCTTCTTCTTGTTGTTCTTCTTCTGCACAGCTAAACAGGAAGTGGCATTTCCAGCTCGCAATAGTGCTGAGTTATCTGAAAGAAAGGGGCCACGGTGTTTCTGTATCTCTATTATGTTGGTGCGGCTTCGGAACTTTTAAATATCTTGATATATCTCGAGAACTACGCATCTGATCAAATAATATCATACAACATAAAAAGTAGGAAACTTAATTCTCTACAAATAAGGTCTCTTAACATTTTGCCATAGCTCGCTTCGTTTCCGAGATATTTGCAGATTTATCTCAAGGGAAGGGGCCTGACGGACATATTTCGAGATATTTCTTCTTCTTGTTGTTCTTCTTCTGCACAGCTAAGCTGGAAGTGGCATTTGCAGCTCGCAATAGTGCAGAGTTATCGCAAAGAAAGGGGCCACGGTGTTTCTGTATCTCCATTATGTTGGTGCGGCTTCGGATCTTTTAAATATCTCGATATATCTCGAAAACTACGCTTCTGATCAAAAAATATCATAGAACCTAAATTGTGGGAAACTTAATTCTCTACAAAAAAGGTCTCTTAACATTTTGCCATAGCTCGCTTCGTTTCCGAGATATTTGCAGATTTATCTCGAGGGAAGGGGCCTGACGGACATATTTCGAGATATTTCTTCTTCTTGTTGTTCTTCTTCTGCACAGCTAAGCTGGAAGTGGCATTTGCAGCTCGCAATAGTGCAGAGTTATCGCAAAGAAAGGGGCCACGGTGTTTCTGTATCTCTATTACGTTGGTGCGGCTTCGGAACTTTTAAATATCTTGATATATCTCGAGAACTACGCATCTGATCAAAAAATATCATAGAACATAAAAAGTAGGAAACCTAATTTTCTACAAAAAAGGTCTCTTAACATTTTGCCGTAGCTCGCTTCGTTTCCGAGATATTTGCAGATTTATCTCAAGGGAAGGGGCCTGACGGACATATTTCGAAATATTTCTTATTCTTGTTGTTCTTCTTCTCCACAGCTAAGCTGGAAGTGGCATTTGCAGCTCGCAATAGTGCACAGTTATCTCAAAGAAAGGGGCCACGGTGTTTCTGTACCTCTATTATGTTGGTGCAGCTTCGGAGCTTTTAAATATCTTGATATATCTCGAGAACTACGCCTCGGATCAAAAAATATCATAGAACATAAAAAGTAGGAAACTTAATTCTCTACAAAAAAGGTCTCTTAACGTTTTGCAATAGCTCGCTTCGTTTCCGAGATATTTGCAGATTTATCTCAAGGGAAGGGGCCTGACGGACATATTTCGAGATATTTCTTCTTCTTGTTGGTCTTCTTCTGCACAGCTAAGCTGGAAGTGGCATTTGCAGCTCGCAATAGTGCAGAGTTATCTGAAAGAAAGGGGCCACGGTGTTTCTGTATCTCTATTATGTTGGTGCGGCTTCGGAACTTTTAAATATCTTGATATATCTCGAGAACTACGCATCTGATCAAATAATATCATAGAACATAAAAAGTAGGAAACTTAATTCTCTACAAATAAGGTCTCTTAACATTTTGCCATAGCTCGCTTCGTTTCCGAGATATTTGCAGATTTATCTCGAGGGAAGGGGCCTGACGGACATATTTCGAGATATTTCTTCTTCTTGTTGTTCTTCTTCTGCACAGCTAAGCTGGAAGCGGCATTTGCGGCTCGCACTAGTGCAGAGTTATCTCAAAGAAAGGGGCCACGGTGTTTCTGTATCTCTATTATGTTGGTGCAGCTTCGGATCTTTTAAATATCTCGATATATCTCGAAAACTACGCTTCTGATCAAAAAATATCATAGAACATAAATTGTAGGAAACATAATTCTCTACAAAAAAGGTCTCTTAACATTTTGCCATAGCTCGCTTCGTTTCCGAGATATATGCAGATTTATCTCAAGGGAAGGGGCCTGACGGACATATTTCGGGATATTTCTTCTTCTTGTTGTTCTTCTTCTGCACAGCTAAACAGGAAGTGGCATTTCCAGCTCGCAATAGTGCTGAGTTATCTGAAAGAAAGGGGCCACGGTGTTTCTGTATCTCTATTATGTTGGTGCGGCTTCGGAACTTTTAAATATCTTGATATATCTCGAGAACTACGCATCTGATCAAATAATATCATAGAACATAAAAAGTAGGAAACTAAATTCTCTACAAAAAAGGTCTCTTAACATTTCGCCATAGCTCGTTTCGTTTCCGAGATATTTGCAGATTTATCTCAAGGGAAGGGGCCTGACGGACATATTTCGAGATATTTCTTCTTCTTGTTGTTCTTCTTCTGCACAGCTAAGCTGGAAGTGGCATTTGCGGCTCGCACTAGTGCAGAGTTATCTCAAAGAAAGGGGCCACGGTGTTTCTGTATCCCTATTATGTTGGTGCGGCTTCGGAACTTTTAAATACCTCGATATATCTCGAAAACTACGCTTCTGATCAAAAAATATCATAGAACATAAATTGTAGGAAACATAATTCTCAACAAAAAACGTCTCTTAACATTTTGCCATAGCTCGCTTCGTTTCCGAGATATTTGCAGATTTATCTCAAGGGAAGGGGCCTGACGGACATATTTCGAGATATTTCTTCTTCTTGTTGTTCTTCTTCTGCACAGCTAAGCTGGAAGTGGCATTTGCAGCTCGCAATAGTGCAGAGTTATCTCAAAGAAAGGGGCCACGGTGTTTCTGTATCTCTATTATGTTGGTGCGGCTTCGGAACTTTTAAATATCTTGATATATCTCGAGAACTACGCGTCTGATCAAAAAATATCATAGAACATAAAAAGTAGGAAACATAATTCCATACAAAAAAGGTCTCTTAACATTTTGCCATAGCTCGCTTCGTTTCCGAGATATTTGCAGATTTATCTCAAGGGAAGGGGCCTGACGGACATATTTCGAGATATTTCTTCTTCTTGTTGTTCTTCTTCTGCACAGCTAAGCTGGAAGTGGCATTTGCAGCTCGCAATAGTGCAGAGTTATCGCAAAGAAAGGGGCCACGGTGTTTCTGTACCTCTATTATGTTGGTGCAGCTTCGGAGCTTTTAAATATCTTGATATATCTCGAGAACTACGCCTCTGATCAAAAAATATCATACAACATAAAAAGTAGGAAACTTAATTCTCTACAAAAAAGGTCTCTTAACGTTTTGCAATAGCTCGCTTCGTTTCCGAGATATTTGCAGATTTATCTCAAGGGAAGGGGCCTGACGGACATATTTCGAGATATTTCTTCTTCTTGTTGTTCTTCTTCTGCACAGCTAAGCTGGAAGTGGCATTTGCAGCTCGCAATAGTGCAGAGTTATCTCAAAGAAAGGGGCCACGGTGTTTCTGTATCTCTATTATGTTGGTGCGGCTTCGGAACTTTTAAATATCTTGATATATCTCGAGAACTACGCATCTGATCAAAAAATATCATACAACATAAAACGTAGGAAACTTAATTCTCTACAAAAAAGGTCTCTTAACATTTTGCCATAGCTCGCTTCGTTTCCGAGATATTTGCAGATTTATCTCAAGGGAAGGGGCCTAACGGACTTATTTCGAGATATTTCTTCTTCTTGTTGTTCTTCTTCTGCACAGCTAAACTGGAAGTGGCATTTCCAGGTCGCAATAGTGCAGAGTTATCTAAAAGAAAGGAGCCACGGTGTTTCTGTATCTCTATTATGTTGGTGCGGCTTCGGAACTTTTAAATATCTTGATATATCTCGAGAACTACGCGTCTGATCAAAAAATATCATAGAACATAAAAAGTAGGAAACATAATTCCATACAAAAAAGGTCTCTTAACATTTTGCCATAGCTCGCTTCGTTTCCGAGATATTTGCAGATTTATCTCAAGGGAAGGGGCCTGACGGACATATTTCGAGATATTTCTTCTTCTTGTTGTTCTTCTTCTGCACAGCTAAACTGGAAGTGGCATTTGCAGCTCGCAATAGTGCAGAGTTATCTCAAAGAGAGGGGCCACGGTGTTTCTGTATCTCTATTATGTTGGTGCGGCTTCGGAACTTTTAAATATCTTGATATATCTCGAGAACTACGCATCTGATCAAAAAATATCATACAACATAAAACGTAGGAAACTTAATTCTCTACAAAAAAGGTCTCTTAACATTTTGCCATAGCTCGCTTCGTTTCCGAGATATTTGCAGATTTATCTCAAGGGAAGGGGCCTAACGGACTTATTTCGAGATATTTCTTCTTCTTGTTGTTCTTCTTCTGCACAGCTAAACTGGAAGTGGCATTTCCAGGTCGCAATAGTGCAGAGTTATCTAAAAGAAAGGAGCCAAGGTGTTTCTGTATCTCTATTATGTTGGTGCGGCTTCGGAACTTTTAAATATCTTGATATATCTCGAGAACTACGCGTCTGATCAAAAAATATCATAGAACATAAAAAGTAGGAAACATAATTCCATACAAAAAAGGTCTCTTAACATTTTGCCATAGCTCGCTTCGTTTCCGAGATATTTGCAGATTTATCTCAAGGGAAGGGGCCTGACGGACATATTTCGAGATATTTCTTCTTCTTGTTGTTCTTCTTCTGCACAGCTAAGCTGGAAGTGGCATTTGCAGCTCGCAATAGTGCAGAGTTATCGCAAAGAAAGGGGCCACGGTGTTTCTGTATCTCCATTATGTTGGTGCGGCTTCGGATCTTTTAAATATCTCGATATATCTCGAAAACTACGCTTCTGATCAAAAAATATCATAGAACCTAAATTGTGGGAAACTTAATTCTCTACAAAAAAGGTCTCTTAACATTTTGCCATAGCTCGCTTCGTTTCCGAGATATTTGCAGATTTATCTCGAGGGAAGGGGCCTGACGGACATATTTCGAGATATTTCTTCTGCTTGTTGTTCTTCTTCTGCACAGCTAAGCTGGAAGCGGCATTTGCGGCTCGCACTAGTGCAGAGTTATCTCAAAGAAAGGGGCCACGGTGTTTCTGTATCTCTATTATGTTGGTGCAGCTTCGGATCTTTTAAATATCTCGATATATCTCGAAAACTACGCTTCTGATCAAAAAATATCATAGAACATAAATTGTAGGAAACATAATTCTCTACAAAAAAGGTCTCTTAACATTTTGCCATAGCTCGTTTCGTTTCCGAGATATTTGCAGATATATCTCAAGGGAAGGGGCCTGACGGACATATTTCGAGATATTTCCTCTTCCTGTTGTTCTTCTTCTGCACAGCTAAACTGGAAGTGGCATTTCCAGCTCGCAATAGCGCAGAGTTATCTCAAAGAAAGGGGCCACGGTGTTTCTGTATCTCTATTATGTTGGTGCGGCTTCGGAACTTTTAAATATCTTGATATATCTCGAGAACTACGCATCTGATCAAAAAATATCATAGAACATAAAAAGTAGGAAACTTAATTCTCTACAAAAAAGGTCTCTTAACATTTCGCCATAGCTCGCTTCGTTTCCGAGATATTTGCAGATTTATCTCAAGGGAAGGGGCCTGACGGACATATTTCGAGATATTTCTTCTTCTTGTTGTTCTTCTTCTGCACAGCTAAGCTGGAAGTGGCATTTGCGGCTCGCACTAGTGCAGAGTTATCTCAAAGAAAGGGGCCACGGTGTTTCTGTATCCCTATTATGTTGGTGCGGCTTCGGAACTTTTAAATACCTCGATATATCTCGAAAACTACGCTTCTGATCAAAAAATATCATAGAACATAAATTGTAGGAAACATAATTCTCAACAAAAAACGTCTCTTAACATTTTGCCATAGCTCGCTTCGTTTCCGAGATATTTGCAGATTTATCTCAAGGGAAGGGGCCTGACGGACATATTTCGAGATATTTCTTCTTCTTGTTGTTCTTCTTCTGCACAGCTAAGCTGGAAGTGGCATTTGCAGCTCGCAATAGTGCAGAGTTATCTCAAAGAAAGGGGCCACGGTGTTTCTGTATCTCTATTATGTTGGTGCGGCTTCGGAACTTTTAAATATCTTGATATATCTCGAGAACTACGCGTCTGATCAAAAAATATCATAGAACATAAAAAGTAGGAAACATAATTCCATACAAAAAAGGTCTCTTAACATTTTGCCATAGCTCGCTTCGTTTCCGAGATATTTGCAGATTTATCTCAAGGGAAGGGGCCTGACGGACATATTTCGAGATATTTCTTGTTCTTGTTGTTCTTCTTCTGCACAGCTAAGCTGGAAGTGGCATTTGCAGCTCGCAATAGTGCAGAGTTATCGCAAAGAAAGGGGCCACGGTGTTTCTGTACCTCTATTATGTTGGTGCAGCTTCGGAGCTTTTAAATATCTTGATATATCTCGAGAACTACGCCTCTGATCAAAAAATATCATACAACATAAAAAGTAGGAAACTTAATTCTCTACAAAAAAGGTCTCTTAACGTTTTGCAATAGCTCGCTTCGTTTCCGAGATATTTGCAGATTTATCTCAAGGGAAGGGGCCTGACGGACATATTTCGAGATATTTCTTCTTCTTGTTGTTCTTCTTCTGCACAGCTAAGCTGGAAGTGGCATTTGCAGCTCGCAATAGTGCAGAGTTATCTCAAAGAAAGGGGCCACGGTGTTTCTGTATCTCTATTATGTTGGTGCGGCTTCGGAACTTTTAAATATCTTGATATATCTCGAGAACTACGCATCTGATCAAAAAATATCATACAACATAAAACGTAGGAAACTTAATTCTCTACAAAAAAGGTCTCTTAACATTTTGCCATAGCTCGCTTCGTTTCCGAGATATTTGCAGATTTATCTCAAGGGAAGGGGCCTAACGGACTTATTTCGAGATATTTCTTCTTCTTGTTGTTCTTCTTCTGCACAGCTAAACTGGAAGTGGCATTTCCAGGTCGCAATAGTGCAGAGTTATCTAAAAGAAAGGAGCCACGGTGTTTCTGTATCTCTATTATGTTGGTGCGGCTTCGGAACTTTTAAATATCTTGATATATCTCGAGAACTACGCGTCTGATCAAAAAATATCATAGAACATAAAAAGTAGGAAACATAATTCCATACAAAAAAGGTCTCTTAACATTTTGCCATAGCTCGCTTCGTTTCCGAGATATTTGCAGATTTATCTCAAGGGAAGGGGCCTGACGGACATATTTCGAGATATTTCTTCTTCTTGTTGTTCTTCTTCTGCACAGCTAAACTGGAAGTGGCATTTGCAGCTCGCAATAGTGCAGAGTTATCTCAAAGAGAGGGGCCACGGTGTTTCTGTATCTCTATTATGTTGGTGCGGCTTCGGAACTTTTAAATATCTTGATATATCTCGAGAACTACGCATCTGATCAAAAAATATCATACAACATAAAACGTAGGAAACTTAATTCTCTACAAAAAAGGTCTCTTAACATTTTGCCATAGCTCGCTTCGTTTCCGAGATATTTGCAGATTTATCTCAAGGGAAGGGGCCTAACGGACTTATTTCGAGATATTTCTTCTTCTTGTTGTTCTTCTTCTGCACAGCTAAACTGGAAGTGGCATTTCCAGGTCGCAATAGTGCAGAGTTATCTAAAAGAAAGGAGCCAAGGTGTTTCTGTATCTCTATTATGTTGGTGCGGCTTCGGAACTTTTAAATATCTTGATATATCTCGAGAACTACGCGTCTGATCAAAAAATATCATAGAACATAAAAAGTAGGAAACATAATTCCATACAAAAAAGGTCTCTTAACATTTTGCCATAGCTCGCTTCGTTTCCGAGATATTTGCAGATTTATCTCAAGGGAAGGGGCCTGACGGACATATTTCGAGATATTTCTTCTTCTTGTTGTTCTTCTTCTGCACAGGTAAGCTGGAAGTGGCATTTGCAGCTCGCAATTGTGCAGAGTTATCTCAAAGAGAGGGGCCACGGTGTTTCTGTATCTCTATTATGTTGGTGCGGCTTCGGAACTTTTAAATATCTTGATATATCTCGAGAACTACGCATCTGATCAAAAAATATCATAGAACATAAAAAGTAGGAAACTTAATTCTCTACAAAAAAGGTGTCTTAACATTTCGCCATAGCTCGCTTCGTTTCCGAGATATTTGCAGATTTATCTCAAGGGAAGGGGCCTGACGGACATATTTCGAGATATTTCTTCTTCTTGTTGTTCTTCTTCTGCACAGCTAAGCTGGAAGTGGCATTTGCAGCTCGCAATTGTGCAGAGTTATCTCAAAGAGAGGGGCCACGGTGTTTCTGTATCTCTATTATGTTGGTGCGGCTTCGGAACTTTTAAATATCTTGATATATCTCGAGAACTACGCATCTGATCAAAAAATATCATAGAACATAAAAAGTAGGAAACTTAATTCTCTACAAAAAAGGTCTCTTAACATTTCGCCATAGCTCGCTTCGTTTCCGAGATATTTGCAGATTTATCTCAAGGGAAGGGGCCTGACGGACATATTTCGAGATATTTCTTCTTCTTGTTGTTCTTCTTCTGCACAGCTAAGCTGGAAGTGGCATTTGCGGCTCGCACTAGTGCAGAGTTATCTCAAAGAAAGGGGCCACGGTGTTTCTGTATCCCTATTATGTTGGTGCGGCTTCGGAACTTTTAAATACCTCGATATATCTCGAAAACTACGCTTCTGATCAAAAAATATCATAGAACATAAATTGTAGGAAACATAATTCTCTACAAAAAACGTCTCTTAACATTTTGCCATAGCTCGCTTCGTTTCCGAGATATTTGCAGATTCAGCTCAAAGGAACTGGCCTGACGGACATATTTCGAGATATTTCTTCTTCTTGTTGTTCTTCCTCTGCACAGCTAAGCTGGAAGTGGCATTTGCAGCTCGCAATAGTGCAGAGTTATCTCAAAGAAAGGGGCCACGGTGTTTCTGTATCTCTATTATGTTGGTGCGGCTTCGGAACTTTTAAATATCTTGATATATCTCGAGAACTACGCGTCTGATCAAAAAATATCATAGAACATAAAAAGTAGGAAACATAATTCCATACAAAAAAGGTCTCTTAACATTTTGCCATAGCTCGCTTCGTTTCCGAGATATTTGCAGATTTATCTCGAGGGAAGGGGCCTGACGGACATATTTCGAGATATTTCTTCTTCTTGTTGTTCTTCTTCTGCACAGCTAAGCTGGAAGCGGCATTTGCGGCTCGCACTAGTGCAGAGTTATCTCAAAGAAAGGGGCCACGGTGTTTCTGTATCTCTATTATGTTGGTGCAGCTTCGGATCTTTTAAATATCTCGATATATCTCGAAAACTACGCTTCTGATCAAAAAATATCATAGAACATAAATTGTAGGAAACATAATTCTCTACAAAAAAGGTCTCTTAACATTTTGCCATAGCTCGTTTCGTTTCCGAGATATTTGCAGATATATCTCAAGGGAAGGGGCCTGACGGACATATTTCGAGATATTTCCTCTTCCTGTTGTTCTTCTTCTGCACAGCTAAACTGGAAGTGGCATTTCCAGCTCGCAATAGCGCAGAGTTATCTCAAAGAAAGGGGCCACGGTGTTTCTGTATCTCTATTATGTTGGTGCGGCTTCGGAACTTTTAAATATCTTGATATATCTCGAGAACTACGCATCTGATCAAAAAATATCATACAACATAAAACGTAGGAAACTTAATTCTCTACAAAAAAGGTCTCTTAACATTTTGCCATAGCTCGCTTCGTTTCCGAGATATTTGCAGATTTATCTCAAGGGAAGGGGCCTGACGGACATATTTCGAGATATTTCTTCTTCTTGTTGTTCTTCTTCTGCACAGCTAAGCTGGAAGTGGCATTTGCAGCTCGCAATTGTGCAGAGTTATCTCAAAGAGAGGGGCCACGGTGTTTCTGTATCTCTATTATGTTGGTGCGGCTTCGGAACTTTTAAATATCTTGATATATCTCGAGAACTACGCATCTGATCAAAAAATATCATAGAACATAAAAAGTAGGAAACTTAATTCTCTACAAAAAAGGTCTCTTAACATTTCGCCATAGCTCGCTTCGTTTCCGAGATATTTGCAGATTTATCTCAAGGGAAGGGGCCTGACGGACATATTTCGAGATATTTCTTCTTCTTGTTGTTCTTCTTCTGCACAGCTAAGCTGGAAGTGGCATTTGCGGCTCGCACTAGTGCAGAGTTATCTCAAAGAAAGGGGCCACGGTGTTTCTGTATCTCTATTATGTTGGTGCGGCTTCGGAACTTTTAAATATCTTGATATATCTCGAGAACTACGCGTCTGATCAAAAAATATCATAGAACATAAAAAGTAGGAAACATAATTCCATACAAAAAAGGTCTCTTAACATTTTGCCATAGCTCGCTTCGTTTCCGAGATATTTGCAGATTTATCTCAAGGGAAGGGGCCTGACGGACATATTTCGAGATATTTCTTCTTCTTGTTGTTCTTCTTCTGCACAGCTAAGCTGGAAGTGGCATTTGCAGCTCGCAATTGTGCAGAGTTATCTCAAAGAGAGGGGCCACGGTGTTTCTGTATCTCTATTATGTTGGTGCGGCTTCGGAACTTTTAAATATCTTGATATATCTCGAGAACTACGCATCTGATCAAAAAATATCATAGAACATAAAAAGTAGGAAACTTAATTCTCTACAAAAAAGGTCTCTTAACATTTCGCCATAGCTCGCTTCGTTTCCGAGATATTTGCAGATTTATCTCAAGGGAAGGGGCCTGACGGACATATTTCGAGATATTTCTTCTTCTTGTTGTTCTTCTTCTGCACAGCTAAGCTGGAAGTGGCATTTGCGGCTCGCACTAGTGCAGAGTTATCTCAAAGAAACGGGCCACGGTGTTTCTGTATCCCTATTATGTTGGTGCGGCTTCGGAACTTTTAAATACCTCGATATATCTCGAAAACTACGCTTCTGATCAAAAAATATCATAGAACATAAATTGTAGGAAACATAATTCTCTACAAAAAACGTCTCTTAACATTTTGCCATAGCTCGCTTCGTTTCCGAGATATTTGCAGATTTATCTCAAGGGAAGGGGCCTGACGGACATATTTCGAGATATTTCTTCTTCTTGTTGTTCTTCTTCTGCACAGCTAAGCTGGAAGTGGCATTTGCAGCTCGCAATAGTGCAGAGTTATCTCAAAGAAAGGGGCCACGGTGTTTCTGTATCTCTATTATGTTGGTGCGGCTTCGGAACTTTTAAATATCTTGATATATCTCGAGAACTACGCGTCTGATCAAAAAATATCATAGAACATAAAAAGTAGGAAACATAATTCCATACAAAAAAGGTCTCTTAACATTTTGCCATAGCTCGCTTCGTTTCCGAGATATTTGCAGATTTATCTCAAGGGAAGGGGCCTGACGGACATATTTCGAGATATTTCTTCTTCTTGTTGTTCTTCTTCTGCACAGCTAAGCTGGAAGTGGCATTTGCAGCTCGCAATAGTGCAGAGTTATCGCAAAGAAAGGGGCCACGGTGTTTCTGTACCTCTATTATGTTGGTGCAGCTTCGGAGCTTTTAAATATCTTGATATATCTCGAGAACTACGCCTCTGATCAAAAAATATCATACAACATAAAAAGTAGGAAACTTAATTCTCTACAAAAAAGGTCTCTTAACGTTTTGCAATAGCTCGCTTCGTTTCCGAGATATTTGCAGATTTATCTCAAGGGAAGGGTCCTGATGGACATATTTCGAGATATTTCTTCTTCTTGTTGTTCTTCTTCTGCACAGCTAAACTGGAAGTGGCATTTCCAGCTCGCAATCGTGCAGAGTTATCTCAAAGAAAGGGGCCACGGTGTTTCTGTATCTCTATTATGTTGGTGCGGCTTCGGAACTTTGAAATATCTTGATATATCTCGAGAACTACGCATCTGATCAAAAAATATCATAGAACATAAAAAGTAGGAAACTTAATTCTCTACAAAAAAGGTCTCTTAACATTTCGCCATAGCTCGCTTCGTTTCCGAGATATTTGCAGATTTATCTCAAGGGAAGGGGCCTGACGGACATATTTCGAGATATTTCTTCTTCTTGTTGTTCTTCTTCTGCACAGCTAAGCTGGAAGTGGCATTTGCGGCTCGCACTAGTGCAGAGTTATCTCAAAGAAAGGGGCCACGGTGTTTCTGTATCCCTATTATGTTGGTGCGGCTTCGGAACTTTTAAATACCTCGATATATCTCGAAAACTACGCTTCTGATCAAAAAATATCATAGAACATAAATTGTAGGAAACATAATTCTCTACAAAAAACGTCTCTTAACATTTTGCCATAGCTCGCTTCGTTTCCGAGATATTTGCAGATTTATCTCAAGGGAAGGGGCCTGACGGACATATTTCGAGATATTTCTTCTTCTTGTTGTTCTTCTTCTGCACAGCTAAGCTGGAAGTGGCATTTGCAGCTCGCAATAGTGCAGAGTTATCTCAAAGAAAGGGGCCACGGTGTTTCTGTATCTCTATTATGTTGGTGCGGCTTCGGAACTTTTAAATATCTTGATATATCTCGAGAACTACGCATCTGATCAAAAAATATCATACAACATAAAACGTAGGAAACTTAATTCTCTACAAAAAAGGTCTCTTAACATTTTGCCATAGCTCGCTTCGTTTCCGAGATATTTGCAGATTTATCTCAAGGGAAGGGGCCTAACGGACTTATTTCGAGATATTTCTTCTTCTTGTTGTTCTTCTTCTGCACAGCTAAACTGGAAGTGGCATTTCCAGGTCGCAATAGTGCAGAGTTATCTAAAAGAAAGGAGCCACGGTGTTTCTGTATCTCTATTATGTTGGTGCGGCTTCGGAACTTTTAAATATCTTGATATATCTCGAGAACTACGCGTCTGATCAAAAAATATCATAGAACATAAAAAGTAGGAAACATAATTCCATACAAAAAAGGTCTCTTAACATTTTGCCATAGCTCGCTTCGTTTCCGAGATATTTGCAGATTTATCTCAAGGGAAGGGGCCTGACGGACATATTTCGAGATATTTCTTCTTCTTGTTGTTCTTCTTCTGCACAGCTAAACTGGAAGTGGCATTTGCAGCTCGCAATAGTGCAGAGTTATCTCAAAGAGAGGGGCCACGGTGTTTCTGTATCTCTATTATGTTGGTGCGGCTTCGGAACTTTTAAATATCTTGATATATCTCGAGAACTACGCATCTGATCAAAAAATATCATACAACATAAAACGTAGGAAACTTAATTCTCTACAAAAAAGGTCTCTTAACATTATGCCATAGCTCGCTTCGTTTCCGAGATATTTGCAGATTTATCTCAAGGGAAGGGGCCTAACGGACTTATTTCGAGATATTTCTTCTTCTTGTTGTTCTTCTTCTGCACAGCTAAACTGGAAGTGGCATTTCCAGGTCGCAATAGTGCAGAGTTATCTAAAAGAAAGGAGCCACGGTGTTTCTGTATCTCTATTATGTTGGTGCGGCTTCGGAACTTTTAAATATCTTGATATATCTCGAGAACTACGCGTCTGATCAAAAAATATCATAGAACATAAAAAGTAGGAAACATAATTCCATACAAAAAAGGTCTCTTAACATTTTGCCATAGCTCGCTTCGTTTCCGAGATATTTGCAGATTTATCTCAAGGGAAGGGGCCTGACGGACATATTTCGAGATATTTCTTCTTCTTGTTGTTCTTCTTCTGCACAGCTAAGCTGGAAGTGGCATTTGCAGCTCGCAATAGTGCAGAGTTATCTCAAAGAAAGGGGCCACGGTGTTTCTGTATCTCTATTATGTTGGTGCGGCTTCGGAACTTTTAAATATCTTGATATATCTCGAGAACTACGCGTCTGATCAAAAAATATCATAGAACATAAAAAGTAGAAAACATAATTCCATACAAAAAAGGTCTCTTAACATTTTGCCATAGCTCGCTTCGTTTCCGAGATATTTGCAGATTTATCTCAAGGGAAGGGGCCTGACGGACATATTTCGAGATATTTCTTCTTCTTGTTGTTCTTCTTCTGCACAGCTAAGCTGGAAGTGGCATTTGCAGCTCGCAATAGTGCAGAGTTATCGCAAAGAAAGGGGCCACGGTGTTTCTGTACCTCTATTATGTTGGTGCAGCTTCGGAGCTTTTAAATATCTTGATATATCTCGAGAACTACGCCTCTGATCAAAAAATATCATACAACATAAAAAGTAGGAAACTTAATTCTCTACAAAAAAGGTCTCTTAACGTTTTGCAATAGCTCGCTTCGTTTCCGAGATATTTGCAGATTTATCTCAAGGGAAGGGTCCTGATGGACATATTTCGAGATATTTCTTCTTCTTGTTGTTCTTCTTCTGCACAGCTAAACTGGAAGTGGCATTTCCAGCTCGCAATCGTGCAGAGTTATCTCAAAGAAAGGGGCCACGGTGTTTCTGTATCTCTATTATGTTGGTGCGGCTTCGGAACTTTGAAATATCTTGATATATCTCGAGAACTGCGCATCTGATCAAAAAATATCATAGAACATAAAAAGTAGGAAACTTAATTCTCTACAAAAAAGGTCTCTTAACATTTCGCCATAGCTCGCTTCGTTTCCGAGATATTTGCAGATTTATCTCAAGGGAAGGGGCCTGACGGACATATTTCGAGATATTTCTTCTTCTTGTTGTTCTTCTTCTGCACAGCTAAGCTGGAAGTGGCATTTGCGGCTCGCACTAGTGCAGAGTTATCTCAAAGAAAGGGGCCACGGTGTTTCTGTATCCCTATTATGTTGGTGCGGCTTCGGAACTTTTAAATACCTCGATATATCTCGAAAACTACGCTTCTGATCAAAAAATATCATAGAACATAAATTGTAGGAAACATAATTCTCTACAAAAAACGTCTCTTAACATTTTGCCATAGCTCGCTTCGTTTCCGAGATATTTGCAGATTCAGCTCAAAGGAACTGGCCTGACGGACATATTTCGAGATATTTCTTCTTCTTGTTGTTCTTCCTCTGCACAGCTAAGCTGGAAGTGGCATTTGCAGCTCGCAATAGTGCAGAGTTATCTCAAAGAAAGGGGCCACGGTGTTTCTGTATCTCTATTATGTTGGTGCGGCTTCGGAACTTTTAAATATCTTGATATATCTCGAGAACTACGCATCTGATCAAAAAATATCATAGAACATAAAAAGTAGGAAACTTAATTCTCTACAAAAAAGGTCTCTTAACATTTCGCCATAGCTCGCTTCGTTTCCGAGATATTTGCAGATTTATCTCAAGGGAAGGGGCCTGACGGACATATTTCGAGATATTTCTTCTTCTTGTTGTTCTTCTTCTGCACAGCTAAGCTGGAAGTGGCATTTGCAGCTCGCAATAGTGCAGAGTTATCGCAAAGAAAGGGGCCACGGTGTTTCTGTATCTCTATTACGTTGGTGCGGCTTCGGAACTTTTAAATATCTTGATATATCTCGAGAACTACGCATCTGATCAAAAAATATCATAGAACATAAAAAGTAGGAAACCTAATTTTCTACAAAAAAGGTCTCTTAACATTTTGCCGTAGCTCGCTTCGTTTCCGAGATATTTGCAGATTTATCTCAAGGGAAGGGGCCTGACGGACATATTTCGAAATATTTCTTATTCTTGTTGTTCTTCTTCTCCACAGCTAAGCTGGAAGTGGCATTTGCAGCTCGCAATAGTGCACAGTTATCTCAAAGAAAGGGGCCACGGTGTTTCTGTACCTCTATTATGTTGGTGCAGCTTCGGAGCTTTTAAATATCTTGATATATCTCGAGAACTACGCCTCGGATCAAAAAATATCATAGAACATAAAAAGTAGGAAACTTAATTCTCTACAAAAAAGGTCTCTCAACGTTTTGCAATAGCTCGCTTCGTTTCCGAGATATTTGCAGATTTATCTCAAGGGAAGGGGCCTGACGGACATATTTCGAGATATTTCTTCTTCTTGTTGGTCTTCTTCTGCACAGCTAAGCTGGAAGTGGCATTTGCAGCTCGCAATAGTGCAGAGTTATCTGAAAGAAAGGGGCCACGGTGTTTCTGTATCTCTATTATGTTGGTGCGGCTTCGGAACTTTTAAATATCTTGATATATCTCGAGAACTACGCATCTGATCAAATAATATCATAGAACATAAAAAGTAGGAAACTTAATTCTCTACAAATAAGGTCTCTTAACATTTTGCCATAGCTCGCTTCGTTTCCGAGATATTTGCAGATTTATCTCAAGGGAAGGGGCCTGACGGACATATTTCGAGATATTTCTTCTTCTTGTTGGTCTTCTTCTGCACAGCTAAGCTGGAAGTGGCATTTGCAGCTCGCAATGGTGCAGAGTTATCTCAAAGAAAGGGGCCACGGTGTTTCTGTATCTCTATTATGTTGGTGCGGCTTCGGATCTTTTAAATATCTCGATATATCTCGACAACTACGCTTCTGATCAAAAAATATCATAGAACCTAAATTGTGGGAAACTTAATTCTCTACAAAAAAGGTCTCTTAACATTTTGCCATAGCTCGCTTCGTTTCCGAGATATTTGCAGATTTATCTCGAGGGAAGGGGCCTGACGGACATATTTCGAGATATTTCTTCTTCTTGTTGGTCTTCTTCTGCACAGCTAAGCTGGAAGTGGCATTTGCAGCTCGCAATGGTGCAGAGTTATCGCAAAGAAAGGGGCCACGGTGTTTCTGTACCTCTATTATGTTGGTGCAGCTTCGGAGCTTTTAAATATCTTGATATATCTCGAGAACTACGCCTCTGATCAAAAAATATCATACAACATAAAAAGTAGGAAACTTAATTCTCTACAAAAAAGGTCTCTTAACGTTTTGCAATAGCTCGCTTCGTTTCCGAGATATTTGCAGATTTATCTCAAGGGAAGGGTCCTGATGGACATATTTCGAGATATTTCTTCTTCTTGTTGTTCTTCTTCTGCACAGCTAAACTGGAAGTGGCATTTCCAGCTCGCAATCGTGCAGAGTTATCTCAAAGAAAGGGGCCACGGTGTTTCTGTATCTCTATTATGTTGGTGCGGCTTCGGAACTTTGAAATATCTTGATATATCTCGAGAACTACGCATCTGATCAAAAAATATCATAGAACATAAAAAGTAGGAAACTTAATTCTCTACAAAAAAGGTCTCTTAACATTTCGCCATAGCTCGCTTCGTTTCCGAGATATTTGCAGATTTATCTCAAGGGAAGGGGCCTGACGGACATATTTCGAGATATTTCTTCTTCTTGTTGTTCTTCTTCTGCACAGCTAAGCTGGAAGTGGCATTTGCGGCTCGCACTAGTGCAGAGTTATCTCAAAGAAAGGGGCCACGGTGTTTCTGTATCCCTATTATGTTGGTGCGGCTTCGGAACTTTTAAATACCTCGATATATCTCGAAAACTACGCTTCTGATCAAAAAATATCATAGAACATAAATTGTAGGAAACATAATTCTCTACAAAAAACGTCTCTTAACATTTTGCCATAGCTCGCTTCGTTTCCGAGATATTTGCAGATTTATCTCAAGGGAAGGGGCCTGACGGACATATTTCGAGATATTTCTTCTTCTTGTTGTTCTTCTTCTGCACAGCTAAGCTGGAAGTGGCATTTGCAGCTCGCAATAGTGCAGAGTTATCTCAAAGAAAGGGGCCACGGTGTTTCTGTATCCCTATTATGTTGGTGCGGCTTCGGAACTTTTAAATACCTCGATATATCTCGAAAACTACGCTTCTGATCAAAAAATATCATAGAACATAAATTGTAGGAAACATAATTCTCAACAAAAAACGTCTTTTAACATTTTGCCATAGCTCGCTTCGTTTCCGAGATATTTGCAGATTTATCTCAAGGGAAGGGGCCTGACGGACATATTTCGAGATATTTCTTCTTCTTGTTGTTCTTCTTCTGCACAGCTAAGCTGGAAGTGGCATTTGCAGCTCGCAATAGTGCAGAGTTATCTCAAAGAAAGGGGCCACGGCGTTTCTGTATCTCTATTATGTTGGTGCGGCTTCGGAACTTTTAAATATCTTGATATATCTCGAGAACTACGCGTCTGATCAAAAAATATCATAGAACATAAAAAGTAGGAAACATAATTCCATACAAAAAAGGTCTCTTAACATTTTGCCATAGCTCGCTTCGTTTCCGAGATATTTGCAGATTTATCTCAAGGGAAGGGGCCTGACGGACATATTTCGAGATATTTCTTCTTCTTGTTGTTCTTCTTCTGCACAGCTAAGCTGGAAGTGGCATTTGCAGCTCGCAATAGTGCAGAGTTATCGCAAAGAAAGGGGCCACGGTGTTTCTGTACCTCTATTATGTTGGTGCAGCTTCGGAGCTTTTAAATATCTTGATATATCTCGAGAACTACGCCTCTGATCAAAAAATATCATACAACATAAAAAGTAGGAAACTTAATTCTCTACAAAAAAGGTCTCTTAACGTTTTGCAATAGCTCGCTTCGTTTCCGAGATATTTGCAGATTTATCTCAAGGGAAGGGTCCTGATGGACATATTTCGAGATATTTCTTCTTCTTGTTGTTCTTCTTCTGCACAGCTAAGCTGGAAGTGGCATTTGCGGCTCGCACTAGTGCAGAGTTATCTCAAAGAAAGGGGCCACGGTGTTTCTGTATCCCTATTATGTTGGTGCGGCTTCGGAACTTTTAAATACCTCGATATATCTCGAAAACTACGCTTCTGATCAAAAAATATCATAGAACATAAATTGTAGGAAACATAATTCTCTACAAAAAACGTCTCTTAACATTTTGCCATAGCTCGCTTCGTTTCCGAGATATTTGCAGATTTATCTCAAGGGAAGGGGCCTGACGGACATATTTCGAGATATTTCTTCTTCTTGTTGTTCTTCTTCTGCACAGCTAAGCTGGAAGTGGCATTTGCAGCTCGCAATAGTGCAGAGTTATCTCAAAGAAAGGGGCCACGGTGTTTCTGTATCTCTATTATGTTGGTGCGGCTTCGGAACTTTTAAATATCTTGATATATCTCGAGAACTACGCGTCTGATCAAAAAATATCATAGAACATAAAAAGTAGGAAACATAATTCCATACAAAAAAGGTCTCTTAACATTTTGCCATAGCTCGCTTCGTTTCCGAGATATTTGCAGATTTATCTCAAGGGAAGGGGCCTGACGGACATATTTCGAGATATTTCTTCTTCTTGTTGTTCTTCTTCTGCACAGCTAAGCTGGAAGTGGCATTTGCAGCTCGCAATAGTGCAGAGTTATCGCAAAGAAAGGGGCCACGGTGTTTCTGTACCTCTATTATGTTGGTGCAGCTTCGGAACTTTTAAATACCTCGATATATCTCGAAAACTACGCTTCTGATCAAAAAATATCATAGAACATAAATTGTAGGAAACATAATTCTCTACAAAAAACGTCTCTTAACATTTTGCCATAGCTCGCTTCGTTTCCGAGATATTTGCAGATTCAGCTCAAAGGAACTGGCCTGACGGACATATTTCGAGATATTTCTTCTTCTTGTTGTTCTTCCTCTGCACAGCTAAGCTGGAAGTGGCATTTGCAGCTCGCAATAGTGCAGAGTTATCTCAAAGAAAGGGGCCACGGTGTTTCTGTATCTCTATTATGTTGGTGCGGCTTCGGAACTTTTAAATATCTTGATATATCTCGAGAACTACGCATCTGATCAAAAAATATCATAGAACATAAAAAGTAGGAAACTTAATTCTCTACAAAAAAGATCTCTTAACATTTCGCCATAGCTCGCTTCGTTTCCGAGATATTTGCAGATTTATCTCAAGGGAAGGGGCCTGACGGACATATTTCGAGATATTTCTTCTTCTTGTTGTTCTTCTTCTGCACAGCTAAGCTGGAAGTGGCATTTGCGGCTCGCACTAGTGCAGAGTTATCTCAAAGAAAGGGGCCACGGTGTTTCTGTATCCCTATTATGTTGGTGCGGCTTCGGAACTTTTAAATACCTCGATATATCTCGAAAACTACGCTTCTGATCAAAAAATATCATAGAACATAAATTGTAGGAAACATAATTCTCTACAAAAAACGTCTCTTAACATTTTGCCATAGCTCGCTTCGTTTCCGAGATATTTGCAGATTCAGCTCAAAGGAACTGGCCTGACGGACATATTTCGAGATATTTCTTCTTCTTGTTGTTCTTCCTCTGCACAGCTAAGCTGGAAGTGGCATTTGCAGCTCGCAATAGTGCAGAGTTATCTCAAAGAAAGGGGCCACGGTGTTTCTGTATCTCTATTATGTTGGTGCGGCTTCGGAACTTTTAAATATCTTGATATATCTCGAGAACTACGCATCTGATCAAAAAATATCATAGAACATAAAAAGTAGGAAACTTAATTCTCTACAAAAAAGGTCTCTTAACATTTCGCCATAGCTCGCTTCGTTTCCGAGATATTTGCAGATTTATCTCAAGGGAAGGGGCCTGACGGACATATTTCGAGATATTTCTTCTTCTTGTTGTTCTTCTTCTGCACAGCTAAGCTGGAAGTGGCATTTGCAGCTCGCAATAGTGCAGAGTTATCTCAAAGAAAGGGGCCACGGTGTTTCTGTATCTCTATTATGTTGGTGCGGCTTCGGAACTTTTAAATATCTTGATATATCTCGAGAACTACGCGTCTGATCAAAAAATATCATAGAACATAAAAAGTAGGAAACATAATTCCATACAAAAAAGGTCTCTTAACATTTTGCCATAGCTCGCTTCGTTTCCGAGATATTTGCAGATTTATCTCAAGGGAAGGGTCCTGATGGACATATTTCGAGATATTTCTTCTTCTTGTTGTTCTTCTTCTGCACAGCTAAGCTGGAAGTGGCATTTGCGGCTCGCACTAGTGCAGAGTTATCTCAAAGAAAGGGGCCACGGTGTTTCTGTATCCCTATTATGTTGGTGCGGCTTCGGAACTTTTAAATACCTCGATATATCTCGAAAACTACGCTTCTGATCAAAAAATATCATAGAACATAAATTGTAGGAAACATAATTCTCTACAAAAAACGTCTCTTAACATTTTGCCATAGCTCGCTTCGTTTCCGAGATATTTGCAGATTTATCTCAAGGGAAGGGGCCTGACGGACATATTTCGAGATATTTCTTCTTCTTGTTGTTCTTCTTCTGCACAGCTAAGCTGGAAGTGGCATTTGCAGCTCGCAATAGTGCAGAGTTATCGCAAAGAAAGGGGCCACGGTGTTTCTGTACCTCTATTATGTTGGTGCAGCTTCGGAGCTTTTAAATATCTTGATATATCTCGAGAACTACGCCTCTGATCAAAAAATATCATACAACATAAAAAGTAGGAAACTTAATTCTCTACAAAAAAGGTCTCTTAACGTTTTGCAATAGCTCGCTTCGTTTCCGAGATATTTGCAGATTTATCTCAAGGGAAGGGTCCTGATGGACATATTTCGAGATATTTCTTCTTCTTGTTGTTCTTCTTCTGCACAGCTAAACTGGAAGTGGCATTTCCAGCTCGCAATCGTGCAGAGTTATCTCAAAGAAAGGGGCCACGGTGTTTCTGTATCTCTATTATGTTGGTGCGGCTTCGGAACTTTGAAATATCTTGATATATCTCGAGAACTACGCATCTGATCAAAAAATATCATAGAACATAAAAAGTAGGAAACTTAATTCTCTACAAAAAAGGTCTCTTAACATTTCGCCATAGATCGCTTCGTTTCCGAGATATTTGCAGATTTATCTCAAGGGAAGGGGCCTGACGGACATATTTCGAGATATTTCTTCTTCTTGTTGTTCTTCTTCTGCACAGCTAAGCTGGAAGTGGCATTTGCGGCTCGCACTAGTGCAGAGTTATCTCAAAGAAAGGGGCCACGGTGTTTCTGTATCCCTATTATGTTGGTGCGGCTTCGGAACTTTTAAATACCTCGATATATCTCGAAAACTACGCTTCTGATCAAAAAATATCATAGAACATAAATTGTAGGAAACATAATTCTCTACAAAAAACGTCTCTTAACATTTTGCCATAGCTCGCTTCGTTTCCGAGATATTTGCAGATTCAGCTCAAAGGAACTGGCCTGACGGACATATTTCGAGATATTTCTTCTTCTTGTTGTTCTTCCTCTGCACAGCTAAGCTGGAAGTGGCATTTGCAGCTCGCAATAGTGCAGAGTTATCTCAAAGAAAGGGGCCACGGTGTTTCTGTATCTCTATTATGTTGGTGCGGCTTCGGAACTTTTAAATATCTTGATATATCTCGAGAACTACGCATCTGATCAAAAAATATCATAGAACATAAAAAGTAGGCAACTTAATTCTCTACAAAAAAGGTCTCTTATCATTTTGCCATAGCTCTCTTCGTTTCCGAGATATTTGCAGATTTATCTCAAGGGAAGGGGCCTGACGGACATATTTCGAGATATTTCTTCTTCTTGTTGTTCTTCTTCTGCACAGCTAAGCTGGAAGTGGCATTTGCAGCTCGCAATAGTGCAGAGTTATCTCAAAGAAAGGGGCCACGGTGTTTCTGTATCTCTATTATGTTGGTGCGGCTTCGGAACTTTTAAATATCTTGATATATCTCGAGAACTACGCATCTGATCAAAAAATATCATAGAACATAAATTGTAGGAAGCATAATTGTCTACAAAAAAGGTCTCTTAACATTTTGCCATAGCTCGCTTCGTTTCCGAGATACTTGCCGATTTATCTCAAGGGAAGGGGCCTGACGGACATATTTCGAGATATTTCTTCTTCTTGTTGTTCTTCTTCTGCACAGCTAAGCTGGAAGTGGCATTTGCAGCTCGCAATTGTGCAGAGTTATCTCAAAGAGAGGGGCCACGGTGTTTCTGTATCTCTATTATGTTGGTGCGGCTTCGGAACTTTTAAATATCTTGATATATCTCGAGAACTACGCCTCTGATCAAAAAATATCATACAACATAAAAAGTAGGAAACTTAATTCTCTACAAAAAAGGTCTCTTAACGTTTTGCAATAGCTCGCTTCGTTTCCGAGATATTTGCAGATTTATCTCAAGGGAAGGGTCCTGATGGACATATTTCGAGATATTTCTTCTTCTTGTTGTTCTTCTTCTGCACAGCTAAGCTGGAAGTGGCATTTGCGGCTCGCACTAGTGCAGAGTTATCTCAAAGAAAGGGGCCACGGTGTTTCTGTATCCCTATTATGTTGGTGCGGCTTCGGAACTTTTAAATACCTCGATATATCTCGAAAACTACGCTTCTGATCAAAAAATATCATAGAACATAAATTGTAGGAAACATAATTCTCTACAAAAAACGTCTCTTAACATTTTGCCATAGCTCGCTTCGTTTCCGAGATATTTGCAGATTTATCTCAAGGGAAGGGGCCTGACGGACATATTTCGAGATATTTCTTCTTCTTGTTGTTCTTCTTCTGCACAGCTAAGCTGGAAGTGGCATTTGCAGCTCGCAATAGTGCAGAGTTATCTCAAAGAAAGGGGCCACGGTGTTTCTGTATCTCTATTATGTTGGTGCGGCTTCTTAACTTTTAAATATCTTGATATATCTCGAGAACTACGCATCTGATCAAAAAATTTCATAGAACATAAAAAGTAGGAAACTCAATTCTCTACAAAAAAGGTCTCTTAACATTTTGCAATAGCTCGCTTCGTTTCCGAGATATTTGCAGATTTATCTCAAGGGAAGGGGCCTGACGGACATATTTCGAGATATTTTTTCTTCTTGTTGTTCTTCTTCTGCACAGCTAAGCTGGAAGTGGCATTTGCGGCTCGCACTAGTGCAGAGTTATCTCAAAGAAAGGGGCCACGGTGTTTCTGTATCTCTATTATGTTGGTGCGGCTTCGGAACTTTTAAATATCTCGATATATCTCGAAAACTACGCTTCTGATCAAAAAATATCATAGAACATAAATTGTAGGAAACATAATTCTCTACAAAAAACGTCTCTTAACATTTTGCCATAGCTCGCTTCGTTTCCGAGATATTTGCAGATTCAGCTCAAAGGAACTGGCCTGACGGACATATTTCGAGATATTTCTTCTTATTGTTGTTCTTCCTCTGCACAGCTAAGCTGGAAGTGGCATTTGCAGCTCGCAATAGTGCAGAGTTATCTCAAAGAAAGGGGCCACGGTGTTTCTGTATCTCTATTATGTTGGTGCGGCTTCGGAACTTTTAAATATCTTGATATATCTCGAGAACTACGCATCTGATCAAAAAATATCATAGAACATAAAAAGTAGGCAACTTAATTCTCTACAAAAAAGGTCTCTTATCATTTTGCCATAGCTCTCTTCGTTTCCGAGATATTTGCAGATTTATCTCAAGGGAAGGGGCCTGACGGACATATTTCGAGATATTTCTTCTTCTTGTTGTTCTTCTTCTGCACAGCTAAGCTGGAAGTGGCATTTGCAGCTCGCAATAGTGCAGAGTTATCTCAAAGAAAGGGGCCACGGTGTTTCTGTATCTCTATTATGTTGGTGCGGCTTCGGAACTTTTAAATATCTTGATATATCTCGAGAACTACGCATCTGATCAAAAAATATCATAGAACATAAATTGTAGGAAGCATAATTGTCTACAAAAAAGGTCTCTTAACATTTTGCCATAGCTCGCTTCGTTTCCGAGATACTTGCCGATTTATCTCAAGGGAAGGGGCCTGACGGACATATTTCGAGATATTTCTTCTTCTTGTTGTTCTTCTTCTGCACAGCTAAGCTGGAAGTGGCATTTGCAGCTCGCAATTGTGCAGAGTTATCTCAAAGAGAGGGGCCACGGTGTTTCTGTATCTCTATTATGTTGGTGCGGCTTCGGAACTTTTAAATATCTTGATATATCTCGAGAACCACGCATCTGATCAAAAAATATCATAGAACATAAAAAGTAGGAAACATAATTCTCTACAAAAAAGGTCTCTTAACATTTTGCCATAGCTCGCTTCGTTTCCGAGATATTTGCAGATTTATCTCAAGGGAAGGGGCCTAACGGACATATTTCGAGATATTTCTTCTTCTTGTTGTTCTTCTTCTGCACAGCTAAGCTGGAAGTGGCATTTGCGGCTCGCACTAGTGCAGAGTTATCTCAAAGAAAGGGGCCACGGTGTTTCTGTATCTCTATTATGTTGGTGCGGCTTCGGAACTTTTAAATATCTCGATATATCTCGAAAACTACGCTTCTGATCAAAAAATATCATAGAACATAAATTGTTGGAAACATAATTCTCTACAAAAAACGTCTCTTAACATTTTGCCATAGCTCGCTTCGTTTCCGAGATATTTGCAGATTCAGCTCAAAGGAACTGGCCTGACGGACATATTTCGAGATATTTCTTCTTCTTGTTGTTCTTCCTCTGCACAGCTAAGCTGGAAGTGGCATTTGCAGCTCGCAATAGTGCAGAGTTATCTCAAAGAAAGGGGCCACGGTGTTTCTGTATCTCTATTATGTTGGTGCGGCTTCGGAACTTTTAAATATCTTGATATATCTCGAGAACTACGCATCTGATCAAAAAATATCATAGAACATAAAAAGTAGGCAACTTAATTCTCTACAAAAAAGGTCTCTTATCATTTTGCCATAGCTCTCTTCGTTTCCGAGATATTTGCAGATTTATCTCAAGGGAAGGGGCCTGACGGACATATTTCGAGATATTTCTTCTTCTTGTTGTTCTTCTTCTGCACAGCTAAGCTGGAAGTGGCATTTGCAGCTCGCAATAGTGCAGAGTTATCTCAAAGAAAGGGGCCACGGTGTTTCTGTATCTCTATTATGTTGGTGCGGCTTCGGAACTTTTAAATATCTTGATATATCTCGAGAACTACGCGTCTGATCAAAAAATATCATAGAACATAAAAAGTAGGAAACTTAATTCTCTACAAAAAAGTCTGTTAACATTTTGCCATAGCTCGCTTCGTTTCCGAGATATTTGCAGATTTATCTCAAGGGAAGGGGCCTAACGGACATATTTCGAGATATTTCTTCTTCTTGTTGTTCTTCTTCTGCACAGCTAAGCTGGAAGTGGCATTTGCAGCTCGCAATAGTGCAGAGTTATCTCAAAGAAAGGGGCCACGGTGTTTCTGTATCTCTATTATGTTGGTGCGGCTTCGGAACTTTTAAATATCTTGATATATCTCGAGAACTACGCGTCTGATCAAAAAATATCATAGAACATAAAAAGTAGGAAACTTAATTCTCTACAAAAAAGTCTGTTAACATTTTGCCATAGCTCGCTTCGTTTCCGAGATATTTGCAGATTTATCTCAAGGGAAGGGGCCTAACGGACATATTTCGAGATATTTCTTCTTCTTGTTGTTCTTCTTCTGCACAGCTAAGCTGGAAGTGGCATTTGCAGCTCGCAATAGTGCAGAGTTATCTCAAAGAAAGGGGCCACGGTGTTTCTGTATCTCTATTATGTTGGTGCGGCTTCGGAACTTTTAAATATCTTGATATATCTCGAGAACTACGCGTCTGATCAAAAAATATCATAGAACATAAAAAGTAGGAAACTTAATTCTCTACAAAAAAGTCTCTTAACATTTTGCCATAGCTCGCTTCGTTTCCGAGATATTTGCAGATTTATCTCATGGGACGGGGCCTAACGGACATATTTCGAGATATTTCTTCTTCTTGTTGTTCTTCTTCTGCACAGCTAAACTGGAAGTGGCATTTCCAGCTCGCAATAGTGCAGAGTTATCTCAAAGAGAGGGGCCACGGTGTTTCTGTATCTCTATTATGTTGGTGCGGCTTCGGAACTTTTAAATATCTTGATATATCTCGAGAACTACGCATCTGATCAAAAAATACCATAGAACATAAAAAGTAGGAAACTTAATTCTCTACACATAAGGTCTCTTAACATTTTGCCATAGCTCGCTTCGTTTCCGAGATATTTGCAGATTTATCTCAAGGGAAGGGGCCTGACGGACATATTTCGAGATATTTCTTCTTCTTGTTGTTCTTCTTCTGCACAGCTAAGCTGGAAGTGGCATTTGCAGCTCGCAATAGTGCAGAGTTATCTCAAAGAAAGGGGCCACGGTGTTTCTGTATCTCTATTATGTTGGTGCGGCTTCGGAACTTTTAAATATCTTGATATATCTCGAGAACTACGCATCTGATCAAAAAATATCATAGAACATAAAAAGTAGGCAACTTAATTCTCTACAAAAAAGGTCTCTTATCATTTTGCCATAGCTCTCTTTGTTTCCGAGATATTTGCAGATTTATCTCAAGGGAAGGGGCCTGACGGACATATTTCGAGATATTTCTTCTTCTTGTTGATCTTCTTCTGCACAGCTAAACTGGAAGTGGCATTTCCAGCTCGCAATAGTGCAGAGTTATCTCAAAGAGAGGGGCCACGGTGTTTCTGTATCTCTATTATGTTGGTGCGGCTTCGGAACTTTTAAATATCTTAATATATCTCGAGAACTACGCCTCTGATCGAAAAATATCATAGAACGTAAAAAGTAGGAAACTTAATTCTCTACAAAAAAGGTCTCTTAACATTTTCCCATAGCTGGCATCGTTTCCGAGATATTTGCAGATTTAGCTCAAGGGAAGGGGCCTGACGGACATATTCCGAGATATTTCTTCTTCTTGTTGTTCCTCTTCTGCACAGCTAAGCTGGAAGTGGCATTTGCAGGTCGCAATAGTGCAGAGTTATCTCAAAGAAAGGGGCCACGGTGTTTCTGTATCTCTATTATGTTGGTGCGGCTTCGGAACTTTTAAATATCTTGATATATCTCGAGAACTACGCATCTGATCAAAAAATATCATAGAACATAAATTGTAGGAAACATAATTCTCTACAAAAAACGTCTCTCAACATTTTGCCATAGCTCGCTTCGTTTCCGAGATATTTGCAGATTTATCTCAAGGGAAGGGGTCTGACGGACATATTTCGAGATATTTCTTCTTCTTGTTGTTCTTCTGCACAGCTAAGCTGGAAGTGGCATTTGCAGCTCGCAATAGTGCAGAGTTATCTCAAAGAAAGGGGCCACGGTGTTTCTGTATCTCTATTATGTTGGTGCGGCGTCGGAACTTTTAAATATCTTGATATATCTCGAGAACTACGCATCTGATCAAATAATATCATAGAACCTAAAAAGTAGGAAACTTAATTCTCTACAAATAACGTCTCTTAATATTTTGCCATAGCTCGCTTCGTTTCCGAGATATTTGCAGATTTATCTCAAGGAAAGGGGCCTGACGGACATGTTTCGAGATATTTCTTCTTCTTGTTGTTCTCCTTCTGCACAGCTAAACTGGAAGTGGCATTTCCAGCTCGCAATAGTGCAGAGTTATCTCAAAGAAAGGGGCCACGGTGTTTCTGTATCTCTATTATGTTGGTGCGGCTTCGGAACTTTTAATTATCTTGATATATCTCGAGAACTACGCATCTGATCAAAAAATATCATAGAACATAAAAAGTAGGAAACTTAATTCTCTACAAAAAAGGTCTCTTAACATTTTGCCATAGCTCGCTTCGTTTCCGAGATATTTGCAGATTTATCTCAAGGGAAGGGGTCTGACGGACATATTTCGAGATATTTCTTCTTCTTGTTGTTCTTCTTCTGCACAGCTAAGCTGGAAGTGGCATTTGCAGCTCGCAATAGTGCAGAGTTATCTCAAAAAAGGGGCCACGGTGTTTCTGTATCTCTATTATGTTGGTGCGGCTTCGGAACTTTTAAATATCTTGATATATCTCGAGAACTACGCATCTGATCGAAAAATATCATAGAACATAAAAAGTAGGAAACTTAATTCTCTACAAAAAAGGTCTCTTAACATTTTGCCATAGCTCGCTTCGTTTCCGAGATATATGCAGATTTATCTCAAGGGAAGGGGCCTGACGGACATATTTCGAGATATTTCTTCTTCTTGTTGTTCTTCTTCTGCACAGCTAAGCTGGAAGTGGCATTTGCAGCTCGCAATAGTGCAGAGTTATCTCAAAGAAAGGGGCCACGGTGTTTCTGTATCTCTATTATGTTGGTGCGGCGTCGGAACTTTTAAATATCTTGATATATCTCGAGAACTACGCATCTGATCAAATAATATCATAGAACATAAAAAGTAGGAAACTTAATTCTCTACAAATAAGGTCTCTTAACATTTTGCCATAGCTCGCTTCGTTTCCGAGATATTTGCAGATTTATCTCAAGGGAAGGGGCTTGACGGACATATTTCGAGATACTTCTTCTTCTTGTTGGTCTTCTTCTGCACAGCTAAGCTGGAAGTGGCATTTGCAGCTCGCAATAGTGCAGAGTTATCTCAAAGAAAGGGGCCACGGTGTTTCTGTATCTCTATTATGTTGGTGCGGCTTCGGATCTTTTAAATATCTTGATATATCTCGAGAACTACGCATCTGATCAAAAAATATCATAGAACATAAAAAGTAGAAAACTTAATTCTCTACAAAAAAGGTCTCTCAACATTTTGCCATAGCTCGGTTCGTTTCCGAGATATATGCAGATTTATCTCAAGGGAATGGGCCTGACGGACATATTTCGAGATATTTCTTCTTCTTGTTGTTCTTCTTCTGCACAGCTAAACTGGAAGTGGCATTTCCAGCTCGCAATAGTGCAGAGTTATCTCAAAGAATGGGGCCACGGTGTTTCTGTATCTCTATTATGTTGGTGCGGCTTCGGAACTTTTAAATATCTTGATATATCTCGAGAACTACGCATCTGATCAAAAAATATCATAGAACATAAATTGTAGGAAACATAATTCTCTACAAAAAACGTCTCTCAACATTTTGCCATAGCTCGCTTCGTTTCCGAGATATTTGCACATTTATCTCAAGGGAAGGGGCCTAACGGACATATTTCGAGATATTTCTTCTTCTTGTTGTTCTTCTTCTGCACAGCTGAGCTGGAAGTGGCATTTGCGGCTCGCACTAGTGCAGAGTTATCTCAAAGAAAGGGGCCACGGTGTTTCTGTATCTCTATTATGTTGGTGCAGCTTCGGAACTTTTAAATATCTTGATATATCTCGAGAACTACGCATCTGAACAAAAAATATCCTGGAACATAAAAAGTAGAAAACTTAATTCTCTACAAAAAAGGTCTCTTAACATTTTGCCATAGCCCGCTTCGTTTCCGAGATATTTGCAGATTTATCTCAAGGGAAGGGGCCTGACGGACATATTTCGAGATATTTCTTCTTCTTGTTGTTCTTCTTCTGCACAGCTAAGCTGGAAGTGGCATTTGCAGCTCGCAATAGTGCAGAGTTATCTCAAAGAATGGGGCCACGGTGTTTCTGTATCTCTATTATGTTGGTGCGGCTTCGGATCTTTTAAATATCTTGATATATCTCGAGAACTACGCATCTGATCAAAAAATATCATAGAACATAAAAAGTAGAAAACTTAATTCTCTACAAAAAAGGTCTCTCAACATTTTGCCATAGCTCGCTTCGTTTCCGAGATATATGCAGATTTATCTCAAGGGAATGGGCCTGACGGACATATTTCGAGGTATTTCTTCTTCTTGTTGTTCTTCTTCTGCACAGCTAAGCTGGAAGTGGCATTTGCAGCTCGCAATAGTGCAAAGTTATCTCAAAGAAAGAGGCCACGGTGTTTCTGTACCTCTATTATGTTGGTGCAGCATCGGAACTTTTAAATATCTTGATATATCTCGAGAACTACGCATCTGATCAAAAAATATCATAGAACATAAAAAGTAGGAAACCTAATTTTGTACAAAAAGGGTCTCTTAAGATTTTGCCGTAGCTCGCTTCGTTTCCGAGATGTTTGCAGATTTACCTCAAGGGAAGGGGCCTGACGGACATATTTCGAAATATTTCTTCTTCTTGTTGTTCTTCTTCTGCACAGCTAAGCTGGAAGTGGCATTTGCAGGTCGCAATAGTACAGAGTTATCTCAAAGAAAGGGGCCACGGTGTTTCTGTATCTCTATTATGTTGGTGCGGCTTCGGAACTTTTAAATATCTCGATATATCTCGAAAACTACGCTTCTGATCAAAAAATATCATAGAACGTAAATTGTCGGAAACATAATTCTCTACAAAAAAGGTCTCTCAACATTTTGCCATAGCTCGCTTCGTTTCCTAGATATTTGCAGATGTATCTCAAGGGAAGGGGTCTGACGGACATATTTCGAGATATTTCTTCTTCTTGTTGTTCTTCTTCTGCACAGCTAAGCTCGAAGTGGCATTTGCAGCTCGCAATAGTGCAGAGTTATCTCAAAGAAAGGGGCCACGGTGTTTCTGTATCTCTATTATGTTGGTGCGGCTTCGGAACTTTTCAATATCTTGATATATCTTGAGAACTACGCATCTGATCAAAAAATATCATAGAACATAAATTGTAGGAAACATAATTCTCTACAAAAAAAGTCTCGTAACATTTTGCCATAGCTCGCTTCGTCTCCGAGATATTTGCAGATATATCTCAAGGGAAGGGGCCTGACGGACATATTTCGAGATATGTCTTCTTCTTGTTGTTCTTCTTCTGCACAGCTAAGCTGGAAGTGGCATTTACAGCTCGCAATAGTGCAGAGTTATCTCAAAGAAAGGGGCCACGGTGTTTCTGTATCTCTATTATGTTGGTGCGGCTTCGGAACTTTTAAATATCTCGATATATCTCGAAAACTACGCTTCTGATCAAAAAATATCATAGAACATAAATTGTTGGAAACATAATTCTCTACAAAAAAGGTCTCTTAACATTTTGCCATAGCTCGCTTCGTTTCCGAGATATTTGCAGATATATCTCAAGGGAAGGGACCTGACGGACATATTTCGAGATATTTCTTCTTCTTGTTGTTCTTCTTCTGCACAGCTAAGCTGGAAGTGGCATTTGCAGCTCGCAATAGCGCAGAGTTATCTCAAAGAAGGGGGCCACGGTGTTTCTGTATCTCTATTATGTTGGTGCGGCTTCGGAACATTTAAATATCTTGATATATCTCGAGAACTACGCATCTGATCAAAAAATATCATAGAACATAAAAAGTAGGAAACTTAATTCTCTACAGAAAAGGTCTCTTAACATTTTGCCATAGCTCTCTTCGTTTCCGAGATATTTGCAGATTTATCTCAAGGGAAGGGGCCTGACGGACATATTTCGAGATATTTCTTATTCTTGTTGTTCTTCTTCTGCACAGCTAAGCTGGAAGTGGCATTTGCAGCTCGCAATAGTGCAGAGTTATCTCAAAGAAAGGGGCCACGGTGTTTCTGTATCTCTATTATGTTGGTGCGGCTTCGGAACTTTTAAATATCTTGATATATCTCGAGAACTACGCATCTGATCAAAAAATATCATAGAACATAAAAAGTAGGAAACTTAATTCTCTACAAAAACGGTCTCTTAACATTTTGCCATAGCTCGCTTCGTTTCCGAGATATTTGCAGATTTATCTCAAGGGAAGGGGCCTGACGGACATATTTCGAGATATTTCTTCTTCTTGTTGTTCTTCTTCTGCACAGCTAAGCTGGAAGTGGCATTTGCGGCTCGCACTAGTGCAGAGTTATCTCAAAGAAAAGGGCCACGGTGTTTCTGTATCTCTATTATGTTGGTGCGGCTTCGGAACTTTTAAATATCTCGATATATCTCGAAAACTACGCTTCTGATCAAAAAATATCATAGAACATAAATTGTAGGAAACATAATTCTCTACAAAAAAGGTCTCTTAACATTTTGCCATAGCTCGCTTCGTTTCCGAGATATTTGCAGATATATCTCAAGGGAAGGGGCCTGACGGACATATTTCGAGATATTTCTTCTTCTTGTTGTTCTTCTTCTGCACAGCTAAGCTGAAAGTGGCATTTACAGCTCGCAATAGTGCAAAGTTATCTCAAAGAAAGGGGCCACGGTGTTTCTGTATCTCTATTATGTTGGTGCGGCTTCGGAACTTTTAAATATCTCGATATATCTCGAAAACTACGCTTCTGATCAAAAAATATCATAGAACATAAATTGTAGGAAACTTAATTCTCTACAAAAAAGGTCTCTTAACATTTTGCCATAGCTCGCTTCGTTTCCGAGATATTTGGAGATTTATCTGAAGGGAAGGTGCCTGACGGACATATTTCGAGATATTTCTTCTTCTTGTTGTTCTTCTTCTGCACCGCTAAGCTGGAAGTGGCATTTGCGGCTCGCACTAGTGCAGAGTTATCTCAAAGAAAGGGGCCACGGTGTTTCTGTATCTCTATTATGTTGGTGCGGCTTCGGAACTTTTAAATATCTTGATATATCTCGAGAACTACGCATCTGATCAAAAAATATCATAGAACATAAAAAGTAGGAAACTTAATTCTCTACAAAAAAGGTCTCTTAACATTTTGCCATAGCTCGCTTCGTTTCCGAGATATTTGCAGGTTTATCTCAAGGGAAGGGGCCTAACGGACATATTTCGAGATATTTCTTCTTCTTGTTGTTCTTCTTCTGCACAGCTAAACTGGAAGTGGCATTTCCAGCTCGCAATAGTGCAGAGTTATCTCAAAGAAAGGAGCCACGGTGTTTCTGTATCTCTATTCTGTTGGTGCGGCTTCGGAACTTTTAAATATCTTGATATATCTCGAGAACTACGTATCTGATCAAAAAATATCATAGAACATAATAAGTAGGAAACTTAATTCTCTACAAAAATGGTCTCTTAACATTTTGCCATAGCTCGCTTCGTTTCCGAAATATCTGCAGGTTTATCTCAAGGGAAGGGGCCTAACGGACATATTTCGAGATATTTCTTCTTCTTGTTGTTCTTCTTCTGCACAGCTAAGCTGGAAGTGGCATTTGCGGCTCGCACTAGTGCACAGTTATCTCAAAGAAAGGGGCCACGGTGTTTCTGTATCTCTATTATGTTGGTGCGGCTTCGGAACTTTTAAATATCTCGATATATCTCGAAAACTACGCTTCTGATCAAAAAATATCATAGAACATAAATTGTAGGAAACATAATTCTCTACAAATAAGGTCTCTTAACATTTTGCCATAGCTCGCTTCGTTTCCGAGATATTTGCAGATTTATCTCAAGGGAAGGGGCCTGACGGACATATTTCGAGATATTTCTTCTTCTTGTTGTTCTTCTTCTGCACAGCTAAGCTGGAAGTGGCATGTGCAGCTCGCAATAGTGCAGAAATATCTCAAAGAAAGGGGCCACGGTGTTTCTGTATCTCTATTATGTTGGTGCGGCTTCGGAACTTTTAAATATCTTGATATATCTCGAGAACTACGCATCTGATCAAAAAATATCATAGAACATAAAAAGTAGGAAACTTAATTCTCTACAAAAAAGGTCTCTTAACATTTTGCCATAGCTCGCTTCGTTTGCGAGATATTTGCAGGTTTATCTCAAGGGAAGGGGCCTAACGGACATATTTCGAGATATTTCTTCTTCTTGTTGTTCTTCTTCTGCACAGCTAAACTGGAAGTGGCATTTCCAGCTCGCAATAGTGCAGAGTTATCTCAAAGAAAGGAGCCACGGTGTTTCTGTATCTCTATTCTGTTGGTGCGGCTTCGGAACTTTTAAATATCTTGATATATCTCGAGAACTACGCATCTGATTAAAAAATATCATAGAACATAAAAAGTAGGAAACTTAATTCTCTACAAAAAAGGTCTCTCAACATTTTGCCATAGCTCGCTTCGTTTCCGAGATATTTGCAGATTTATCTCAAGGGAAGGGGCATGACGGACATATTTCGAGATATTTCTTCTTCTTGTTGTTCTTCTTCTGCACAGCTAAGCTGGAAGTGGCATTTGCGGCTCGCACTAGTGCACAGTTATCTCAAAGAAAGGGGCCACGGTGTTTCTGTATCTCTATTATGTTGGTGCGGCTTCGGAACTTTTAAATATCTCGATATATCTCGAAAACTACGCTTCTGATCAAAAAATATCATAGAACATAAATTGTAGGAAACATAATTCTCTACAAATAAGGTCTCTTAACATTTTGCCATAGGTCGCTTCGTTTCCGAGATATTTGCAGATTTATCTCAAGGGAAGGGGCCTGACGGACATATTTCGAGATATTTCTTCTTCTTGTTGTTCTTCTTCTGCACAGCTAAGCTGGAAGTGGCATGTGCAGGTCGCAATAGTGCAGAGATATCTCAAAGAAAGGGGCCACGGTGTTTCTGTATCTCTATTATGTTGGTGCGGCTTCGGAACTTTTAAATATCTTGATATATCTCGAGAACTACGTATCTGATCAAAAAATATCATAGAACATAATAAGTAGGAAACTTAATTCTCTACAAAAAAGGTCTCTTAACATTTTGCCATAGCTCGCTTCGTTTCCGAGATATTTGCAGATTTATCTCAAGGGAAGGGGCCTGACGGACATATTTCGAGATATTTCTTCTTCTTGTTGTTCTTCTTCTGCACAGCTAAGCTGGAAGTGGCATGTGCAGCTCGCAATAGTGCAGAGATATCTCAAAGAAAGGGGCCACGGTGTTTCTGTATCTCCATTATGTTGGTGCGGCTTCGGAACTTTTAAATATCTTGATATATCTCGAGAACTACGCATCTGATCAAAAAATATCATAGAACATAAAAAGTAGGAAACTTAATTCTCTACAAAAAAGGTCTCTTAACATTTTGCCATAGCTCGCTTCGTTTCCGAAATATTTGCAGGTTTATCTCAAGGGAAGGGGCCTAACGGACATATTTCGAGATATTTCTTCTTCTTGTTGTTCTTCTTCTGCACAGCTAAGCTGGAAGTGGCATTTGCGGCTCGCACTAGTGCACAGTTATCTCAAAGAAAGGGGCCACGGTGTTTCTGTATCTCTATTATGTTGGTGCGGCTTCGGAACTTTTAAATATCTCGATATATCTCGAAAACTACGCTTCTGATCAAAAAATATCATAGAACATGAAAAGTAGGAAACTTAATTATCTACAAAAAAGGTCTCTTAACATTTTGCCATAGCTCGCTTCGTTTCCGAGATATTTGCAGGTTTATCTCAAGGGAAGGGGCCTAACGGACATATTTCGAGATATTTCTTCTTCTTGTTGTTCTTCTTCTGCACAGCTAAACTGGAAGTGGCATTTCCAGCTCGCAATAGTGCAGAGTTATCTCAAAGAAAGGAGCCACGGTGTTTCTGTATCTCTATTCTGTTGGTGCGGCTTCGGAACTTTTAAATATCTTGATATATCTCGAGAACTACGCATCTGATTAAAAAATATCATAGAACATAAAAAGTAGGAAACTTAATTCTCTACAAAAAAGGTCTCTCAACATTTTGCCATAGCTCGCTTCGTTTCCGAGATATTTGCAGATTTATCTCAAGGGAAGGGGCATGACGGACATATTTCGAGATATTTCTTCTTCTTGTTGCTCTTCTTCTGCACAGCTAAGCTGGAAGTGGCATTTGCGGCTCGCACTAGTGCAGAGTTATCTCAAAGAAAAGGGCCACGGTGTTTCTGTATCTCTATTATGTTGGTGCGGCTTCGGAACTTTTAAATATCTCGATATATCTCGAAAACTACGCTTCTGATCAAAAAATATCATAGAACATAAATTGTAGGAAACATAATTCTCTACAAAAAAGGTCTCTTAACATTTTGCCATAGCTCGCTTCGTTTCCGAGATATTTGCAGATATATCTCAAGGGAAGGGGCCTGACGGACATATTTCGAGATATTTCTTCTTCTTGTTGTTCTTCTTCTGCACAGCTAAGCTGAAAGTGGCATTTACAGCTCGCACTAGTGCAGCGTTATCTCAAAGAAAGGGGCCACGGTGTTTCTGTATCTCTATTATGTTGGTGCGGCTTCGGAACTTTTAAATATCTTGATATATCTCGAGAACTACGCATCTGATCAAAAAATATCATAGAACATCAAAAGTAGGAAACTTAATTCTCTACAAAAAAGGTCTCTTAACATTTTGCCATAGCTCTCTTCGTTTCCGAGATATTTGCAGATTTATCTCAAGGGAAGGGGCCTGACGGACATATTTCGAGATATTTCTTCTTCTTGTTATTCTTCTTCTGCACAGCTAAGCTGGAAGTGGCATTTGCAGCTCGCAATAGTGCAGAGTTATCTCAAAGAAAGGGGCCACGGTGTTTCTGTATCTCTATTATGTTGGTGCGGCTTCGGAACTTTTAAATATCTTGATATATCTCGAGAACTACGCATCTGATCAAAAAATATCATAGAAGATAAAAAGTAGGAAACTTAATTCTCTACAGAAAAGGTCTCTTAACATTTTGCCATAGCTCGCTTCGTTTCCGAGATATTTGCAGATTTATCTCAAGGGAAGGGGCCTGACGGACATATTTCGAGATATTTCTTCTTCTTGTTGTTCTTCTTCTGCACAGCTAAGCTGGAAGTGGCATTTGCGGCTCGCACTAGTGCAGAGTTATCTCAAAGAAAGGGGCCACGGTGTTTCTGTATCTCTATTATGTTGGTGCGGCTTCGGAACTTTTAAATATCTCGATATATCTCGAAAACTACGCTTCGGATCAAAAAATATCATAGAACATAAATTGTAGGAAACATAATTCTCTACAAAAAACGTCTCTTAACATTTTGCCATAGCTCGCTTCGTTTCCGAGATATTTGCAGATTCAGCTCAAAGGAACTGGCCTGACGGACATATTTCGAGATATTTCTTCTTCTTGTTGTTCTTCCTCTGCACAGCTAAGCTGGAAGTGGCATTTGCAGCTCGCAATAGTGCAGAGTTATCTCAAAGAAAGGGGCCACGGTGTTTCTGTATCTCTATTATGTTGGTGCGGCATCGGAACTTTTAAATATCTCGATATATCTCGAAAACTACGCTTCTGATCAAAAAATATCATAGAACATAAATTGTAGGAAACATAATTCGCTACAAAAAAGCTCTCTTAACATTTTGCCATAGCTCGCTTCGTTTCCGAGATATTTGCAGATTTATCTCAAGGGAAGGGGCCAGACGGACATATTTCGAGATATTTCTTCTTCTTGTTGTTCTCCTTCTGCACAGCTAAGCTGGAAGTGGCATTTGCGGCTCGCACTAGTGCAGAGTTATCTCAAAGAAAGGGGCCACGGTGTTTCTGTATCCCTATTATGTTGGTGCGGCTTCGGAACTTTTAAATATCTCGATATATCTCGAAAACTACGCTTCTGATCAAAAAATATCATAGAACCTAAATTGTAGGAAACATAATTCTCTACAAAAAAGTTCTCTTAACATTTTGCCATAGGTCACTTCGTTTCCGAGATATTTGCAGATATATCTCAAGGGAAGGTGCCTGACGGACATATTTCGAGATATTTCTTCTTCTTGTTGTTCTTCTTCTGCACAGCTAAGCTGGAAGTGGCATTTACAGCTCGCAATAGTGCAGAGTTATATCAAAGAAAGGGGCCACGGTGTTTCTGTATCTCTATTATGTTGGTGCGGCTTCGGAACTTTTAAATATCTTGATATATCTCGAGAACTACGCATCTGATCAAAAAATATCATAGAACATGAAAAGTAGGGAACTTAATTCTCTACAAAAAAGGTCTCTTAACATTTTGCCATAGCTCTCTTCGTTTCCGAGATATTTGCAGATTTATCTCAAGGGAAGGGGCCTGACGGACATATTTCGCGATATTTCTTCTTCTTGTTGGTCTTCTTCTGCACAGCTAAGCTGGAAGTGGCATTTACAGCTCGCAATAGTGCAGAGTTATATCAAAGAAAGGGGCCACGGTGTTTCTGTATCTCTATTATGTTGGTGCGGCTTCGGAACTTTTAAATATCTTGATATATCTCGAGAACTACGCATCTGATCAAAAAATATGATAGAACATCAAAAGTAGGAAACATAATTCTCTACAAAAAACGTCTCTTAACATTTTGCCATAGCTCGCTTCGTTTCCGAGATATTTGCAGATTCAGCTCAGAGGAACTGGCCTGACGGACATATTTCGAGATATTTCTTCTTCTTGTTGTTCTTCCTCTGCACAGCTAAGCTGGAAGTGGCATTTGCAGCTCGCAATAGTGCAGAGTTATCTCAAAGAAAGGGGCCACGGTGTTTCTGTATCTCTAGTATGTTGGTGCGGCTTCGGAACTTTTAAATATCTCGATATATCTCGAAAACTACGCTTCTGATCAAAAAATATCATAGAACATAAATTGTAGGAAACATAATTCTCTACAAAAAAGGTCTCTTAACATTTTACCATAGCTCGCTTCGTTTCCGAGATATTTGCAGATTTATCTCAAGGGAAGGGGCCTAACGGACATATTTCGAGATATTTCTTCTTCTTGTTGTTCTTCTTCTGCACAGCTAAGCTGGAAGTGGCATTTGCAGCTCGCAATAGTGCAGAGCTTTCTCAAAGAAAGGGGCCACGGTGTTTCGGTATCTCTATTATGTTGGTGCGGCTTCGGAACTTTTAAGTATCTTGATATATCTCGAGAACTGCGCATCTGATCAAAAAATATCATAGAACATAAAAAGTAGGAAACTTAATTCTCTACAAAAAAGGTCTCTTAACATTTTGCCATAGCTCGCTTCGTTTCCGAGATATTTGCAGATTTATCTCAAGGGAAGGGGCCTAACGGACATATTTCGAGATATTTCTGCTTCTTGTTGTTCTTCTTCTGCACAGCTAAGCTGGAAGTGGCATTTGCAGCTCGCAATAGTGCAGAGTTATCTCAAAGAAAGGGGCCACGGTGTTTCTGTATCTCTATTATGTTGGTGCGGCTTCGGAACTTTTAAATATCTCGATATATCTCGAAAACTACGCTTCTGATCAAAAAATATCATAGAACATAAATTGTAGGAAACATAATTCTCTACAAAAAAGGTCTCTTAACATTTTGCCATAGCTCTCTTCGTTTCCGAGATATTTGCAGATTTATCTCAAGGGAAGGGGCCTGACGGACATATTTCGAGATATTTCTTCTTCTTGTTGTTCTTCTTCTGCACAGCTAAGCTGGAAGTGGCATTTGCAGCTCGCAATAGTGCAGAGTTATCCTAAAGAAAGGGGCCACGGTGTTTCTGTATCTCTATTATGTTGGTGCGGCTTCGGAACTTTTAAATATCTTGATATATCTCGAGAACTACGCATCTGATCAAAAAATATCATAGAGCATAAAAAGTAGGAAACTTAATTCTCTACAGAAAAGGTCTCTTAACATTTTGCCATAGCTCGCTTCGTTTCCGAGATATTTGCACATTTATCTCAAGGGAAGGGGCCTAACGGACATATTTCGCGATATTTCTTCTTCTTGTTGGTCTTCTTCTGCACAGCTAAGCTGGAAGTGGCATTTACAGCTCGCAATAGTGCAGAGTTATATCAAAGAAAGGGGCCACGGTGTTTCTGTATCTCTATTATGTTGGTGCGGCTTCGGAACTTTTAAATATCTTGATATATCTCGAGAACTACGCATCTGATCAAAAAATATGATAGAACATCAAAAGTAGGAAACATAATTCTCTACAAAAAACGTCTCTTAACATTTTGCCATAGCTCGCTTCGTTTCCGAGATATTTGCAGATTCAGCTCAGAGGAACTGGCCTGACGGACATATTTCGAGATATTTCTTCTTCTTGTTGTTCTTCCTCTGCACAGCTAAGCTGGAAGTGGCATTTGCAGCTCGCAATAGTGCAGAGTTATCTCAAAGAAAGGGGCCACGGTGTTTCTGTATCTCTATTATGTTGGTGCGGCTTCGGAACTTTTAAATATCTCGATATATCTCGAAAACTACGCTTCTGATCAAAAAATATCATAGAACATAAATTGTAGGAAACATAATGCTCTACAAAAAAGGTCTCTTAACATTTTACCATAGCTCGCTTCGTTTCCGAGATATTTGCAGATTTATCTCAAGGGAAGGGGCCTAACGGACATATTTCGAGATATTTCTTCTTCTTGTTGTTCTTCTTCTGCACAGCTAAGCTGGAAGTGGCATTTGCAGCTCGCAATAGTGCAGAGCTTTCTCAAAGAAAGGGGCCACGGTGTTTCGGTATCTCTATTATGTTGGTGCGGCTTCGGAACTTTTAAGTATCTTGATATATCTCGAGAACTGCGCATCTGATCAAAAAATATCATAGAACATAAAAAGTAGGAAACTTAATTCTCTACAAAAAAGGTCTCTTAACATTTTGCCATAGCTCTCTTCGTTTTCGAGATATTTGCAGATTTATCTCAAGGGAAGGGGCCTAACGGACATATTTCGAGATATTTCTTCTTCTTGTTGTTCTTCTTCTGCACAGCTAAGCTGGAAGTGGCATTTGCAGCTCGCAATAGTGCAGAGTTATCTCAAAGAAAGGGGCCACGGTGTTTCTGTATCTCTATTATGTTGGTGCGGCTTCGGAACTTTTAAATATCTTGATATATCTCGAGAACTACGCATCTGATCAAAAAATATCATAGAGCATAAAAAGTAGGAAACTTAATTCTCTACAAAAAAGGTCTCTTAACATTTTGCCATAGCTCGCTTCGTTTCCGAGATATTTGCACATTTATCTCAAGGGAAGGGGCCTAACGGACATATTTCGAGATATTTCTTCTTCTTGTTGTTCTTCCTCTGCACAGCTAAGCTGGAAGTGGCATTTGCAGCTCGCAATAGTGCAGAGTTATCTCAAAGAAAGGGGCCACGGTGTTTCTGTATCTCTATTATGTTGGTGCGGCTTCGGAACTTTTAAATATCTCGATATATCTCGAAAACTACGCTTCTGATCAAAAAATATCATAGAACATAAATTGTAGGAAACATAATTCTCTACAAAAAAGGTCTCTTAACATTTTACCATAGCTCGCTTCGTTTCCGAGATATTTGCAGATTTATCTCAAGGGAAGGGGCCTAACGGACATATTTCGAGATATTTCTTCTTCTTGTTGTTCTTCTTCTGCACAGCTAAGCTGGAAGTGGCATTTGCAGCTCGCAATAGTGCAGAGCTTTCTCAAAGAAAGGGGCCACGGTGTTTCGGTATCTCTATTATGTTGGTGCGGCTTCGGAACTTTTAAGTATCTTGATATATCTCGAGAACTGCGCATCTGATCAAAAAATATCATAGAACATAAAAAGTAGGAAACTTAATTCTCTACAAAAAAGGTCTCTTAACATTTTGCCATAGCTCGCTTCGTTTCCGAGATATTTGCAGATTTATCTCAAGGGAAGGGGCCTAACGGACATATTTCGAGATATTTCTGCTTCTTGTTGTTCTTCTTCTGCACAGCTAAGCTGGAAGTGGCATTTGCAGCTCGCAATAGTGCAGAGTTATCTCAAAGAAAGGGGCCACGGTGTTTCTGTATCTCTATTATGTTGGTGCGGCTTCGGAACTTTTAAATATCTCGATATATCTCGAAAACTACGCTTCTGATCAAAAAATATCATAGAACATAAATTGTAGGAAACATAATTCTCTACAAAAAAGGTCTCTTAACATTTTGCCATAGCTCGCTTCGTTTCCGAGATATTTGCAGATTTATCTCAAGGGAAGGGGCATGACGGACATATTTCGAGATATTTCTTCTTCTTGTTGTTCTTCTTCTGCACAGCTAAGCTGGAAGTGGCATTTGCGGCTCGCACTAGTGCAGAGTTATCTCAAAGAAAGGGGCCACGGTGTTTCTGTATCTCTATTATGATGGTGCGGCTTCGGAACTTTTAAATATCTTGATATATCTCCAGAACTACGCATCTGATCAAAAAATATCATAGAAGATAAAAAGTAGGAAACTTAATTCTCTACAGAAAAGGTCTCTTAACATTTTGCCATAGCTCGCTTCGTTTCCGAGATATTTGCAGATTTATCTCAAGGGAAGGGGCCTGACGGACATATTTCGAGATATTTCTTCTTCTTGTTGTTCTTCTTCTGCACAGCTAAGCTGGAAGTGGCATTTGCGGCTCGCACTAGTGCAGAGTTATCTCAAAGAAAGGGGCCACGGTGTTTCTGTATCTCTATTATGTTGGTGCGGCTTCGGAACTTTTAAATATCTCGATATATCTCGAAAACTACGCTTCGGATCAAAAAATATCATAGAACATAAATTGTAGGAAACATAATTCTCTACAAAAAACGTCTCTTAACATTTTGCCATAGCTCGCTTCGTTTCCGAGATATTTGCAGATTCAGCTCAAAGGAACTGGCCTGACGGACATATTTCGAGATATTTCTTCTTCTTGTTGTTCTTCCTCTGCACAGCTAAGCTGGAAGTGGCATTTGCAGCTCGCAATAGTGCAGAGTTATCTCAAAGAAAGGGGCCACGGTGTTTCTGTATCTCTATTATGTTGGTGCGGCTTCGGAACTTTTAAATATCTCGATATATCTCGAAAACTACGCTTCTGATCAAAAAATATCATAGAACATAAATTGTAGGAAACATAATTCGTTACAAAAAAGCTCTCTTAACATTTTGCCATAGCTCGCTTCGTTTCCGAGATATTTGCAGATTTATCTCAAGGGAAGGGGCCAGACGGACATATTTCGAGATATTTCTTCTTCTTGTTGTTCTTCTTCTGCACAGCTAAGCTGGAAGTGGCATTTGCGGCTCGCACTAGTGCAGAGTTATGTCAAAGAAAGGGGCCACGGTGTTTCTGTATCCCTAATATGTTGGTGCGGCTTCGGAACTTTTAAATATCTCGATATATCTCGAAAACTACGCTTCTGATCAAAAAATATCATAGAACCTAAATTGTAGGAAACATAATTCTCTACAAAAAAGGTCTCTTAACATTTTGCCATAGCTCGCTTCGTTTCCGAGATATTTGCACATTTATCTCAAGGGAAGGGGCCTAACGGACATATTTCGAGATATTTCTTCTTCTTGTTGTTCTTCCTCTGCACAGCTAAGCTGGAAGTGGCATTTGCAGCTCGCAATAGTGCAGAGTTATCTCAAAGAAAGGGGCCACGGTGTTTCTGTATCTCTATTATGTTGGTGCGGCTTCGGAACTTTTAAATATCTCGATATATCTCGAAAACTACGCTTCTGATCAAAAAATATCATAGAACATAAATTGTAGGAAACATAATTCTCTACAAAAAAGGTCTCTTAACATTTTACCATAGCTCGCTTCGTTTCCGAGATATTTGCAGATTTATCTCAAGGGAAGGGGCCTAACGGACATATTTCGAGATATTTCTTCTTCTTGTTGTTCTTCTTCTGCACAGCTAAGCTGGAAGTGGCATTTGCAGCTCGCAATAGTGCAGAGCTTTCTCAAAGAAAGGGGCCACGGTGTTTCGGTATCTCTATTATGTTGGTGCGGCTTCGGAACTTTTAAGTATCTTGATATATCTCGAGAACTGCGCATCTGATCAAAAAATATCATAGAACATAAAAAGTAGGAAACTTAATTCTCTACAAAAAAGGTCTCTTAACATTTTGCCATAGCTCGCTTCGTTTCCGAGATATTTGCAGATTTATCTCAAGGGAAGGGGCCTAACGGACATATTTCGAGATATTTCTGCTTCTTGTTGTTCTTCTTCTGCACAGCTAAGCTGGAAGTGGCATTTGCAGCTCGCAATAGTGCAGAGTTATCTCAAAGAAAGGGGCCACGGTGTTTCTGTATCTCTATTATGTTGGTGCGGCTTCGGAACTTTTAAATATCTCGATATATCTCGAAAACTACGCTTCTGATCAAAAAATATCATAGAACATAAATTGTAGGAAACATAATTCTCTACAAAAAAGGTCTCTTAACATTTTGCCATAGCTCGCTTCGTTTCCGAGATATTTGCAGATTTATCTCAAGGGAAGGGGCATGACGGACATATTTCGAGATATTTCTTCTTCTTGTTGTTCTTCTTCTGCACAGCTAAGCTGGAAGTGGCATTTGCGGCTCGCACTAGTGCAGAGTTATCTCAAAGAAAGGGGCCACGGTGTTTCTGTATCTCTATTATGATGGTGCGGCTTCGGAACTTTTAAATATCTTGATATATCTCGAGAACTACGCATCTGATCAAAAAATATCATAGAAGATAAAAAGTAGGAAACTTAATTCTCTACAGAAAAGGTCTCTTAACATTTTGCCAGAGCTCGCTTCGTTTCCGAGATATTTGCAGATTTATCTCAAGGGAAGGGGCCTGACGGACATATTTCGAGATATTTCTTCTTCTTGTTGTTCTTCTTCTGCACAGCTAAGCTGGAAGTGGCATTTGCGGCTCGCACTAGTGCAGAGTTATCTCAAAGAAAGGGGCCACGGTGTTTCTGTATCTCTATTATGTTGGTGCGGCTTCGGAACTTTTAAATATCTCGATATATCTCGAAAACTACGCTTCGGATCAAAAAATATCATAGAACATAAATTGTAGGAAACATAATTCTCTACAAAAAACGTCTCTTAACATTTTGCCATAGCTCGCTTCGTTTCCGAGATATTTGCAGATTCAGCTCAAAGGAACTGGCCTGACGGACATATTTCGAGATATTTCTTCTTCTTGTTGTTCTTCCTCTGCACAGCTAAGCTGGAAGTGGCATTTGCAGCTCGCAATAGTGCAGAGTTATCTCAAAGAAAGGGGCCACGGTGTTTCTGTATCTCTATTATGTTGGTGCGGCTTCGGAACTTTTAAATATCTCGATATATCTCGAAAACTACGCTTCTGATCAAAAAATATCATAGAACATAAATTGTAGGAAACATAATTCGTTACAAAAAAGCTCTCTTAACATTTTGCCATAGCTCGCTTCGTTTCCGAGATATTTGCAGATTTATCTCAAGGGAAGGGGCCAGACGGACATATTTCGAGATATTTCTTCTTCTTGTTGTTCTTCTTCTGCACAGCTAAGCTGGAAGTGGCATTTGCGGCTCGCACTAGTGCAGAGTTATCTCAAAGAAAGGGGCCACGGTGTTTCTGTATCCCTATTATGTTGGTGCGGCTTCGGAACTTTTAAATATCTCGATATATCTCGGAAACTACGCTTCTGATCAAAAAATATCATAGAACCTAAATTGTAGGAAACATAATTCTCTACAAAAAAGTTCTCTTAACATTTTGCCATAGGTCACTTCGTTTCCGAGATATTTGCAGATATATCTCAAGGGAAGGTGCCTGACGGACATATTTCGAGATATTTCTTCTTCTTGTTGTTCTTCTTCTGCACAGCTAAGCTGGAAGTGGCATTTGCAGCTCGCAATAGTGCAGAGTTATATCAAAGAAAGGGGCCACGGTGTTTCTGTATCTCTATTATGTTGGTGCGGCTTCGGAACTTTTAAATATCTTGATATATCTCGAGAACTACGCATCTGATCAAAAAATATCATAGAACATGAAAAGTAGGAAACTTAATTCTCTACAAAAAAGGTCTCTTAACATTTTGCCATAGCTCTCTTCGTTTCCGAGATATTTGCAGATTTATCTCAAGGGAAGGGGCCTGACGGACATATTTCGCGATATTTCTTCTTCTTGTTGGTCTTCTTCTGCACAGCTAAGCTGGAAGTGGCATGTGCAGCTCGCAATAGTGCAGAGATATCTCAAAGAAAGGGGCCACGGTGTTTCTGTATCTCCATTATGTTGGTGCGGCTTCGGAACTTTTAAATATCTTGATATATCTCGAGAACTACGCATCTGATCAAAAAATATCATAGAACATGAAAAGTAGGAAACTTAATTCTCTACAAAAAAGGTCTCTTAACATTTTGCCATAGCTCGCTTCGTTTCCGAGATATTTGCAGATTTATCTCAAGGGAAGGGGCCTAACGGACATATTTCGAGATATTTCTGCTTCTTGTTGTTCTTCTTCTGCACAGCTAAGCTGGAAGTGGCATTTGCAGCTCGCAATAGTGCAGAGTTATCTCAAAGAAAGGGGCCACGGTGTTTCTGTATCTCTATTATGTTGGTGCGGCTTCGGAACTTTTAAATATCTCGATATATCTCGAAAACTACGCTTCTGATCAAAAAATATCATAGAACATAAATTGTAGGAAACATAATTCTCTACAAAAAAGGTCTCTTAACATTTTGCCATAGCTCGCTTCGTTTCCGAGATATTTGCAGATTTATCTCAAGGGAAGGGGCATGACGGACATATTTCGAGATATTTCTTCTTCTTGTTGTTCTTCTTCTGCACAGCTAAGCTGGAAGTGGCATTTGCGGCTCGCACTAGTGCAGAGTTATCTCAAAGAAAGGGGCCACGGTGTTTCTGTATCTCTATTATGATGGTGCGGCTTCGGAACTTTTAAATATCTTGATATATCTCGAGAACTACGCATCTGATCAAAAAATATCATAGAAGATAAAAAGTAGGAAACTTAATTCTCTACAGAAAAGGTCTCTTAACATTTTGCCATAGCTCGCTTCGTTTCCGAGATATTTGCAGATTTATCTCAAGGGAAGGGGCCTGACGGACATATTTCGAGATATTTCTTCTTCTTGTTGTTCTTCTTCTGCACAGCTAAGCTGGAAGTGGCATTTGCGGCTCGCACTAGTGCAGAGTTATCTCAAAGAAAGGGGCCACGGTGTTTCTGTATCTCTATTATGTTGGTGCGGCTTCGGAACTTTTAAATATCTCGATATATCTCGAAAACTACGCTTCGGATCAAAAAATATCATAGAACATAAATTGTAGGAAACATAATTCTCTACAAAAAACGTCTCTTAACATTTTGCCATAGCTCGCTTCGTTTCCGAGATATTTGCAGATTCAGCTCAAAGGAACTGGCCTGACGGACATATTTCGAGATATTTCTTCTTCTTGTTGTTCTTCCTCTGCACAGCTAAGCTGGAAGTGGCATTTGCAGCTCGCAATAGTGCAGAGTTATCTCAAAGAAAGGGGCCACGGTGTTTCTGTATCTCTATTATGTTGGTGCGGCTTCGGAACTTTTAAATATCTCGATATATCTCGAAAACTACGCTTCTGATCAAAAAATATCATAGAACATAAATTGTAGGAAACATAATTCGTTACAAAAAAGCTCTCTTAACATTTTGCCATAGCTCGCTTCGTTTCCGAGATATTTGCAGATTTATCTCAAGGGAAGGGGCCAGACGGACATATTTCGAGATATTTCTTCTTCTTGTTGTTCTTCTTCTGCACAGCTAAGCTGGAAGTGGCATTTGCGGCTCGCACTAGTGCAGAGTTATGTCAAAGAAAGGGGCCACGGTGTTTCTGTATCCCTAATATGTTGGTGCGGCTTCGGAACTTTTAAATATCTCGATATATCTCGAAAACTACGCTTCTGATCAAAAAATATCATAGAACCTAAATTGTAGGAAACATAATTCTCTACAAAAAAGGTCTCTTAACATTTTGCCATAGCTCGCTTCGTTTCCGAGATATTTGCACATTTATCTCAAGGGAAGGGGCCTAACGGACATATTTCGAGATATTTCTTCTTCTTGTTGTTCTTCCTCTGCACAGCTAAGCTGGAAGTGGCATTTGCAGCTCGCAATAGTGCAGAGTTATCTCAAAGAAAGGGGCCACGGTGTTTCTGTATCTCTATTATGTTGGTGCGGCTTCGGAACTTTTAAATATCTCGATATATCTCGAAAACTACGCTTCTGATCAAAAAATATCATAGAACATAAATTGTAGGAAACATAATTCTCTACAAAAAAGGTCTCTTAACATTTTACCATAGCTCGCTTCGTTTCCGAGATATTTGCAGATTTATCTCAAGGGAAGGGGCCTAACGGACATATTTCGAGATATTTCTTCTTCTTGTTGTTCTTCTTCTGCACAGCTAAGCTGGAAGTGGCATTTGCAGCTCGCAATAGTGCAGAGCTTTCTCAAAGAAAGGGGCCACGGTGTTTCGGTATCTCTATTATGTTGGTGCGGCTTCGGAACTTTTAAGTATCTTGATATATCTCGAGAACTGCGCATCTGATCAAAAAATATCATAGAACATAAAAAGTAGGAAACTTAATTCTCTACAAAAAAGGTCTCTTAACATTTTGCCATAGCTCGCTTCGTTTCCGAGATATTTGCAGATTTATCTCAAGGGAAGGGGCCTAACGGACATATTTCGAGATATTTCTGCTTCTTGTTGTTCTTCTTCTGCACAGCTAAGCTGGAAGTGGCATTTGCAGCTCGCAATAGTGCAGAGTTATCTCAAAGAAAGGGGCCACGGTGTTTCTGTATCTCTATTATGTTGGTGCGGCTTCGGAACTTTTAAATATCTCGATATATCTCGAAAACTACGCTTCTGATCAAAAAATATCATAGAACATAAATTGTAGGAAACATAATTCTCTACAAAAAAGGTCTCTTAACATTTTGCCATAGCTCGCTTCGTTTCCGAGATATTTGCAGATTTATCTCAAGGGAAGGGGCATGACGGACATATTTCGAGATATTTCTTCTTCTTGTTGTTCTTCTTCTGCACAGCTAAGCTGGAAGTGGCATTTGCGGCTCGCACTAGTGCAGAGTTATCTCAAAGAAAGGGGCCACGGTGTTTCTGTATCTCTATTATGATGGTGCGGCTTCGGAACTTTTAAATATCTTGATATATCTCGAGAACTACGCATCTGATCAAAAAATATCATAGAAGATAAAAAGTAGGAAACTTAATTCTCTACAGAAAAGGTCTCTTAACATTTTGCCATAGCTCGCTTCGTTTCCGAGATATTTGCAGATTTATCTCAAGGGAAGGGGCCTGACGGACATATTTCGAGATATTTCTTCTTCTTGTTGTTCTTCTTCTGCACAGCTAAGCTGGAAGTGGCATTTGCGGCTCGCACTAGTGCAGAGTTATCTCAAAGAAAGGGGCCACGGTGTTTCTGTATCTCTATTATGTTGGTGCGGCTTCGGAACTTTTAAATATCTCGATATATCTCGAAAACTACGCTTCGGATCAAAAAATATCATAGAACATAAATTGTAGGAAACATAATTCTCTACAAAAAACGTCTCTTAACATTTTGCCATAGCTCGCTTCGTTTCCGAGATATTTGCAGATTCAGCTCAAAGGAACTGGCCTGACGGACATATTTCGAGATATTTCTTCTTCTTGTTGTTCTTCCTCTGCACAGCTAAGCTGGAAGTGGCATTTGCAGCTCGCAATAGTGCAGAGTTATCTCAAAGAAAGGGGCCACGGTGTTTCTGTATCTCTATTATGTTGGTGCGGCTTCGGAACTTTTAAATATCTCGATATATCTCGAAAACTACGCTTCTGATCAAAAAATATCATAGAACATAAATTGTAGGAAACATAATTCGTTACAAAAAAGCTCTCTTAACATTTTGCCATAGCTCGCTTCGTTTCCGAGATATTTGCAGATTTATCTCAAGGGAAGGGGCCAGACGGACATATTTCGAGATATTTCTTCTTCTTGTTGTTCTTCTTCTGCACAGCTAAGCTGGAAGTGGCATTTGCGGCTCGCACTAGTGCAGAGTTATCTCAAAGAAAGGGGCCACGGTGTTTCTGTATCCCTATTATGTTGGTGCGGCTTCGGAACTTTTAAATATCTCGATATATCTCGAAAACTACGCTTCTGATCAAAAAATATCATAGAACCTAAATTGTAGGAAACATAATTCTCTACAAAAAAGTTCTCTTAACATTTTGCCATAGGTCACTTCGTTTCCGAGATATTTGCAGATATATCTCAAGGGAAGGTGCCTGACGGACATATTTCGAGATATTTCTTCTTCTTGTTGTTCTTCTTCTGCACAGCTAAGCTGGAAGTGGCATTTGCAGCTCGCAATAGTGCAGAGTTATATCAAAGAAAGGGGCCACGGTGTTTCTGTATCTCTATTATGTTGGTGCGGCTTCGGAACTTTTAAATATCTTGATATATCTCGAGAACTACGCATCTGATCAAAAAATATCATAGAACATGAAAAGTAGGAAACTTAATTCTCTACAAAAAAGGTCTCTTAACATTTTGCCATAGCTCTCTTCGTTTCCGAGATATTTGCAGATTTATCTCAAGGGAAGGGGCCTGACGGACATATTTCGCGATATTTCTTCTTCTTGTTGGTCTTCTTCTGCACAGCTAAGCTGGAAGTGGCATGTGCAGCTCGCAATAGTGCAGAGATATCTCAAAGAAAGGGGCCACGGTGTTTCTGTATCTCCATTATGTTGGTGCGGCTTCGGAACTTTTAAATATCTTGATATATCTCGAGAACTACGCATCTGATCAAAAAATATCATAGAACATGAAAAGTAGGAAACTTAATTCTCTACAAAAAAGGTCTCTTAACATTTTGCCATAGCTCTCTTCGTTTCCGAGATATTTGCAGATTTATCTCAAGGGAAGGGGCCTGACGGACATATTTCGCGATATTTCTTCTTCTTGTTGGTCTTCTTCTGCACAGCTAAGCTGGAAGTGGCATGTGCAGCTCGCAATAGTGCAGAGATATCTCAAAGAAAGGGGCCACGGTGTTTCTGTATCTCCATTATGTTGGTGCGGCTTCGGAACTTTTAAATATCTTGATATATCTCGAGAACTACGCATCTGATCAAAAAATATCATAGAACATAAAAAGTAGGAAACTTAATTCTCTAAAAAGGGCTCTTAACATTTTGCCATAGCTCGCTTCGTTTCCGAAATATTTGCAGGTTTATCTCAAGGGAAGGGGCCTAACGGACATATTTCGAGATATTTCTTCTTCTTGTTGTTCTTCTTCTGCACAGCTAAGCTGGAAGTGGCATTTTCGGCTCGCACTAGTGCACAGTTATCTCAAAGAAAGGGGCCACGGTGTTTCTGTATCTCTATTATGTTGGTGCGGCTTCGGAACTTTTAAATATCTTGATATATCTCGAGAACTACGCATCTGATCAAAAAATATCATACAACATAAAAAGTAGGAAACTTAATTCTCTACAAAAAAGGTCTCTTAACATTTTGCCATAGCTCGCTTCGTTTCCGAGATATTTGCAGGTTTATCTCAAGGGAAGGGGCCTAACGGACATATTTCGAGATATTTCTTCTTCTTGTTGTTCTTCTTCTGCACAGCTAAACTGGAAGTGGCATTTCCAGCTCGCAATAGTGCAGAGTTATCTCAAAGAAAGGAGCCACGGTGTTTCTGTATCTCTATTCCGTTGGTGCGGCTTCGGAACTTTTAAATATCTTGATATATCTCGAGAACTACGCATCTGATTAAAAAATATCATAGAACATAAAAAGTAGGAAACTTAATTCTCTACAAAAAAGGTCTCTCAACATTTTGCCATAGCTCGCTTCGTTTCCGAGATATTTGCAGATTTATCTCAAGGGAAGGGGCATGACGGACATATTTCGAGATATTTCTTCTTCTTGTTGCTCTTCTTCTGCACAGCTAAGCTGGAAGTGGCATTTGCGGCTCGCACTAGTGCAGAGTTATCTCAAAGAAAAGGGCCACGGTGTTTCTGTATCTCTATTATGTTGGTGCGGCTTCGGAACTTTTAAATATCTCGATATATCTCGAAAACTACGCTTCTGATCAAAAAATATCATAGAACATAAATTGTAGGAAACATAATTCGTTACAAAAAAGCTCTCTTAACATTTTGCCATAGCTCGCTTCGTTTCCGAGATATTTGCAGATTTATCTCAAGGGAAGGGGCCAGACGGACATATTTCGAGATATTTCTTCTTCTTGTTGTTCTTCTTCTGCACAGCTAAGCTGGAAGTGGCATTTGCGGCTCGCACTAGTGCAGAGTTATCTCAAAGAAAGGGGCCACGGTGTTTCTGTATCCCTATTATGTTGGTGCGGCTTCGGAACTTTTAAATATCTCGATATATCTCGAAAACTACGCTTCTGATCAAAAAATATCATAGAACCTAAATTGTAGGAAACATAATTCTCTACAAAAAAGTTCTCTTAACATTTTGCCATAGGTCACTTCGTTTCCGAGATATTTGCAGATATATCTCAAGGGAAGGTGCCTGACGGACATATTTCGAGATATTTCTTCTTCTTGTTGTTCTTCTTCTGCACAGCTAAGCTGGAAGTGGCATTTACAGCTCGCAATAGTGCAGAGTTATATCAAAGAAAGGGGCCACGGTGTTTCTGTATCTCTATTATGTTGGTGCGGCTTCGGAACTTTTAAATATCTTGATATATCTCGAGAACTACGCATCTGATCAAAAAATATCATAGAACATGAAAAGTAGGAAACTTAATTCTCTACAAAAAAGGTCTCTTAACATTTTGCCATAGCTCTCTTCGTTTCCGAGATATTTGCAGATTTATCTCAAGGGAAGGGGCCTGACGGACATATTTCGCGATATTTCTTCTTCTTGTTGGTCTTCTTCTGCACAGCTAAGCTGGAAGTGGCATGTGCAGCTCGCAATAGTGCAGAGATATCTCAAAGAAAGGGGCCACGGTGTTTCTGTATCTCCATTATGTTGGTGCGGCTTCGGAACTTTTAAATATCTTGATATATCTCGAGAACTACGCATCTGATCAAAAAATATCATAGAACATGAAAAGTAGGAAACTTAATTCTCTACAAAAAAGGTCTCTTAACATTTTGCCATAGCTCTCTTCGTTTCCGAGATATTTGCAGATTTATCTCAAGGGAAGGGGTCTGACGGACATATTTCGCGATATTTCTTCTTCTTGTTGGTCTTCTTCTGCACAGCTAAGCTGGAAGTGGCATGTGCAGCTCGCAATAGTGCAGAGATATCTCAAAGAAAGGGGCCACGGTGTTTCTGTATCTCCATTATGTTGGTGCGGCTTCGGAACTTTTAAATATCTTGATATATCTCGAGAACTACGCATCTGATCAAAAAATATCATAGAACATAAAAAGTAGGAAACTTAATTCTCTACAAAAAAGGTCTCTTAACATTTTGCCATAGCTCGCTTCGTTTCCGAAATATTTGCAGGTTTATCTCAAGGGAAGGGGCCTAACGGACATATTTCGAGATATTTCTTCTTCTTGTTGTTCTTCTTCTGCACAGCTAAGCTGGAAGTGGCATTTGCGGCTCGCACTAGTGCACAGTTATCTCAAAGAAAGGGGCCACGGTGTTTCTGTATCTCTGTTATGTTGGTGCGGCTTCGGAACTTTTAAATATCTCGATATATCTCGAAAACTACGCTTCTGATCAAAAAATATCATAGAACATAAATTGTAGGAAACATAATTCTCTACAAATAAGCTCTCTTAACATTTTGCCATAGCTCGCTTCGTTTCCGAGATATTTGCAGATTTATCTCAAGGGAAGGGGCCTGACGGACATATTTCGAGATATTTCTTCTTCTTGTTGTTCTTCTTCTGCACAGCTAAGCTGGAAGTGGCATTTGCAGCTCGCAATAGTGCAGAGTTATCTCAAAGAAAGGGGCCACGGTGTTTCTGTATCTCTATTATGTTGGTGCGGCTTCGGAACTTTTAAATATCTCGATATATCTCGAAAACTACGCTTCTGATCAAAAAATATCATACAACATAAATTGTAGGAAACATAATTCTCTACAAAAAAGGTCTCTTAACATTTTGCCATAGCTCTCTTCGTTTCCGAGATATTTGCAGATTTATCTCAAGGGAAGGGGCCTGACGGACATATTTCGAGATATTTCTTCTTCTTGTTGTTCTTCTTCTGCACAGCTAAGCTGGAAGTGGCATTTGCAGCTCGCAATAGTGCAGAGTTATCTCAAAGAAAGGGGCCACGGTGTTTCTGTATCTCTATTATGTTGGTGCGGCTTCGGAACTTTTAAATATCTTGATATATCTCGAGAACTACGCATCTGATCAAAAAATATCATAGAGCATAAAAAGTAGGAAACTTAATTCTCTACAAAAAAGGTCTCTTAACATTTTGCCATAGCTCGCTTCGTTTCCGAGATATTTGCACATTTATCTCAAGGGAAGGGGCCTAACGGACATATTTCGCGATATTTCTTCTTCTTGTTGGTCTTCTTCTGCACAGCTAAGCTGGAAGTGGCATTTACAGCTCGCAATAGTGCAGAGTTATATCAAAGAAAGGGGCCACGGTGTTTCTGTATCTCTATTATGTTGGTGCGGCTTCGGAACTTTTAAATATCTTGATATATCTCGAGAACTACGCATCTGATCAAAAAATATGATAGAACATCAAAAGTAGGAAACATAATTCTCTACAAAAAACGTCTCTTAACATTTTGCCATAGCTCGCTTCGTTTCCGAGATATTTGCAGATTTATCTCAAGGGAAGGGGCCAGACGGACATATTTCGAGATATTTCTTCTTCTTGTTGTTCTTCTTCTGCACAGCTAAGCTGGAAGTGGCATTTGCGGCTCGCACTAGTGCAGAGTTATCTCAAAGAAAGGGGCCACGGTGTTTCTGTATCCCTATTATGTTGGTGCGGCTTCGGAACTTTTAAATATCTCGATATATCTCGAAAACTACGCTTCTGATCAAAAAATATCATAGAACCTAAATTGTAGGAAACATAATTCTCTACAAAAAAGTTCTCTTAACATTTTGCCATAGGTCACTTCGTTTCCGAGATATTTGCAGATATATCTCAAGGGAAGGTGCCTGACGGACATATTTCGAGATATTTCTTCTTCTTGTTGTTCTTCTTCTGCACAGCTAAGCTGGAAGTGGCATTTACAGCTCGCAATAGTGCAGAGTTATATCAAAGAAAGGGGCCACGGTGTTTCTGTATCTCTATTATGTTGGTGCGGCTTCGGAACTTTTAAATATCTTGATATATCTCGAGAACTACGCATCTGATCAAAAAATATCATAGAACATGAAAAGTAGGAAACTTAATTCTCTACAAAAAAGGTCTCTTAACATTTTGCCATAGCTCTCTTCGTTTCCGAGATATTTGCAGATTTATCTCAAGGGAAGGGGCCTGACGGACATATTTCGCGATATTTCTTCTTCTTGTTGGTCTTCTTCTGCACAGCTAAGCTGGAAGTGGCATGTGCAGCTCGCAATAGTGCAGAGATATCTCAAAGAAAGGGGCCACGGTGTTTCTGTATCTCCATTATGTTGGTGCGGCTTCGGAACTTTTAAATATCTTGATATATCTCGAGAACTACGCATCTGATCAAAAAATATCATAGAACATGAAAAGTAGGAAACTTAATTCTCTACAAAAAAGGTCTCTTAACATTTTGCCATAGCTCTCTTCGTTTCCGAGATATTTGCAGATTTATCTCAAGGGAACGGGCCTGACGGACATATTTCGCGATATTTCTTCTTCTTGTTGGTCTTCTTCTGCACAGCTAAGCTGGAAGTGGCATGTGCAGCTCGCAATAGTGCAGAGATATCTCAAAGAAAGGGGCCACGGTGTTTCTGTATCTCCATTATGTTGGTGCGGCTTCGGAACTTTTAAATATCTTGATATATCTCGAGAACTACGCATCTGATCAAAAAATATCATAGAACATAAAAAGTAGGAAACTTAATTCTCTACAAAAAAGGTCTCTTAACATTTTGCCATAGCTCGCTTCGTTTCCGAAATATTTGCAGGTTTATCTCAAGGGAAGGGGCCTAACGGACATATTTCGAGATATTTCTTCTTCTTGTTGTTCTTCTTCTGCACAGCTAAGCTGGAAGTGGCATTTGCGGCTCGCACTAGTGCACAGTTATCTCAAAGAAAGGGGCCACGGTGTTTCTGTATCTCTGTTATGTTGGTGCGGCTTCGGAACTTTTAAATATCTCGATATATCTCGAAAACTACGCTTCTGATCAAAAAATATCATAGAACATAAATTGTAGGAAACATAATTCTCTACAAATAAGCTCTCTTAACATTTTGCCATAGCTCGCTTCGTTTCCGAGATATTTGCAGATTTATCTCAAGGGAAGGGGCCTGACGGACATATTTCGAGATATTTCTTCTTCTTGTTGTTCTTCTTCTGCACAGCTAAGCTGGAAGTGGCATTTGCAGCTCGCAATAGTGCAGAGTTATCTCAAAGAAAGGGGCCACGGTGTTTCTGTATCTCTATTATGTTGGTGCGGCTTCGGAACTTTTAAATATCTCGATATATCTCGAAAACTACGCTTCTGATCAAAAAATATCATACAACATAAATTGTAGGAAACATAATTCTCTACAAAAAAGGTCTCTTAACATTTTGCCATAGCTCTCTTCGTTTCCGAGATATTTGCAGATTTATCTCAAGGGAAGGGGCCTGACGGACATATTTCGAGATATTTCTTCTTCTTGTTGTTCTTCTTCTGCACAGCTAAGCTGGAAGTGGCATTTGCAGCTCGCAATAGTGCAGAGTTATCTCAAAGAAAGGGGCCACGGTGTTTCTGTATCTCTATTATGTTGGTGCGGCTTCGGAACTTTTAAATATCTTGATATATCTCGAGAACTACGCATCTGATCAAAAAATATCATAGAGCATAAAAAGTAGGAAACTTAATTCTCTACAAAAAAGGTCTCTTAACATTTTGCCATAGCTCGCTTCGTTTCCGAGATATTTGCACATTTATCTCAAGGGAAGGGGCCTAACGGACATATTTCGCGATATTTCTTCTTCTTGTTGGTCTTCTTCTGCACAGCTAAGCTGGAAGTGGCATTTACAGCTCGCAATAGTGCAGAGTTATATCAAAGAAAGGGGCCACGGTGTTTCTGTATCTCTATTATGTTGGTGCGGCTTCGGAACTTTTAAATATCTTGATATATCTCGAGAACTACGCATCTGATCAAAAAATATGATAGAACATCAAAAGTAGGAAACATAATTCTCTACAAAAAACGTCTCTTAACATTTTGCCATAGCTCGCTTCGTTTCCGAGATATTTGCAGATTCAGCTCAGAGGAACTGGCCTGACGGACATATTTCGAGATATTTCTTCTTCTTGTTGTTCTTCCTCTGCACAGCTAAGCTGGAAGTGGCATTTGCAGCTCGCAATAGTGCAGAGTTATCTCAAAGAAAGGGGCCACGGTGTTTCTGTATCTCTATTATGTTGGTGCGGCTTCGGAACTTTTAAATATCTCGATATATCTCGAAAACTACGCTTCTGATCAAAAAATATCATAGAACATAAATTGTAGGAAACATAATTCTCTACAAAAAAGGTCTCTTAACATTTTACCATAGCTCGCTTCGTTTCCGAGATATTTGCAGATCTATCTCAAGGGAAGGGGCCTAACGGACATATTTCGAGATATTTCTGCTTCTTGTTGTTCTTCTTCTGCACAGCTAAGCTGGAAGTGGCATTTGCAGCTCGCAATAGTGCAGAGTTATCTCAAAGAAAGGGGCCACGGTGTTTCTGTATCTCTATTATGTTGGTGCGGCTTCGGAACTTTTAAATATCTCGATATATCTCGAAAACTACGCTTCTGATCAAAAAATATCATACAACATAAATTGTAGGAAACATAATTCTCTACAAAAAAGGTCTCTTAACATTTTGCCATAGCTCTCTTCGTTTCCGAGATATTTGCAGATTTATCTCAAGGGAAGGGGCCTGACGGACATATTTCGAGATATTTCTTCTTCTTGTTGTTCTTCTTCTGCACAGCTAAGCTGGAAGTGGCATTTGCAGCTCGCAATAGTGCAGAGTTATCTCAAAGAAAGGGGCCACGGTGTTTCTGTATCTCTATTATGTTGGTGCGGCTTCGGAACTTTTAAATATCTTGATATATCTCGAGAACTACGCATCTGATCAAAAAATATCATAGAGCATAAAAAGTAGGAAACTTAATTCTCTACAAAAAAGGTCTCTTAACATTTTGCCATAGCTCGCTTCGTTTCCGAGATATTTGCACATTTATCTCAAGGGAAGGGGCCTAACGGACATATTTCGCGATATTTCTTCTTCTTGTTGGTCTTCTTCTGCACAGCTAAGCTGGAAGTGGCATTTACAGCTCGCAATAGTGCAGAGTTATATCAAAGAAAGGGGCCACGGTGTTTCTGTATCTCTATTATGTTGGTGCGGCTTCGGAACTTTTAAATATCTTGATATATCTCGAGAACTACGCATCTGATCAAAAAATATGATAGAACATCAAAAGTAGGAAACATAATTCTCTACAAAAAACGTCTCTTAACATTTTGCCATAGCTCGCTTCGTTTCCGAGATATTTGCAGATTCAGCTCAGAGGAACTGGCCTGACGGACATATTTCGAGATATTTCTTCTTCTTGTTGTTCTTCCTCTGCACAGCTAAGCTGGAAGTGGCATTTGCAGCTCGCAATAGTGCAGAGTTATCTCAAAGAAAGGGGCCACGGTGTTTCTGTATCTCTATTATGTTGGTGCGGCTTCGGAACTTTTAAATATCTCGATATATCTCGAAAACTACGCTTCTGATCAAAAAATATCATAGAACATAAATTGTAGGAAACATAATTCTCTACAAAAGAGGTCTCTTAACATTTTACCATAGCTCGCTTCGTTTCCGAGATATTTGCAGATCTATCTCAAGGGAAGGGGCCTAACGGACATATTTCGAGATATTTCTTCTTCTTGTTGTTCTTCTTCTGCACAGCTAAGCTGGAAGTGGCATTTGCAGCTCGCAATAGTGCAGAGCTTTCTCAAAGAAAGGGGCCACGGTGTTTCGGTATCTCTATTATGTTGGTGCGGCTTCGGAACTTTTAAGTATCTTGATATATCTCGAGAACTGCGCATCTGATCAAAAAATATCATAGAACATAAAAAGTAGGAAACTTAATTCTCTACAAAAAAGGTCTCTTAACATTTTGCCATAGCTCGCTTCGTTTCCGAGATATTTGCAGATTTATCTCAAGGGAAGGGGCCTAACGGACATATTTCGAGATATTTCTGCTTCTTGTTGTTCTTCTTCTGCACAGCTAAGCTGGAAGTGGCATTTGCAGCTCGCAATAGTGCAGAGTTATCTCAAAGAAAGGGGCCACGGTGTTTCTGTATCTCTATTATGTTGGTGCGGCTTCGGAACTTTTAAATATCTCGATATATCTCGAAAACTACGCTTCTGATCAAAAAATATCATAGAACATAAATTGTAGGAAACATAATTCTCTACAAAAAAGGCCTCTTAACATTTTGCCATAGCTCTCTTCGTTTCCGAGATATTTGCAGATTTATCTCAAGGGAAGGGGCCTGACGGACATATTTCGAGATATTTCTTCTTCTTGTTGTTCTTCTTCTGCACAGCTAAGCTGGAAGTGGCATTTGCAGCTCGCAATAGTGCAGAGTTATCTCAAAGAAAGGGGCCACGGTGTTTCTGTATCTCTATTATGTTGGTGCGGCTTCGGAACTTTTAAATATCTTGATATATCTCGAGAACTACGCATCTGATCAAAAAATATCATAGAGCATAAAAAGTAGGAAACTTAATTCTCTACAAAAAAGGTCTCTTAACATTTTGCCATAGCTCGCTTCGTTTCCGAGATATTTGCACATTTATCTCAAGGGAAGGGGCCTAACGGACATATTTCGAGATATTTCTTCTTCTTGTTGTTCTTCTTCTGCACAGCTAAACTGGAAGTGGCATTTCCAGCTCGCAATAGTGCAGAGTTATCTCAAAGAGAGGGGCCACGGTGTTTCTGTATCTCTATTATGTTGGTGCGGCTTCGGAACTTTTAAATATCTTGATATATCTCGAGAACTACGCATCTGATCAAAAAATATCATAGAAGATAAAAAGTAGAAAACTTAATTCTCTACAAAAAAGGTCTCTTAACATTTTGCCATAGCTCGCTTCGTTTCCGAGATATTTGCAGATTTATCTCAAGGGAAGGGGCCTGACGGACATATTTCGAGATATTTCTTCTTCTTGTTGTTCTTCCTCTGCACAGCTAAGCTGGAAGTGGCATTTGCAGCTCGCAATAGTGCAGAGTTATCTCAAAGAAAGGGGCCACGGTGTTTCTGTATCTCTATTATGTTGGTGCGGCTTCGGAACTTTTAAATATCTCGATATATCTCGAAAACTACGCTTCTGATCAAAAAATATCATAGAACATAAATTGTAGGAAACATAATTCTCTACAAAAGAGGTCTCTTAACATTTTACCATAGCTCGCTTCGTTTCCGAGATATTTGCAGATCTATCTCAAGGGAAGGGGCCTAACGGACATATTTCGAGATATTTCTTCTTCTTGTTGTTCTTCTTCTGCACAGCTAAGCTGGAAGTGGCATTTGCAGCTCGCAATAGTGCAGAGCTTTCTCAAAGAAAGGGGCCACGGTGTTTCGGTATCTCTATTATGTTGGTGCGGCTTCGGAACTTTTAAGTATCTTGATATATCTCGAGAACTGCGCATCTGATCAAAAAATATCATAGAACATAAAAAGTAGGAAACTTAATTCTCTACAAAAAAGGTCTCTTAACATTTTGCCATAGCTCGCTTCGTTTCCGAGATATTTGCAGATTTATCTCAAGGGAAGGGGCCTAACGGACATATTTCGAGATATTTCTGCTTCTTGTTGTTCTTCTTCTGCACAGCTAAGCTGGAAGTGGCATTTGCAGCTCGCAATAGTGCAGAGTTATCTCAAAGAAAGGGGCCACGGTGTTTCTGTATCTCTATTATGTTGGTGCGGCTTCGGAACTTTTAAATATCTCGATATATCTCGAAAACTACGCTTCTGATCAAAAAATATCATAGAACATAAATTGTAGGAAACATAATTCTCTACAAAAAAGGCCTCTTAACATTTTGCCATAGCTCTCTTCGTTTCCGAGATATTTGCAGATTTATCTCAAGGGAAGGGGCCTGACGGACATATTTCGAGATATTTCTTCTTCTTGTTGTTCTTCTTCTGCACAGCTAAGCTGGAAGTGGCATTTACAGCTCGCAATAGTGCAGAGTTATCTCAAAGAAAGGGGCCACGGTGTTTCTGTATCTCTATTATGTTGGTGCGGCTTCGGAACTTTTAAATATCTCGATATATCTCGAAAACTACGCTTCTGATCAAAAAATATCATAGAACATAAATTGTAGGAAACATAATTCTCTACAAAAAAGGTCTCTTAACATTTTGCCATAGCTCTCTTCGTTTCCGAGATATTTGCAGATTTATCTCAAGGGAAGGGGCCTGACGGACATATTTCGAGATATTTCTTCTTCTTGTTGTTCTTCTTCTGCACAGCTAAGCTGGAAGTGGCATTTGCAGCTCGCAATAGTGCAGAGTTATCTCAAAGAAAGGGGCCACGGTGTTTCTGTATCTCTATTATGTTGGTGCGGCTTCGGAACTTTTAAATATCTTGATATATCTCGAGAACTACGCATCTGATCAAAAAATATCATAGAGCATAAAAAGTAGGAAACTTAATTCTCTACAAAAAAGGTCTCTTAACATTTTGCCATAGCTCGCTTCGTTTCCGAGATATTTGCACATTTATCTCAAGGGAAGGGGCCTAACGGACATATTTCGAGATATTTCTTCTTCTTGTTGTTCTTCTTCTGCACAGCTAAACTGGAAGTGGCATTTCCAGCTCGCAATAGTGCAGAGTTATCTCAAAGAGAGGGGCCACGGTGTTTCTGTATCCCTATTATGTTGGTGCGGCTTCGGAACTTTTAAATATCTTGATATATCTCGAGAACTACGCATCTGATCAAAAAATATCATAGAACATAAAAAGTAGGAAACTTAATTCTCTACAAAAAAGGTCTCTTAACATTTTGCCATAGCTCGCTTCGTTTCCGAGATATTTGCAGATTTATCTCAAGGGAAGGGGCCTCACGGACATATTTCGAGATATTTCTTCTTCTTGTTGTTCTACTTCTGCACAGCTAAGCTGGACGTGGCATTTGCGGCTCGCACTAGTGCAGAGTTATCTCAAAGAAAGGGGCCACGGTGTTTCTGTATCTCTATTATGTTGGTGCGGCTTCGGAACTTTTAAATATCTCGATATATCTCGAAAACTACGCTTCTGATAAAAAAATATCATAGAACATAAATTGTAGGAAACATAATTCTCTACAAAAAAGGTCTCTTAACATTTTGCCATAGCTCGCTTCGTTTCCGAGATATTTGCAGATATATCTCAAGGGAAGGGGCCTGACGGACATATTTCGAGATATTTCTTCTTCTTGTTGTTCCTCTTCTGCACAGCTAAGCTGGAAGTGACATTTACAGCTCGCAATAGTGCAGAGTTATCTCAAAGAAAGGGGCCACGGTGTTTCTGTATCTCTATTATGTTGGTGCGGCTTCGAAACTTTTAAATATCTTGATATATCTCGAGAACTACGCATCTGATCAAAAAATATCATAGAACATGAAAAGTAGGAAACTTAATTCTCTACAAAAAAGGTCTCTTAACATTTTGCCATAGCTCTCTTCGTTTCCGAGATATTTGCAGATTTATCTCAAGGGAAGGGGCCTGACGGACATATTTCGAGATATTTCTTCTTCTTGTTGTTCTTCTTCTGCACAGCTAAGCTGGAAGTGGCATTTGCAGCTCGCAATAGTGCAGAGTTATCTCAAAGAAAGAGGCCACGGTGTTTCTGTATCTCTATTATGTTGGTGCGGCTTCGGAACTTTTAAATATCTTGATATATCTCGAGAACTACGCGTCTGATCAAAAAATATTATAGAACATAAAAAGTAGGAAACATAATTCCCTACAAAAACGGTCTCTTAACATTTTGCCATAGCTCGCTTCGTTTCTGAGATATTTGCAGATTTATCTCAAGGGAAGGGGCCTGACGGACATATTTCGAGATATTTCTTCTTCTTGTTGTTCTTCTTCTGCACAGCTAAGCTGGAAGTGGCATTTGCAGCTCGCAATAGTGCAGAGTTATCTCAAAGAAAGAGGCCACGGTGTTTCTGTATCTCTATTATGTTGGTGCGTCTTCGGAACTTTTACATATCTCGATATATCTCGAAAACTACGCTTCTGATCAAAAAATATCATAGAACATAAATTGTAAGAAACATAATTCTCTACAAAAAACGTCTCTTAACATTTTGCCATAGCTCGCTTCGTTTCCGAGATATTTGCAGATTCAGCTCAAAGGAACTGGCCTGACGGACATATTTCGAGATATTTCTTCTTCTTGTTGTTCTTCTTCTGCACAGCTAAGCTGGAAGTGGCATTTGCGGCTCGCACTAGTGCAGAGTTATCTCAAAGAAAGGGGCCACGGTGTTTCTGTATCTCTATTATGTTGGTGCGGCTTCGGAACTTTTAAATATCTCGATGTATCTCGAAAACTACGCTTCTGATCAAAAAATATCATAGAACATAAATTGTAGGAAACATAATTCTCTACAAAAAAGGTCTCTTAATATTTTGCCATAGCTCGCTTCGTTTCCGAGATATTTGCAGATATATCTCAAGGGAAGGGGCCTGACGGACATATTTCGAGATATTTCTTCTTCTTGTTGTTCTTCTTCTGCACAGCTAAGCTGGAAGTGGCATTTACAGCTCGCAATAGTGCAGAGTGATCTCAAAGAGAGGGGCCACGGTGTTTCTGTATCTCTATTATGTTGGTGCGGCTTCGGAACTTTTAAATATCTTGATATATCTCGAGAACTACGCATCTGATCAAAAAATATCATAGAAGATAAAAAGTAGGAAGCTTAATTCTCTACAAAAAAGGTCTCTTAACATTTTGCCATAGCTCGCTTCGTTTCCGAGATATTTGCAGATTTATCTCAAGGGAAGGGGCCGGACGGACATATTTCGAGATATTTCTTCTTCTTGTTGTTCTTCTTCTGCACAGCTAAGCTGGAAGTGGCATTTGCGGCTCGCACTAGTGCAGAGTTATCTCAAAGAAAGGGGCCACGGTGTTTCTGTATCTCTATTATGTTGGTGCGGCTTCGGAACTTTTAAATATCTCGATATATCTCGAAAACTACGCTTCTGATCAAAAAATATCATAGAACATAAATTGTAGGAAACATAATTCTCTACAAAAAAGGTCTCTTAACATTTTGCCATAGCTCGCTTCGTTTCCGAGATATTTGCAGATATATCTCAAGGGAAGGGGCCTGACGGACATATTTCGAGATATTTCTTCTTCTTGTTGTTCCTCTTCTGCACAGCTAAGCTGGAAGTGACATTTACAGCTCGCAATAGTGCAGAGTTATCTCAAAGAAAGGGGCCACGGTGTTTCTGTATCTCTATTATGTTGGTGCGGCTTCGGAACTTTTAAATATCTTGATATATCTCGAGAACTACGCATCTGATCAAAAAATATCATAGAACATGAAAAGTAGGAAACTTAATTCTCTACAAAAAAGGTCTCTTAACATTTTGCCATAGCTCTCTTCGTTTCCGAGATATTTGCAGATTTATCTCAAGGGAAGGGGCCTGACGGACATATTTCGAGATATTTCTTCTTCTTGTTGTTCTTCTTCTGCACAGCTAAGCTGGAAGTGGCATTTGCAGCTCGCAATAGTGCAGAGTTATCTCAAAGAAAGAGGCCACGGTGTTTCTGTATCTCTATTATGTTGGTGCGGCTTCGGAACTTTTAAATATCTTGATATATCTCGAGAACTACGCGTCTGATCAAAAAATATTATAGAACATAAAAAGTAGGAAACATAATTCCCTACAAAAACGGTCTCTTAACATTTTGCCATAGCTCGCTTCGTTTCCGAGATATTTGCAGATTTATCTCAAGGGAAGGGGCCTGACGGACATATTTCGAGATATTTCTTCTTCTTGTTGTTCTTCTTCTGCACAGCTAAGCTGGAAGTGGCATTTGCAGCTCGCAATAGTGCAGAGTTATCTCAAAGAAAGAGGCCACGGTGTTTCTGTATCTCTATTATGTTGGTGCGTCTTCGGAACTTTTACATATCTCGATATATCTCGAAAACTACGCTTCTGATCAAAAAATATCATAGAACATAAATTGTAAGAAACATAATTCTCTACAAAAAACGTCTCTTAACATTTTGCCATAGCTCGCTTCGTTTCCGAGATATTTGCAGATTCAGCTCAAAGGAACTGGCCTGACGGACATATTTCGAGATATTTCTTCTTCTTGTTGTTCTTCCTCTGCACAGCTAAGCTGGAAGTGGCATTTGCAGCTCGCAATAGTGCAGAGTTATCTCAAAGAAAGGGGCCACGGTGTTTCTGTATCTCTATTATGTTGGTGCGGCTTCGGAGCTTTTAAATATCTCGATATATCTCGAAAACTACGCTTCTGATCAAAAAATATCATAGAACATAAAAAGTAGGAAACTTAATTCTCTACAAAAAAAGTCTCTTAAGATTTTGCCATAGCTCTCTTCGTTTCCGAGATATTTGCAGATTTATCTCAAGGGAAGGGGCCTGACGGACATATTTCGAGATATTTCTTCTTCTTGTTGTTCTTCTTCTGCACAGCTAAGCTGGAAGTGGCATTTGCAGCTCGCAATAGTGCAGAGTTATCTCAAAGAAAGAGGCCACGGTGTTTCTGTATCTCTATTATGTTGGTGCGGCTTCGGAACTTTTAAATATCTTGATATATCTCGAGAACTACGCGTCTGATCAAAAAATATTATAGAACATAAAAAGTAGGAAACATAATTCCCTACAAAAACGGTCTCTTAACATTTTGCCATAGCTCGCTTCGTTTCCGAGATATTTGCAGATTTATCTCAAGGGAAGGGGCCTGACGGACATATTTCGAGATATTTCTTCTTCTTGTTGTTCTTCTTCTGCACACCTAAGCTGGAAGTGGCACTTGCAGCTCGCAATAGTGCAGAGTTATCTCAAAGAAAGAGGCCACGGTGTTTCTGTATCTCTATTATGTTGGTGCGTCGTCGGAACTTTTACATATCTCGATATATCTCGAAAACTACGCTTCTGATCAAAAAATATCATAGAACATAAATTGTAAGAAACATAATTCTCTACAAAAAACGTCTCTTAACATTTTGCCATAGCTCGCTTCGTTTCCGAGATATTTGCAGATTCAGCTCAAAGGAACTGGCCTGACGGACATATTTCGAGATATTTCTTCTTCTTGTTGTTCTTCCTCTGCACAGCTAAGCTGGAAGTGGCATTTGCAGCTCGCAATAGTGCAGAGTTATCTCAAAGAAAGGGGCCACGGTGTTTCTGTATCTCTATTGTGTTGGTGCGGCTTCGGAACTTTTAAATATCTTGATATATCTCGAGAACTACGCATCTGATCAAAAAATATCATAGAACATAAAAGGTAGGAAACTTAATTCTCTACAAAAAAGGTCTCTTAACATTTTGCCATAGCTCGCTTCGTTTCCGAGATATTTGCATATTTATTTCAAGGGAAGGGGCCTGACGGACATATTTCGAGATATTTCTTCTTCTTGTTGTTCTTCTTCTGCACAGCTAAGCTGGAAGTGGCATTTGCGGCTCGCACTAGTGCAGAGTTATCTCAAAGAAAGGGGCCACGGTGTTTCTGTATCTCTATTATGTTGGTGCGGCTTCGGAACTTTTAAATATCTCGATATATCTCGAAAACTACGCTTCTGATCAAAAAATATCATAGAACATAAAAAGTAGGAAACTTAATTCTCTACGAAAAAGGTCTCTTAACATTTTGCCATAGCTCGCTTCGTTTCCGAGATATTTGCAGATTTATCTCAAGGGAAGGGGCCTCACGGACATATTTCGAGATATTTCTTCTTCTTGTTGTTCTTCTTCTGCACAGCTAAGCTGGAAGTGGCATTTGCAGCTCGCAATAGTGCAGAGATATCTCAAAGAAAGGGGCCACGGTGTTTCTGTATCTCTATTATGTTGGTGCGGCTTCGGAACTTTTAAATATCTTGATATATCTCGAGAACTACGCGTCTGATCAAAAAATATCATAGAACATAAAAAGTAGGAAACATAATTCTCTACAAAAAAGGTCTCTTAACATTTTGCCATATCTCGCTTCGTTTTCGAGATATTTGCAGATTTATCTCAAGGGAAGGGGCCTGACGGACATATTTCGAGATATTTCTTCTTCTTGTTGTTCTTCTTCTGCACAGCTAAGCTGGAAGTGGCATTTGCAGCTCGCAATAGTGCAGAGTTATCTCAAAGAAAGAGGCCACGGTGTTTCTGTATCTCTATTATGTTGGTGCGGCTTCGGAACTTTTAAATATCTTGATATATCTCGAGAACTACGCGTCTGATCAAAAAATATTATAGAACATAAAAAGTAGGAAACATAATTCCCTACAAAAACGGTCTCTTAACATTTTGCCATAGCTCGCTTCGTTTCCGAGATATTTGCAGATTTATCTCAAGGGAAGGGGCCTGACGGACATATTTCGAGATATTTCTTCTTCTTGTTGTTCTTCTTCTGCACACCTAAGCTGGAAGTGGCATTTGCAGCTCGCAATAGTGCAGAGTTATCTCAAAGAAAGAGGCCACGGTGTTTCTGTATCTCTATTATGTTGGTGCGTCGTCGGAACTTTTACATATCTCGATATATCTCGAAAACTACGCTTCTGATCAAAAAATATCATAGAACATAAATTGTAAGAAACATAATTCTCTACAAAAAACGTCTCTTAACATTTTGCCATAGCTCGCTTCGTTTCCGAGATATTTGCAGATTCAGCTCAAAGGAACTGGCCTGACGGACATATTTCGAAATATTTCTTCTTCTTGTTGTTCTTCCTCTGCACAGCTAAGCTGGAAGTGGCATTTGCAGCTCGCAATAGTGCAGAGTTATCTCAAAGAAAGGGGCCACGGTGTTTCTGTATCTCTATTATGTTGGTGCGGCTTCGGAACTTTTAAATATCTTGATATATCTCGAGAACTACGCTTCTGATCAAAAAATATCATAGAACATAAATTGTAGGAAACATAATTCTCTACAAAAAACGTCTCTTAATATTTTGCCATAGCTCGCTTCGTTTCCGAGATATTTGCAGATTCAGCTCAAAGGAACTGGCCTGACGGACATATTTCGAGATATTTCTTCTTCTTGTTGTTCTTCTTCTGCACAGCTAAGCTGGAAGTGGCATTTGCGGCTCGCACTAGTGCAGAGTTATCTCAAAGAAAGGGGCCACGGTGTTTCTGTATCTCTATTATGTTGGTGCGGCTTCGGAACTTTTAAATATCTTGATATATCTCGAGAACTACGCATCTGATCAAAAAATATCATAGAACATAAAAAGTAGGAAACTTAATTCTCTACAAATAAGGTCTCTTAACATTTTGCCATAGCTCGCTTCGTTTCCGAGATATTTGCAGATTTATCTCAAGGGAAGGGGCCTCACGGACATATTTCGAGATATTTCTTCTTCTTGTTGTTCTTCTTCTGCACAGCTAAGCTGGAAGTGGCATTTGCAGCTCGCAATAGTGCAGAGATATCTCAAAGAAAGGGGCCACGGTGTTTCTGTATCTCTATTATGTTGGTGCGGCTTCGGAACTTTTAAATATCTTGATATATCTCGAGAACTACGCGTCTGATCAAAAAATATCATAGAACATAAAAAGTAGGAAACATAATTTTCTACAAAAAAGGTCTCTTAACATTTTGCCATAGCTCGCTTCGTTTCCGAGATATTTGCAGATTTATCTCAAGGGAAGGGGCCTGACGGACATATTTCGAGATATTTCTTCTTCTTGTTGTTCTTCTTCTGCACAGCTAAGCTGGAAGTGGCATTTGCGGCTCGCACTAGTGCACAGTTATCTCAAAGAAAGGGGCCACGGTGTTTCTGTATCTCTATTATGTTGGTGCGGCTTCGGAACTTTTAAATATCTTGATATATCTCGAGAACTACGCGTCTGATCAAAAAATATCATAGAACATAAAAAGTAGGAAACGTAATTCTCTACAAAAAAGGTCTCTTAACATTTTGCCATAGCTCGCTTCGTTTCCGAGATATTTGCAGATTTATCTCAAGGGAAGGGGCCTGACGGACATATTTCGAGATATTTCTTCTTCTTGTTGTTCTTCTTCTGCACAGCTAAGCTGGAAGTGGCATTTGCAGCTCGCAATAGTGCAGAGTTATCTCAAAGAAAGAGGCCACGGTGTTTCTGTATCTCTATTATGTTGGTGCGGCTTCGGAACTTTTAAATATCTTGATATATCTCGAGAACTACGCGTCTGATCAAAAAATATTATAGAACATAAAAAGTAGGAAACATAATTCCCTACAAAAACGGTCTCTTAACATTTTGCCATAGCTCGCTTCGTTTCCGAGATATTTGCAGATTTATCTCAAGGGAAGGGGCCTGACGGACATATTTCGAGATATTTCTTCTTCTTGTTGTTCTTCTTCTGCACACCTAAGCTGGAAGTGGCATTTGCAGCTCGCAATAGTGCAGAGTTATCTCAAAGAAAGAGGCCACGGTGTTTCTGTATCTCTATTATGTTGGTGCGTCGTCGGAACTTTTACATATCTCGATATATCTCGAAAACTACGCTTCTGATCAAAAAATATCATAGAACATAAATTGTAAGAAACATAATTCTCTACAAAAAACGTCTCTTAACATTTTGCCATAGCTCGCTTCGTTTCCGAGATATTTGCAGATTCAGCTCAAAGGAACTGGCCTGACGGACATATTTCGAGATATTTCTTCTTCTTGTTGTTCTTCCTCTGCACAGCTAAGCTGGAAGTGGCATTTGCAGCTCGCAATAGTGCAGAGTTATCTCAAAGAAAGGGGCCACGGTGTTTCTGTATCTCTATTATGTTGGTGCGGCTTCGGAACTTTTAAATATCTTGATATATCTCGAGAACTACGCGTCTGATCAAAAAATATCATAGAACATAAAAAGTAGGAAACATAATTCTCTACAAAAAAGGTCTCTTAACATTTTGCCATATCTCGCTTCGTTTTCGAGATATTTGCAGATTTATCTCAAGGGAAGGGGCCTGACGGACATATTTCGAGATATTTCTTCTTCTTGTTGTTCTTCTTCTGCACAGCTAAGCTGGAAGTGGCATTTGCAGCTCGCAATAGTGCAGAGTTATCTCAAAGAAAGAGGCCACGGTGTTTCTGTATCTCTATTATGTTGGTGCGGCTTCGGAACTTTTAAATATCTTGATATATCTCGAGAACTACGCGTCTGATCAAAAAATATTATAGAACATAAAAAGTAGGAAACATAATTCCCTACAAAAACGGTCTCTTAACATTTTGCCATAGCTCGCTTCGTTTCCGAGATATTTGCAGATTTATCTCAAGGGAAGGGGCCTGACGGACATATTTCGAGATATTTCTTCTTCTTGTTGTTCTTCTTCTGCACAGCTAAGCTGGAAGTGGCATTTGCGGCTCGCACTAGTGCACAGTTATCTCAAAGAAAGGGGCCACGGTGTTTCTGTATCTCTATTATGTTGGTGCGGCTTCGGAACTTTTAAATATCTTGATATATCTCGAGAACTACGCGTCTGATCAAAAAATATCATAGAACATAAAAAGTAGGAAACGTAATTCTCTACAAAAAAGGTCTCTTAACATTTTGCCATAGCTCGCTTCGTTTCCGAGATATTTGCAGATTTATCTCAAGGGAAGGGGCCTGACGGACATATTTCGAGATATTTCTTCTTCTTGTTGTTCTTCTTCTGCACAGCTAAGCTGGAAGTGGCATTTGCAGCTCGCAATAGTGCAGAGTTATCTCAAAGAAAGAGGCCACGGTGTTTCTGTATCTCTATTATGTTGGTGCGGCTTCGGAACTTTTAAATATCTTGATATATCTCGAGAACTACGCGTCTGATCAAAAAATATTATAGAACATAAAAAGTAGGAAACATAATTCCCTACAAAAACGGTCTCTTAACATTTTGCCATAGCTCGCTTCGTTTCCGAGATATTTGCAGATTTATCTCAAGGGAAGGGGCCTGACGGACATATTTCGAGATATTTCTTCTTCTTGTTGTTCTTCTTCTGCACACCTAAGCTGGAAGTGGCATTTGCAGCTCGCAATAGTGCAGAGTTATCTCAAAGAAAGAGGCCACGGTGTTTCTGTATCTCTATTATGTTGGTGCGTCGTCGGAACTTTTACATATCTCGATATATCTCGAAAACTACGCTTCTGATCAAAAAATATCATAGAACATAAATTGTAAGAAACATAATTCTCTACAAAAAACGTCTCTTAACATTTTGCCATAGCTCGCTTCGTTTCCGAGATATTTGCAGATTCAGCTCAAAGGAACTGGCCTGACGGACATATTTCGAGATATTTCTTCTTCTTGTTGTTCTTCCTCTGCACAGCTAAGCTGGAAGTGGCATTTGCAGCTCGCAATAGTGCAGAGTTATCTCAAAGAAAGGGGCCACGGTGTTTCTGTATCTCTATTATGTTGGTGCGGCTTCGGAACTTTTAAATATCTTGATATATCTCGAGAACTACGCATCTGATCAAAAAATATCATAGAGCATAAAAAGTAGGAAACTTAATTCTCTACAAAAAAGGTCTCTTAACATTTTGCCATAGCTCGCTTCGTTTCCGAGATATTTGCACATTTATCTCAAGGGAAGGGGCCTAACGGACATATTTCGCGATATTTCTTCTTCTTGTTGGTCTTCTTCTGCACAGCTAAGCTGGAAGTGGCATTTACAGCTCGCAATAGTGCAGAGTTATATCAAAGAAAGGGGCCACGGTGTTTCTGTATCTCTATTATGTTGGTGCGGCTTCGGAACTTTTAAATATCTTGATATATCTCGAGAACTACGCATCTGATCAAAAAATATGATAGAACATCAAAAGTAGGAAACATAATTCTCTACAAAAAACGTCTCTTAACATTTTGCCATAGCTCGCTTCGTTTCCGAGATATTTGCAGATTCAGCTCAGAGGAACTGGCCTGACGGACATATTTCGAGATATTTCTTCTTCTTGTTGTTCTTCCTCTGCACAGCTAAGCTGGAAGTGGCATTTGCAGCTCGCAATAGTGCAGAGTTATCTCAAAGAAAGGGGCCACGGTGTTTCTGTATCTCTATTATGTTGGTGCGGCTTCGGAACTTTTAAATATCTCGATATATCTCGAAAACTACGCTTCTGATCAAAAAATATCATAGAACATAAATTGTAGGAAACATAATTCTCTACAAAAAAGGTCTCTTAACATTTTACCATAGCTCGCTTCGTTTCCGAGATATTTGCAGATCTATCTCAAGGGAAGGGGCCTAACGGACATATTTCGAGATATTTCTGCTTCTTGTTGTTCTTCTTCTGCACAGCTAAGCTGGAAGTGGCATTTGCAGCTCGCAATAGTGCAGAGTTATCTCAAAGAAAGGGGCCACGGTGTTTCTGTATCTCTATTATGTTGGTGCGGCTTCGGAACTTTTAAATATCTCGATATATCTCGAAAACTACGCTTCTGATCAAAAAATATCATACAACATAAATTGTAGGAAACATAATTCTCTACAAAAAAGGTCTCTTAACATTTTGCCATAGCTCTCTTCGTTTCCGAGATATTTGCAGATTTATCTCAAGGGAAGGGGCCTGACGGACATATTTCGAGATATTTCTTCTTCTTGTTGTTCTTCTTCTGCACAGCTAAGCTGGAAGTGGCATTTGCAGCTCGCAATAGTGCAGAGTTATCTCAAAGAAAGGGGCCACGGTGTTTCTGTATCTCTATTATGTTGGTGCGGCTTCGGAACTTTTAAATATCTTGATATATCTCGAGAACTACGCATCTGATCAAAAAATATCATAGAGCATAAAAAGTAGGAAACTTAATTCTCTACAAAAAAGGTCTCTTAACATTTTGCCATAGCTCGCTTCGTTTCCGAGATATTTGCACATTTATCTCAAGGGAAGGGGCCTAACGGACATATTTCGCGATATTTCTTCTTCTTGTTGGTCTTCTTCTGCACAGCTAAGCTGGAAGTGGCATTTACAGCTCGCAATAGTGCAGAGTTATATCAAAGAAAGGGGCCACGGTGTTTCTGTATCTCTATTATGTTGGTGCGGCTTCGGAACTTTTAAATATCTTGATATATCTCGAGAACTACGCATCTGATCAAAAAATATGATAGAACATCAAAAGTAGGAAACATAATTCTCTACAAAAAACGTCTCTTAACATTTTGCCATAGCTCGCTTCGTTTCCGAGATATTTGCAGATTCAGCTCAGAGGAACTGGCCTGACGGACATATTTCGAGATATTTCTTCTTCTTGTTGTTCTTCCTCTGCACAGCTAAGCTGGAAGTGGCATTTGCAGCTCGCAATAGTGCAGAGTTATCTCAAAGAAAGGGGCCACGGTGTTTCTGTATCTCTATTATGTTGGTGCGGCTTCGGAACTTTTAAATATCTCGATATATCTCGAAAACTACGCTTCTGATCAAAAAATATCATAGAACATAAATTGTAGGAAACATAATTCTCTACAAAAGAGGTCTCTTAACATTTTACCATAGCTCGCTTCGTTTCCGAGATATTTGCAGATCTATCTCAAGGGAAGGGGCCTAACGGACATATTTCGAGATATTTCTTCTTCTTGTTGTTCTTCTTCTGCACAGCTAAGCTGGAAGTGGCATTTGCAGCTCGCAATAGTGCAGAGCTTTCTCAAAGAAAGGGGCCACGGTGTTTCGGTATCTCTATTATGTTGGTGCGGCTTCGGAACTTTTAAGTATCTTGATATATCTCGAGAACTGCGCATCTGATCAAAAAATATCATAGAACATAAAAAGTAGGAAACTTAATTCTCTACAAAAAAGGTCTCTTAACATTTTGCCATAGCTCGCTTCGTTTCCGAGATATTTGCAGATTTATCTCAAGGGAAGGGGCCTAACGGACATATTTCGAGATATTTCTGCTTCTTGTTGTTCTTCTTCTGCACAGCTAAGCTGGAAGTGGCATTTGCAGCTCGCAATAGTGCAGAGTTATCTCAAAGAAAGGGGCCACGGTGTTTCTGTATCTCTATTATGTTGGTGCGGCTTCGGAACTTTTAAATATCTCGATATATCTCGAAAACTACGCTTCTGATCAAAAAATATCATAGAACATAAATTGTAGGAAACATAATTCTCTACAAAAAAGGCCTCTTAACATTTTGCCATAGCTCTCTTCGTTTCCGAGATATTTGCAGATTTATCTCAAGGGAAGGGGCCTGACGGACATATTTCGAGATATTTCTTCTTCTTGTTGTTCTTCTTCTGCACAGCTAAGCTGGAAGTGGCATTTGCAGCTCGCAATAGTGCAGAGTTATCTCAAAGAAAGGGGCCACGGTGTTTCTGTATCTCTATTATGTTGGTGCGGCTTCGGAACTTTTAAATATCTTGATATATCTCGAGAACTACGCATCTGATCAAAAAATATCATAGAGCATAAAAAGTAGGAAACTTAATTCTCTACAAAAAAGGTCTCTTAACATTTTGCCATAGCTCGCTTCGTTTCCGAGATATTTGCACATTTATCTCAAGGGAAGGGGCCTAACGGACATATTTCGAGATATTTCTTCTTCTTGTTGTTCTTCTTCTGCACAGCTAAACTGGAAGTGGCATTTCCAGCTCGCAATAGTGCAGAGTTATCTCAAAGAGAGGGGCCACGGTGTTTCTGTATCTCTATTATGTTGGTGCGGCTTCGGAACTTTTAAATATCTTGATATATCTCGAGAACTACGCATCTGATCAAAAAATATCATAGAAGATAAAAAGTAGAAAACTTAATTCTCTACAAAAAAGGTCTCTTAACATTTTGCCATAGCTCGCTTCGTTTCCGAGATATTTGCAGATTTATCTCAAGGGAAGGGGCCTGACGGACATATTTCGAGATATTTCTTCTTCTTGTTGTTCTTCCTCTGCACAGCTAAGCTGGAAGTGGCATTTGCAGCTCGCAATAGTGCAGAGTTATCTCAAAGAAAGGGGCCACGGTGTTTCTGTATCTCTATTATGTTGGTGCGGCTTCGGAACTTTTAAATATCTCGATATATCTCGAAAACTACGCTTCTGATCAAAAAATATCATAGAACATAAATTGTAGGAAACATAATTCTCTACAAAAGAGGTCTCTTAACATTTTACCATAGCTCGCTTCGTTTCCGAGATATTTGCAGATCTATCTCAAGGGAAGGGGCCTAACGGACATATTTCGAGATATTTCTTCTTCTTGTTGTTCTTCTTCTGCACAGCTAAGCTGGAAGTGGCATTTGCAGCTCGCAATAGTGCAGAGCTTTCTCAAAGAAAGGGGCCACGGTGTTTCGGTATCTCTATTATGTTGGTGCGGCTTCGGAACTTTTAAGTATCTTGATATATCTCGAGAACTGCGCATCTGATCAAAAAATATCATAGAACATAAAAAGTAGGAAACTTAATTCTCTACAAAAAAGGTCTCTTAACATTTTGCCATAGCTCGCTTCGTTTCCGAGATATTTGCAGATTTATCTCAAGGGAAGGGGCCTAACGGACATATTTCGAGATATTTCTGCTTCTTGTTGTTCTTCTTCTGCACAGCTAAGCTGGAAGTGGCATTTGCAGCTCGCAATAGTGCAGAGTTATCTCAAAGAAAGGGGCCACGGTGTTTCTGTATCTCTATTATGTTGGTGCGGCTTCGGAACTTTTAAATATCTCGATATATCTCGAAAACTACGCTTCTGATCAAAAAATATCATAGAACATAAATTGTAGGAAACATAATTCTCTACAAAAAAGGCCTCTTAACATTTTGCCATAGCTCTCTTCGTTTCCGAGATATTTGCAGATTTATCTCAAGGGAAGGGGCCTGACGGACATATTTCGAGATATTTCTTCTTCTTGTTGTTCTTCTTCTGCACAGCTAAGCTGGAAGTGGCATTTGCAGCTCGCAATAGTGCAGAGTTATCTCAAAGAAAGGGGCCACGGTGTTTCTGTATCTCTATTATGTTGGTGCGGCTTCGGAACTTTTAAATATCTTGATATATCTCGAGAACTACGCATCTGATCAAAAAATATCATAGAGCATAAAAAGTAGGAAACTTAATTCTCTACAAAAAAGGTCTCTTAACATTTTGCCATAGCTCGCTTCGTTTCCGAGATATTTGCACATTTATCTCAAGGGAAGGGGCCTAACGGACATATTTCGAGATATTTCTTCTTCTTGTTGTTCTTCTTCTGCACAGCTAAACTGGAAGTGGCATTTCCAGCTCGCAATAGTGCAGAGTTATCTCAAAGAGAGGGGCCACGGTGTTTCTGTATCTCTATTATGTTGGTGCGGCTTCGGAACTTTTAAATATCTTGATATATCTCGAGAACTACGCATCTGATCAAAAAATATCATAGAAGATAAAAAGTAGAAAACTTAATTCTCTACAAAAAAGGTCTCTTAACATTTTGCCATAGCTCGCTTCGTTTCCGAGATATTTGCAGATTTATCTCAAGGGAAGGGGCCTGACGGACATATTTCGAGATATTTCTTCTTCTTGTTGTTCTTCCTCTGCACAGCTAAGCTGGAAGTGGCATTTGCAGCTCGCAATAGTGCAGAGTTATCTCAAAGAAAGGGGCCACGGTGTTTCTGTATCTCTATTATGTTGGTGCGGCTTCGGAACTTTTAAATATCTCGATATATCTCGAAAACTACGCTTCTGATCAAAAAATATCATAGAACATAAATTGTAGGAAACATAATTCTCTACAAAAGAGGTCTCTTAACATTTTACCATAGCTCGCTTCGTTTCCGAGATATTTGCAGATCTATCTCAAGGGAAGGGGCCTAACGGACATATTTCGAGATATTTCTTCTTCTTGTTGTTCTTCTTCTGCACAGCTAAGCTGGAAGTGGCATTTGCAGCTCGCAATAGTGCAGAGCTTTCTCAAAGAAAGGGGCCACGGTGTTTCGGTATCTCTATTATGTTGGTGCGGCTTCGGAACTTTTAAGTATCTTGATATATCTCGAGAACTGCGCATCTGATCAAAAAATATCATAGAACATAAAAAGTAGGAAACTTAATTCTCTACAAAAAAGGTCTCTTAACATTTTGCCATAGCTCGCTTCGTTTCCGAGATATTTGCAGATTTATCTCAAGGGAAGGGGCCTAACGGACATATTTCGAGATATTTCTGCTTCTTGTTGTTCTTCTTCTGCACAGCTAAGCTGGAAGTGGCATTTGCAGCTCGCAATAGTGCAGAGTTATCTCAAAGAAAGGGGCCACGGTGTTTCTGTATCTCTATTATGTTGGTGCGGCTTCGGAACTTTTAAATATCTCGATATATCTCGAAAACTACGCTTCTGATCAAAAAATATCATAGAACATAAATTGTAGGAAACATAATTCTCTACAAAAAAGGCCTCTTAACATTTTGCCATAGCTCTCTTCGTTTCCGAGATATTTGCAGATTTATCTCAAGGGAAGGGGCCTGACGGACATATTTCGAGATATTTCTTCTTCTTGTTGTTCTTCTTCTGCACAGCTAAGCTGGAAGTGGCATTCGCAGCTCGCAATAGTGCAGAGTTATCTCAAAGAAAGGGGCCACGGTGTTTCTGTATCTCTATTATGTTGGTGCGGCTTCGGAACTTTTAAATATCTTGATATATCTCGAGAACTACGCATCTGATCAAAAAATATCATAGAGCATAAAAAGTAGGAAACTTAATTCTCTACAAAAAAGGTCTCTTAACATTTTGCCATAGCTCGCTTCGTTTCCGAGATATTTGCACATTTATCTCAAGGGAAGGGGCCTAACGGACATATTTCGAGATATTTCTTCTTCTTGTTGTTCTTCTTCTGCACAGCTAAACTGGAAGTGGCATTTCCAGCTCGCAATAGTGCAGAGTTATCTCAAAGAGAGGGGCCACGGTGTTTCTGTATCTCTATTATGTTGGTGCGGCTTCGGAACTTTTAAATATCTTGATATATCTCGAGAACTACGCATCTGATCAAAAAATATCATAGAAGATAAAAAGTAGAAAACTTAATTCTCTACAAAAAAGGTCTCTTAACATTTTGCCATAGCTCGCTTCGTTTCCGAGATATTTGCAGATTTATCTCAAGGGAAGGGGCCTGACGGACATATTTCGAGATATTTCTTCTTCTTGTTGTTCTTCTTCTGCACAGCTAAGCTGGAAGTGGCATTTACAGCTCGCAATAGTGCAGAGTTATCTCAAAGAAAGGGGCCACGGTGTTTCTGTATCTCTATTATGTTGGTGCGGCTTCGGAACTTTTAAATATCTCGATATATCTCGAAAACTACGCTTCTGATCAAAAAATATCATAGAACATAAATTGTAGGAAACATAATTCTCTACAAAAAAGGTCTCTTAACATTTTGCCATAGCTCTCTTCGTTTCCGAGATATTTGCAGATTTATCTCAAGGGAAGGGGCCTGACGGACATATTTCGAGATATTTCTTCTTCTTGTTGTTCTTCTTCTGCACAGCTAAGCTGGAAGTGGCATTTGCAGCTCGCAATAGTGCAGAGTTATCTCAAAGAAAGGGGCCACGGTGTTTCTGTATCTCTATTATGTTGGTGCGGCTTCGGAACTTTTAAATATCTTGATATATCTCGAGAACTACGCATCTGATCAAAAAATATCATAGAGCATAAAAAGTAGGAAACTTAATTCTCTACAAAAAAGGTCTCTTAACATTTTGCCATAGCTCGCTTCGTTTCCGAGATATTTGCACATTTATCTCAAGGGAAGGGGCCTAACGGACATATTTCGAGATATTTCTTCTTCTTGTTGTTCTTCTTCTGCACAGCTAAACTGGAAGTGGCATTTCCAGCTCGCAATAGTGCAGAGTTATCTCAAAGAGAGGGGCCACGGTGTTTCTGTATCCCTATTATGTTGGTGCGGCTTCGGAACTTTTAAATATCTTGATATATCTCGAGAACTACGCATCTGATCAAAAAATATCATAGAACATAAAAAGTAGGAAACTTAATTCTCTACAAAAAAGGTCTCTTAACATTTTGCCATAGCTCGCTTCGTTTCCGAGATATTTGCAGATTTATCTCAAGGGAAGGGGCCTCACGGACATATTTCGAGATATTTCTTCTTCTTGTTGTTCTACTTCTGCACAGCTAAGCTGGACGTGGCATTTGCGGCTCGCACTAGTGCAGAGTTATCTCAAAGAAAGGGGCCACGGTGTTTCTGTATCTCTATTATGTTGGTGCGGCTTCGGAACTTTTAAATATCTCGATATATCTCGAAAACTACGCTTCTGATAAAAAAATATCATAGAACATAAATTGTAGGAAACATAATTCTCTACAAAAAAGGTCTCTTAACATTTTGCCATAGCTCGCTTCGTTTCCGAGATATTTGCAGATATATCTCAAGGGAAGGGGCCTGACGGACATATTTCGAGATATTTCTTCTTCTTGTTGTTCCTCTTCTGCACAGCTAAGCTGGAAGTGACATTTACAGCTCGCAATAGTGCAGAGTTATCTCAAAGAAAGGGGCCACGGTGTTTCTGTATCTCTATTATGTTGGTGCGGCTTCGAAACTTTTAAATATCTTGATATATCTCGAGAACTACGCATCTGATCAAAAAATATCATAGAACATGAAAAGTAGGAAACTTAATTCTCTACAAAAAAGGTCTCTTAACATTTTGCCATAGCTCTCTTCGTTTCCGAGATATTTGCAGATTTATCTCAAGGGAAGGGGCCTGACGGACATATTTCGAGATATTTCTTCTTCTTGTTGTTCTTCTTCTGCACAGCTAAGCTGGAAGTGGCATTTGCAGCTCGCAATAGTGCAGAGTTATCTCAAAGGAAGGGGCCACGGTGTTTCTGTATCTCTATTATGTTGGTGCGGCTTCGGAACTTTTAAATATCTCGATATATCTCGAAAACTACGCTTCTGATCAAAAAATATCATAGAACATAAATTGTAGGAAACATAATTCTCTACAAAAAAGGTCTCTTAACATTTTGCCATAGCTCGCTTCGTTTCCGACATATTTGCAGATATATCTCAAGGGAAGGGGCCTGACGGACATATTTCGAGATATTTCTTCTTCTTGTTGTTCTTCTTCTGCACAGCTAAGCTGGAAGTGGCATTTGCAGCTCGCAATAGTGCAGAGTTATCTCAAAGGAAGGGGCCACGGTGTTTCTGTATCTCTATTATGTTGGTGCGGCTTCGGAACTTTTAAATATCTCGATATATCTCGAAAACTACGCTTCTGATCAAAAAATATCATAGAACATAAATTGTAGGTAACATAATTCTCTACAAAAAAGGTCTCTTAACATTTTGCCATAGCTCGCTTCGTTTCCGACATATTTGCAGATATATCTCAAGGGAAGGGGCCGACGGACATATTTAGAGATATTTCTTCTTCTTGTTGTTCTTCTTCTGCACAGCTAAGCTGGAAGTGGCATTTGCAGCTCGCAATAGTGCAGAGTTATCTCAAAGGAAGGGGCCACGGTGTTTCTGTATCTCTATTATGTTGGTGCGGCTTCGGAACTTTTAAATATCTTGATATATGTCGAGAACTACGCATCTGATCAAAAAATATCATAGAACACAAAAAGTAGGAAACTTAATTCTCTACAAAAAAGGTCTCTTAACATTTTGCCATAGCTCGCTTCGTTTCCGAGATATTTGCAGATTTATCTCGAGGGAAGGGGCCTGACGGACATATTTCGAGATATTTCTTCTTCTTGTTGTTCTTCTTCTGCACAGCTAAGCTGGAAGTGGCATTTGCAGCTCGCAATAGTGCAGAGTTATCTCAAAGAAAGGGGCCACGGTGTTTCTGTATCTCAATTATGTTGGTGCGGCTTCGGAACTTTTAAATATCTTGATATATCTGGAGAACTACGCATCTGATCAAAAAATGTCATAGAACATAAAAAGTAGGAAACTTAATTCTCTACAAAAAAGGTCTCTTAACATTTTGCCATAGCTCGCTTCGTTTCCGAGATATTTGCAGATTTATCTCAAGGGAAGGGGCCTGACGGACATATTTCGAGATATTTCTTCTTCTTGTTGTTCTTCTTCTGCACAGCTAAACTGGAAGTGGCATTTACAGCTTGCAATAGTGCAGAGTTATCTCAAAGAAAGGGGCCACGGTGTTTCTGTATCTCTATTATGTTGGTGCGGCTTCGGAACTTTTAAATATCTTGATATATCTCGAGAACTACGCATCTGATCAAAAAATATCATATAACATAAAAAGTAGGAAACTTAATTCTCTACAAAAAAGGTCTCTTAACATTTTGCCATAGCTCGCTTCGTTTCCGAGATATGTGCAGATTTATCTCAAGGGAAGGGGCCTGACGGACATATTTCGAGATATTTCTTCTTCTTGTTGTTCTTCTTCTGCACAGCTAAGCTGGAAGTGGCATTTGCAGCTCGCAATAGTGCAGAGTTATCTCAAAGAAAGGGGCCACGGTGTTTCTGTATCTCAATTATGTTGGTGCGGCTTCGGAACTTTTAAATATCTCGATATATCTCGAAAACTACGCTTCTGATCAAAAAATATCATAGAACATAAATTGTAGGAAACATAATTCTCTACAAAAAAGGTCTCTTAACATTTTGCCATAGCTCGCTTCGTTTCCGACATATTTGCAGATATATCTCAAGGGAAGGGGCCTGACGGACATATTTCGAGATACTTCTTCTTCTTGTTGTTCTTCTTCTGCACAGCTAAGCTGGAAGTGGCATTTGCGGCTCGCAATAGTGCAGAGTTATCTCAAAGAAAGGAGCCACGGTGTTTCTGTATCTCTATTATGTTGGTGCGGCTTCGGAACTTTTAAATATCTTGATATATCTCGAGAACTACGCATCTGATCAAAAAATATCATAGAACATAAAAAGTAGGAAACTTAATTCTCTACAAATAAGGTCTCTTACCATTTTGCCATAGCTCGCTTCGTTTCCGAGATATTTGCAGATTTATCTCAAGGGAAGGGGCCTGACGGACATATTTCGAGATATTTCTTCTTCTTGTTGTTCTTCTTCTGCACAGCTAAGCTGGAAGTGGCATTTGCAGCTCGCAATAGTGCAGAGTTATCTCAAAGAAAGGGGCCACGGTGTTTCTGTATCTCTATTATGTTGGTGCGGCTTCGGAACTTTTAAATATCTCGATATATCTCGAAAACTACGCTTCTGATCAAAAAATATCATAGAACATAAATTGTAGGAAACATAATTCTCTACAAAAAAGGTCTCTTAACATTTTGCCATAGCTCGCTTCGTTTCCGACATATTTGCAGATATATCTCAAGGGAAGGGGCCTGACGGACATATTTCGAGATATTTCTTCTTCTTGTTGTTCTTCTTCTGCACAGCTAAGCTGGAAGTGGCATTTGCAGCTCGCAATAGTGCAGAGTTATCTCAAAGGAAGGGGCCACGGTGTTTCTGTATCTCTATTATGTTGGTGCGGCTTCGGAACTTTTAAATATCTCGATATATCTCGAAAACTACGCTTCTGATCAAAAAATATCATAGAACATAAATTGTAGGTAACATAATTCTCTACAAAAAAGGTCTCTTAACATTTTGCCATAGCTCGCTTCGTTTCCGACATATTTGCAGATATATCTCAAGGGAAGGGGCCTGACGGACATATTTCGAGATATTTCTTCTTCTTGTTGTTCTTCTTCTGCACAGCTAAGCTGGAAGTGGCATTTGCAGCTCGCAATAGTGCAGAGTTATCTCAAAGGAAGGGGCCACGGTGTTTCTATATCTCTATTATGTTGGTGCGGCTTCGGAACTTTTAAATATCTTGATATATCTCGAGAACTACGCATCTGATCAAAAAATGTCATAGAACATAAAAAGTAGGAAACTTAATTCTCTACAAAAAAGGTCTCTTAACATTTTGCCATAGCTCGCTTCGTTTCCGAGATATTTGCAGATTTATCTCAAGGGAAGGGGCCTGACGGACATATTTCGAGATATTTCTTCTTCTTGTTGTTCTTCTTCTGCACAGCTAAACTGGAAGTGGCATTTCCAGCTCGCAATAGTGCAGGGTTATCTCAAAGAAAGGGGCCACGGTGTTTCTGTATCTCTATTATGTTGGTGCGGCTTCGGAACTTTTAAATATCTTGATATATCTCGAGAACTACGCATCTGATCAAAGAATATCATGCAACATAAAAAGTAGGAAACTTAATCCTCTACAAAAAAGGTCTCTTAACATTTTGCCATAGCTCGCTTCGTTTCCGAGATATTTGCAGATTTATCTCAAGGGAAGGGGCCTGACGGACATATTTCGAGATATTTCTTCTTCTTGTTGTTCTTCTTCTGCACAGCTCAGCTGGAAGTGGCATTTGGAGCTTGCAATAGTGCAGAGTTATCTCAAAGAAAGGGGCCACGGTGTTTCAGTATCTCTATTATGTTGGTGCGGCTTCGGAACTTTTAAATATCTTGATATATCTCGAGAACTACGCATCTGATCAAAAAATATCATAGAACACAAAAAGTAGGAAACTTAATTCTCTACAAAAAAGGTCTCTTAACATTTTGCCATAGCTCGCTTCGTTTCCGAGATATTTGCAGATTTATCTCGAGGGAAGGGGCCTGACGGACATATTTCGAGATATTTCTTCTTCTTGTTGTTCTTCTTCTGCACAGCTAAACTGGAAGTGGCATTTACAGCTTGCAATAGTGCAGAGTTATCTCAAAGAAAGGGGCCACGGTGTTTCTGTATCTCTATTATGTTGGTGCGGCTTCGGAACTTTTAAATATCTTGATATATCTGGAGAACTACGCATCTGATCAAAAAATGTCATAGAACATAAAAAGTAGGAAACTTAATTCTCTACAAAAAAGGTCTCTTAACATTTTGCCATAGCTCGCTTCGTTTCCGAGATATTTGCAGATTTATCTCAAGGGAAGGGGCCTGACGGACATATTTCGAGATATTTCTTCTTCTTGTTGTTCTTCTTCTGCACAGCTAAACTGGAAGTGGCATTTACAGCTTGCAATAGTGCAGAGTCATCTCAAAGAAAGGGGCCACGGTGTTTCTGTATCTCTATTATGTTGGTGCGGCTTCGGAACTTTTAAATATCTTGATATATCTCGAGAACTACGCATCTGATCAAAAAATATCATATAACGTAAAAAGTAGGAAACTTAATTCTCTACAAAAAAGGTCTCTTAACATTTTGCCATAGCTCGCTTCGTTTCCGAGATATGTGCAGATTTATCTCAAGGGAAGGGGCCTGACGGACATATTTCGAGATATTTCTTCTTCTTGTTGTTCTTCTTCTGCACAGCTAAGCTGGAAGTGGCATTTGCAGCTCGCAATAGTGCAGAGTTATCTCAAAGAAAGGGGCCACGGTGTTTCTGTATCACAATTATGTTGGTGCGGCTTCGGAACTTTTAAATATCTCGATATATCTCGAAACCTACGCTTCTGATCAAAAAATATCATAGAACATAAATTGTAGGAAACATAATTCTCTACAAAAAAGGTCTCTTAACATTTTGCCATAGCTCGCTTCGTTTCCGACATATTTGCAGATATATCTCAAGGGAAGGGGCCTGACGGACATATTTCGAGATATTTCTTCTTCTTGTTGTTCTTCTTCTGCACAGCTAAGCTGGAAGTGGCATTTGCGGCTCGCAATAGTGCAGAGTTATCTCAAAGAAAGGAGCCACGGTGTTTCTGTATCTCTATTATGTTGGTGCGGCTTCGGAACTTTTAAATATCTTGATATATCTCGAGAACTACGCTTCTGATCAAAAAATATCATAGAACATAAATTGTAGGAAACATAATTCTCTACAAAAAAGGTCTCTTAACAATTTGCCATAGCTCGCTTCGTTTCCGACATATTTGCAGATATATCTCAAGGGAAGGGGCCTGACGGACATATTTCGAGATATTTCTTCTTCTTGTTGTTCTTCTTCTGCACAGCTAAGCTGGAAGTGGCATTTGCGGCTCGCAATAGTGCAGAGTTATCTCAAAGAAAGGAGCCACGGTGTTTCTGTATCTCTATTATGTTGGTGCGGCTTCGGAACTTTTAAATATCTTGATATATCTCGAGAACTACGCATCTGATCAAAAAATATCATAGAACATAAAAAGTAGGAAACTTAATTCTCTACAAATAAGGTCTCTTACCATTTTGCCATAGCTCGCTTCGTTTCCGAGATATTTGCAGATTTATCTCAAGGGAAGGGGCCTGACGGACATATTTCGAGATATTTCTTCTTCTTGTTGTTCTTCTTCTGCACAGCTAAGCTGGAAGTGGCATTTGCAGCTCGCAATAGTGCAGAGTTATCTCAAAGAAAGGGGCCACGGTGTTTCTGTATCTCTATTATGTTGGTGCGGCTTCGGAACTTTTAAATATCTCGATATATCTCGAAAACTACGCTTCTGATCAAAAAATATCATAGAACATAAATTGTAGGAAACATAATTCTCTACAAAAAAGGTCTCTTAACATTTTGCCATAGCTCGCTTCGTTTCCGACATATTTGCAGATATATCTCAAGGGAAGGGGCCTGACGGACATATTTCGAGATATTTCTTCTTCTTGTTGTTCTTCTTCTGCACAGCTAAGCTGGAAGTGGCATTTGCAGCTCGCAATAGTGCAGAGTTATCTCAAAGGAAGGGGCCACGGTGTTTCTGTATCTCTATTATGTTGGTGCGGCTTCGGAACTTTTAAATATCTCGATATATCTCGAAAACTACGCTTCTGATCAAAAAATATCATAGAACATAAATTGTAGGAAACATAATTCTCTACAAAAAAGGTCTCTTAACATTTTGCCATAGCTCGCTTCGTTTCCGACATATTTGCAGATATATCTCAAGGGAAGGGGCCTGACGGACATATTTCGAGATATTTCTTCTTCTTGTTGTTCTTCTTCTGCACAGCTAAGCTGGAAGTGGCATTTGCAGCTCGCAATAGTGCAGAGTTATCTCAAAGGAAGGGGCCACGGTGTTTCTGTATCTCTATTATGTTGGTGCGGCTTCGGAACTTTTAAATATCTCGATATATCTCGAAAACTACGCTTCTGATCAAAAAATATCATAGAACATAAATTGTAGGTAACATAATTCTCTACAAAAAAGGTCTCTTAACATTTTGCCATAGCTCGCTTCGTTTCCGACATATTTGCAGATATATCTCAAGGGAAGGGGCCGACGGACATATTTCGAGATATTTCTTCTTCTTGTTGTTCTTCTTCTGCACAGCTAAGCTGGAAGTGGCATTTGCAGCTCGCAATAGTGCAGAGTTATCTCAAAGGAAGGGGCCACGGTGTTTCTGTATCTCTATTATGTTGGTGCGGCTTCGGAACTTTTAAATATCTTGATATATGTCGAGAACTACGCATCTGATCAAAAAATATCATAGAACACAAAAAGTAGGAAACTTAATTCTCTACAAAAAAGGTCTCTTAACATTTTGCCATAGCTCGCTTCGTTTCCGAGATATTTGCAGATTTATCTCGAGGGAAGGGGCCTGACGGACATATTTCGAGATATTTCTTCTTCTTGTTGTTCTTCTTCTGCACAGCTAAGCTGGAAGTGGCATTTGCAGCTCGCAATAGTGCAGAGTTATCTCAAAGAAAGGGGCCACGGTGTTTCTGTATCTCAATTATGTTGGTGCGGCTTCGGAACTTTTAAATATCTTGATATATCTGGAGAACTACGCATCTGATCAAAAAATGTCATAGAACATAAAAAGTAGGAAACTTAATTCTCTACAAAAAAGGTCTCTTAACATTTTGCCATAGCTCGCTTCGTTTCCGAGATATTTGCAGATTTATCTCAAGGGAAGGGGCCTGACGGACATATTTCGAGATATTTCTTCTTCTTGTTGTTCTTCTTCTGCACAGCTAAACTGGAAGTGGCATTTACAGCTTGCAATAGTGCAGAGTTATCTCAAAGAAAGGGGCCACGGTGTTTCTGTATCTCTATTATGTTGGTGCGGCTTCGGAACTTTTAAATATCTTGATATATCTCGAGAACTACGCATCTGATCAAAAAATATCATATAACATAAAAAGTAGGAAACTTAATTCTCTACAAAAAAGGTCTCTTAACATTTTGCCATAGCTCGCTTCGTTTCCGAGATATTTGCAGATTTATCTCAAGGGAAGGGGCCTGACGGACATATTTCGAGATATTTCTTCTTCTTGTTGTTCTTCTTCTGCACAGCTCAGCTGGAAGTGGCATTTGGAGCTTGCAATAGTGCAGAGTTATCTCAAAGAAAGGGGCCACGGTGTTTCTGTATCTCTATTATGTTGGTGCGGCTTCGGAACTTTTAAATATCTTGATATATCTCGAGAACTACGCATCTGATCAAAAAATATCATAGAACACAAAAAGTAGGAAACTTAATTCTCTACAAAAAAGGTCTCTTAACATTTTGCCATAGCTCGCTTCGTTTCCGAGATATTTGCAGATATATCTCAAGGGAAGGGGCCTGACGGACATATTTCGAGATATTTCTTCTTCTTGTTGTTCTTCTTCTGCACAGCTAAGCTGGAAGTGGCATTTGCAGCTCGCAATAGTGCAGAGTTATCTCAAAGAAAGGAGCCACGGTGTTTCTGTATCTCTATTATGTTGGTGCGGCTTCGGAACTTTTAAATATCTTGATATATCTCGAGAACTACGCATCTGATCAAAAAATATCATATAACGTAAAAAGTAGGAAACTTAATTCTCTACAAAAAAGGTCGCTTAACATTTTGCCATAGCTCGCTTCGTTTCCGAGATATGTGCAGATTTATCTCAAGGGAAGGGGCCTGACGGACATATTTCGAGATATTTCTTCTTCTTGTTGTTCTTCTTCTGCACAGCTAAGCTGGAAGTGGCATTTGCAGCTCGCAATAGTGCAGAGTTATCTCAAAGAAAGGGGCCACGGTGTTTCTGTATCTCAATTATGTTGGTGCGGCTTCGGAACTTTTAAATATCTCGATATATCTCGAAAACTACGCTTCTGATCAAAAAATATCATAGAACATAAATTGTAGGAAACATAATTCTCTACAAAAAAGGTCTCTTAACATTTTGCCATAGCTCGCTTCGTTTCCGACATATTTGCAGATATATCTCAAGGGAAGGGGACTGACGGACATATTTCGAGATATTTCTTCTTCTTGTTGTTCTTCTTCTGCACAGCTAAGCTGGAAGTGGCATTTGCAGCTCGCAATAGTGCAGAGTTATCTCAAGGGGAGGGGCCACGGTGTTTCTGTATCTCTATTATGTTGGTGCGGCTTCGGAACTTTTAAATATCTTGATATATGTCGAGAACTACGCATCTGATCAAAAAATATCATAGAACATAAAAAGTAGGAAACTTAATTCTCTACAAAAAAGGTCTCTTAACATTTTGCCATAGCTCGCTTCGTTTCCGAGATATTTGCAGATTTATCTCAAGGGAAGGGGCCTGACGGACATATTTCGAGATATTTCTTCTTCTTGTTGTTCTTCTTCTGCACAGCTAAACTGGAAGTGGCATTTCCAGCTCGCAATAGTGCAGGGTTATCTCAAAGAAAGGGGCCACGGTGTTTCTGTATCTCTATTATGTTGGTGCGGCTTTGGAACTTTTAAATATCTTGATATATCTCGAGAACTACGCATCTGATCAAAAAATATCATATAACGTAAAAAGTAGGAAACTTAATTCTCTACAAAAAAGGTCGCTTAACATTTTGCCATAGCTCGCTTCGTTTCCGAGATATGTGCAGATTTATCTCAAGGGAAGGGGCCTGACGGACATATTTCGAGATATTTCTTCTTCTTGTTGTTCTTCTTCTGCACAGCTAAGCTGGAAGTGGCATTTGCAGCTCGCAATAGTGCAGAGTTATCTCAAAGGAAGGGGCCACGGTGTTTCTGTATCTCTATTATGTTGGTGCGGCTTCGGAACTTTTAAATATCTTGATATATGTCGAGAACTACGCATCTGATCAAAAAATATCATAGAACATAAAAAGTAGGAAACTTAATTCTCTACAAAAAAGGTCTCTTAAGATTTTGCCATAGCTCGTTTCGTTTCCGAGATATTTGCAGATATATCTCAAGGGAAGGGGCCTGACGGACATATTTCGAGATATTACTTCTTCTTGTTGTTCTTCTTCTGCACAGCTAAGCTGGAAGTGGCATTTGCAGCTCGCAATAGTGCAGAGTTATCTCAAAGGAAGGGGCCACGGTGTTTCTGTATCTCTATTATGTTGGTGCGGCTTCGGAACTTTTAAATATCTCGATATATCTCGAAAACTACGCTTCTGATCAAAAAATATCATAGAACATAAATTGTAGGTAACATAATTCTCTACAAAAAAGGTTTCTTAACATTTTGCCATAGCTCGCTTCGTTTCCGACATATTTGCAGATATATCTCAAGGGAAGGGGCCTGACGGACATATTTCGAGATATTTCTGCTTCTTGTTGTTCTTCTTCTGCACAGCTAAGCTGGAAGTGGCATTTGCAGCTCGCAATAGTGCAGAGTTATCTCAAAGGAAGGGGCCACGGTGTTTCTGTATCTCTATTATGTTGGTGCGGCTTCGGAACTTTTAAATATCTTGATATATCGCGAGAACTACGCATCTGATCAAAAAATGTCATAGAACATAAAAAGTAGGAAACTTAATTCTCTACAAAAAAGGTCTCTTAACATTTTGCCATAGCTCGCTTCGTTTCCGAGATATTTGCAGATTTATCTCAAGGGAAGGGGCCTGACGGACATATTTCGAGATATTTCTTCTTCTTGTTGTTCTTCTTCTGCACAGCTAAACTGGAAGTGGCATTTCCAGCTCGCAATAGTGCAGGGTTATCTCAAAGAAAGGGGCCACGGTGTTTCTGTATCTCTATTATGTTGGTGCGGCTTCGGAACTTTTAAATATCTTGATATATCTCGAGTGCTACGCATCTGATCAAAGAATATCATGCAACATAAAAAGTAGGAAACTTAATTCTCTACAAAAAAGGTCTCTTAACATTTTGCCATAGCTCGCTTCGCTTCCGAGATATTTGCAGATTTATCTCAAGGGAAGGGGCCTGACGGACATATTTCGAGATATTTCTTCTTCTTGTTGTTCTTCTTCTGCACAGCTAAGCTGGAAGTGGCATTTGGAGCTTGCAATAGTGCAGAGTTATCTCAAAGAAAGGGGCCACGGTGTTTCTGTATCTCTATTATGTTGGTGCGGCTTCGGAACTTTTAAATATCTTGATATATCTCGAGAACTACGCATCTGATCAAAAAATATCATAGAACACAAAAAGTAGGAAACTTAATTCTCTACAAAAAAGGTCTCTTAACATTTTGCCATAGCTCGCTTCGTTTCCGAGATATTTGCAGATATATCTCAAGGGAAGGGGCCTGACGGACATATTTCGAGATATTTCTTCTTCTTGTTGTTCTTCTTCTGCACAGCTAAGCTGGAAGTGGCATTTGCAGCTCGCAATAGTGCAGAGTTATCTCAAAGAAAGGAGCCACGGTGTTTCTGTATCTCTATTATGTTGGTGCGGCTTCGGAACTTTTAAATATCTTGATATATCTCGAGAACTACGCATCTGATCAAAGAATATCATGCAACATAAAAAGTAGGAAACTTAATTCTCTACAAAAAAGGTCTCTTAACATTTTGCCATAGCTCGCTTCGTTTCCGAGATATTTGCAGATTTATCTCAAGGGAAGGGGCCTGACGGACATATTTCGAGATATTTCTTCTTCTTGTTGTTCTTCTTCTGCACAGCTAAGCTGGAAGTGGCATTTGGAGCTTGCAATAGTGCAGAGTTATCTCAAAGAAAGGGGCCACGGTGTTTCTGTATCTCTATTATGTTGGTGCGGCTTCGGAACTTTTAAATATCTTGATATATCTCGAGAACTACGCATCTGATCAAAAAATATCATAGAACACAAAAAGTAGGAAACTTAATTCTCTACAAAAAAGGTCTCTTAACATTTTGCCATAGCTCGCTTCGTTTCCGAGATATTTGCAGATATATCTCAAGAGAAGGGGCCTGACGGACATATTTCGAGATATTTCTTCTTCTTGTTGTTCTTCTTCTGCACAGCTAAGCTGGAAGTGGCATTTGCAGCTCGCAATAGTGCAGAGTTATCTCAAGGGGAGGGGCCACGGTGTTTCTGTATCTCTATTATGTTGGTGCGGCTTCGGAACTTTTAAATATCTTGATATATGTCGAGAACTACGCATCTGATCAAAAAATATCATAGAACATAAAAAGTAGGAAACTTAATTCTCTACAAAAAAGGTCTCTTAACATTTTGCCATAGCTCGCTTCGTTTCCGAGATATTTGCAGATTTATCTCAAGGGAAGGGGCCTGACGCACATATTTCGAGATATTTCTTCTTCTTGTTGTTCTTCTTCTGCACAGCTAAGCTGGAAGTGGCATTTACAGCTCGCAGTAGTGCAGAGTTATCTCAAAGAAAGGGGCCACGGTGTTTCTGTATCTCTATTATGTTGGTGCGGCTTCGGAACTTTTAAATATCTTGATATATCTCGAGAACTACGCATCTGATCAAAAAATATCATAGAACATAAAAAGTAGGAAACTTAATTCTCTACAAAAAACGTCTGTGAACATTTTGCCATAGCTCGCTTCGTTTCCGAGATATTTGCAGATTTATCTCAAGGGAAGGGGCCTGACGGACATATTTCGAGATATTTCTTCTTCTTGTTGTTCTTCTTCTGCACAGCTAAGCTGGAACTGGCATTTGCAGCTCGCAATAGTGCAGAGTTATCTCAAAGGAAGGGGCCACGGTGTTTCTGTATCTCTATTATGTTGGTGCGGCTTCGGAACTTTTAAATATCTTGATATATGTCGAGAACTACGCATCTGATCAAAAAATATCATAGAACATAAAAAGTAGGAAACTTAACTCTCTACAAAAAAGGTCTCTTAAGATTTTGCCATAGCTCGTTTCGTTTCCGAGATATTTGCAGATATATCTCAAGGGAAGGGGCCTGACGGACATATTTCGAGATATTACTTCTTCTTGTTGTTCTTCTTCTGCACAGCTAAGCTGGAAGTGGCATTTGGAGCTTGCAATAGTGCAGAGTTATCTCAAAGAAAGGGGCCACTGTGTTTCTGTATCTCTATTATGTTGGTGCGGCTTCGGAACTTTTAAATATCTTGATATATCTCGAGAACTACGCATCTGATCAAAAAATATCATAGAACATAAAAAGTAGGAAACTTAATTCTCTACAAAAAAGGTCTCTTAAGATTTTGCCATAGCTCGTTTCGTTTCCGAGATATTTGCAGATATATCTCAAGGGAAGGGGCCTGACGGACATATTTCGAGATATTTCTTCTTCTTGTTGTTCTTCTTCTGCACAGCTAAGCTGGAAGTGGCATTTGCAGCTCGCAATAGTGCAGAGTTATCTCAAAGGAAGGGGCCACGGTGTTTCTGTATCTCTATTATGTTGGTGCGGCTTCGGAACTTTTAAATATCTCGATATATCTCGAAAACTACGCTTCTGATCAAAAAATATCATAGAACATAAATTGTAGGTAATATAATTCTCTACAAAAAAGGTTTCTTAACATTTTGCCATAGCTCGCTTCGTTTCCGACATATTTGCAGATATATCTCAAGGGAAGGGGCCTGACGGACATATTTCGAGATATTTCTGCTTCTTGTTGTTCTTCTTCTGCACAGCTAAGCTGGAAGTGGCATTTGCAGCTCGCAATAGTGCAGAGTTATCTCAAAGGAAGGGGCCACGGTGTTTCTGTATCTCTATTATGTTGGTGCGGCTTCGGAACTTTTAAATATCTTGATATATCTCGAGAACTACGCATCTGATCAAAAAATGTCATAGAACATAAAAAGTAGGAAACTTAATTCTCTACAAAAAAGGTCTCTTAACATTTTGCCATAGCTCGCTTCGTTTCCGAGATATTTGCAGATTTATCTCAAGGGAAGGGGCCTGACGGACATATTTCGAGATATTTCTTCTTCTTGTTGTTCTTCTTCTGCACAGCTAAACTGGAAGTGGCATTTCCAGCTCGCAATAGTGCAGGGTTATCTCAAAGAAAGGGGCCACGGTGTTTCTGTATCTCTATTATGTTGGTGCGGCTTCGGAACTTTTAAATATCTTGATATATCTCGAGAGCTACGCATCTGATCAAAGAATATCATGCAACATAAAAAGTAGGAAACTTAATTCTCTACAAAAAAGGTCTCTTAACATTTTGCCATAGCTCGCTTCGCTTCCGAGATATTTGCAGATTTATCTCAAGGGAAGGGGCCTGACGGACATATTTCGAGATATTTCTTCTTCTTGTTGTTCTTCTTCTGCACAGCTAAGCTGGAAGTGGCATTTGGAGCTTGCAATAGTGCAGAGTTATCTCAAAGAAAGGGGCCACGGTGTTTCTGTATCTCTATTATGTTGGTGCGGCTTCGGAACTTTTAAATATCTTGATATATCTCGAGAACTACGCATCTGATCAAAAAATATCATAGAACACAAAAAGTAGGAAACTTAATTCTCTACAAAAAAGGTCTCTTAACATTTTGCCATAGCTCGCTTCGTTTCCGAGATATTTGCAGATATATCTCAAGGGAAGGGGCCTGACGGACATATTTCGAGATATTTCTTCTTCTTGTTGTTCTTCTTCTGCACAGCTAAGCTGGAAGTGGCATTTGCAGCTCGCAATAGTGCAGAGTTATCTCAAAGAAAGGAGCCACGGTGTTTCTGTATCTCTATTATGTTGGTGCGGCTTCGGAACTTTTAAATATCTTGATATATCTCGAGAACTACGCATCTGATCAAAGAATATCATGCAACATAAAAAGTAGGAAACTTAATTCTCTACAAAAAAGGTCTCTTAACATTTTGCCATAGCTCGCTTCGTTTCCGAGATATTTGCAGATTTATCTCAAGGGAAGGGGCCTGACGGACATATTTCGAGATATTTCTTCTTCTTGTTGTTCTTCTTCTGCACAGCTAAGCTGGAAGTGGCATTTGGAGCTTGCAATAGTGCAGAGTTATCTCAAAGAAAGGGGCCACGGTGTTTCTGTATCTCTATTATGTTGGTGCGGCTTCGGAACTTTTAAATATCTTGATATATCTCGAGAACTACGCATCTGATCAAAAAATATCATAGAACACAAAAAGTAGGAAACTTAATTCTCTACAAAAAAGGTCTCTTAACATTTTGCCATAGCTCGCTTCGTTTCCGAGATATTTGCAGATATATCTCAAGGGAAGGGGCCTGACGGACATATTTCGAGATATTTCTTCTTCTTGTTGTTCTTCTTCTGCACAGCTAAGCTGGAAGTGGCATTTGCAGCTCGCAATAGTGCAGAGTTATCTCAAAGAAAGGAGCCACGGTGTTTCTGTATCTCTATTATGTTGGTGCGGCTTCGGAACTTTTAAATATCTTGATATATCTCGAGAACTACGCATCTGATCAAAAAATATCATATAACATAAAAAGTAGGAAACTTAATTCTCTACAAAAAAGGTCTCTTAACATTTTGCCATAGCTCGCTTCGTTTCCGAGATATTTGCAGATCTATCTGAAGGGAAGGGGCATGACGGACATATTTCGAGATATTTCTTCTTCTTGTTGTTCTTCTTCTGCACAGCTAAACTGGAAGTCGCATTTCCAGCTCGCAATAGTGCAGAGTTATCTCAAAGAAAGGGGCCACGATGTTTCTGTATCTCTATTATGTTGGTGCGGCTTCGGAACTTTTAAATATCTTGATATATCTCGATAACTACGCTTCTGATCAAATAATATCATAGAACATAAAAAGTAGGAAACTTAATTCTTTACAAAAAAGGTCTCTTAACATTTTGCCATAGATCGCTTCGTTTCCGAGATATTTGCAGATTTATCTCAAGGGAAGGGGCCTGACGCACATATTTCGAGATATTTCTTCTTCTTGTTGTTCTTCTTCTGCACAGCTAAGCTGGAAGTGGCATTTACAGCTCGCAATAGTGCAGAGTTATCTCAAAGAAAGGGGCCACGGTGTTTCTGTATCTCTATTATGTTGGTGCGGCTTCGGAACTTTTAAATATCTTGATATATCTCGAGAACTACGCATCTGATCAAAAAGTATCATAGAACATAAAAAGTAGGAAACTTAATTCTCTACAAAAAAGGTCTCTTAGCATTTTGCCATAGCTCGCTTCGTTTCCGAGATATTTGCAGATTTATCTCAAGGGAAGGGGCCTGACGGACATATTTCGCGATATTTCTTCTTCTTGTTGTTCTTCTTCTGCACAGCTAAGCTGGAAGTGGCATTTGGAGCTTGCAATAGTACAGAGTTATCTCAAAGAAAGGGGCTACGGTGTTTCTGTATCTCTATTATGTTGGTGCGGCTTCGGAACTTTTAAATATCTTGATATATCTCGAGAACTACGCATCTGATCAAAAAATATCATAGAACACAAAAAGTAGGAAACTTAATTCTCTACAAAAAAGGTCTCTTAACATTTTGCCATAGCTCGCTTCGTTTCCGAGATATTTGCAGATTTATCTCGAGGGAAGGGGCCTGACGGACATATTTCGAGATATTTCTTCTTCTTGTTGATCTTCTTCTGCACAGCTAAGCTGGAAGTGGCATTTGCGGCTCGCAATAGTGCAGAGTTATCTCAAAGAAAGGGGCCGCGGTGTTTCTGTATCTCTATTATGTTGGTGCGGCTTCGGAACTTTTGAATATCTCGATATATCTCGAAAACTACGCTTCTGATCAAAAAATATCATAGAACATAAATTGTAGGAAACATAATTCTCTACAAAAATGGTCTCTTAAGATTTTGCCATAGCTCGTTTCGTTTCCGAGATATTTGCAGATATATCTCAAGGGAAGGGGCCTGACGGACATATTTCGAGATATTTCTTCTTCTTGTTGTTCTTCTTCTGCACAGCTAAGCTAGAAGTGGCATTTGCGGCTCGCACTAGTGCAGAGTTATCTCAAAGAAAGGGGCCGCGGTGTTTCTGTATCTCTATTATGTTGGTGCGGCTTCGGAACTTTTAAATATCTTGATATATCTCGAGAACTACGCATCTGATCAAAAAATATCATGGAACATAAAAAGTAGGAAACTTAATTCTCTACAAAAAAGGTCTCTTAAGATTTTGCCATAGCTCGTTTCGTTTCCGAGATATTTGCAGATATATCTCAAGGGAAGGGGCCTGACGGACATATTTCGAGATATTTCTTCTTCTTGTTGTTCTTCTTCTGCACAGCTAAGCTAGAAGTGGCATTTGCGGCTCGCTCTAGTGCAGAGTTATCTCAAAGAAAGGGGCCGCGGTGTTTCTGTATCTCTATTATGTTGGTGCGGCTTCGGAACTTTTAAATATCTCGATATATCTCGAAAACTACGCTTCTGATCAAAAAATATCATAGAACATAAATTGTAGGAAACATAATTCTCTACAAAAGAGGTCTCTTAAGATTTTGCCATAGCTCGTTTCGTTTCCGAGATATTTGCAGATATATCTCAAGGGAAGGGGCCTGACGGACATATTTCGAGATATTTCTTCTTCTTGTTGTTCTTCTTCTGCACAGCTAAGCTGGAAGTGGCATTTCCAGCTCGCAATAGTGCAGAGTTATCTCAGAGAAAGGGGCCACGGTGTTTCTGTATCTCTATTATGTTGGTGCGGCTTCGGAACTTTTAAATATCTTGATATATCTCGAGAACTACGCATCTGATCAAAAAATATCATGGAACATAAAAAGTAGGAAACTTAATTCTCTACAAAAAAGGTCTCTTAACATTTTGCCATAGCTCGCTTCGTTTCCGAGATGTTTGCAGATTTATCTCGAGGGAAGGGGCCTGACGGACATATTTCGAGATATTTCTTCTTCTTGTTGTTCTTCTTCTGCACAGCTAAGCTGGAAGTGGCATTTGCAGCACGCAATAGTGCAGAGTTATCTCAAAGAAAGGGGCCGCGGTGTTTCTGTATCTCTATTATGTTGGTGCGGCTTCGGAACTTTTAAATATCTCGATATATCTCGAAAACTACGCTTCTGATCAAAAAATATCATAGAACATAAATTGTAGGAAACATAATTCTCTACAAAAATGGTCTCTTAAGATTTTGCCATAGCTCGTTTCGTTTCCGAGATATTTGCAGATATATCTCAAGGGAAGGGGCCTGACGGACATATTTCGAGATATTTCTTCTTCTTGTTGTTCTTCTTCTGCACAGCTAAGCTAGAAGTGGCATTTGCGGCTCGCACTAGTGCAGAGTTATCTCAAAGAAAGGGGCCGCGGTGTTTCTGTATCTCTATTATGTTGGTGCGGCTTCGGAACTTTTAAATATCTTGATATATCTCGAGAACTACGCATCTGATCAAAAAATATCATGGAACATAAAAAGTAGGAAACTTAATTCTCTACAAAAAAGGTCTCTTAAGATTTTGCCATAGCTCGTTTCGTTTCCGAGATATTTGCAGATATATCTCAAGGGAAGGGGCCTGACGGACATATTTCGAGATATTTCTTCTTCTTGTTGTTCTTCTTCTGCACAGCTAAGCTAGAAGTGGCATTTGCGGCTCGCTCTAGTGCAGAGTTATCTCAAAGAAAGGGGCCGCGGTGTTTCTGTATCTCTATTATGTTGGTGCGGCTTCGGAACTTTTAAATATCTCGATATATCTCGAAAACTACGCTTCTGATCAAAAAATATCATAGAACATAAATTGTAGGAAACATAATTCTCTACAAAAGAGGTCTCTTAAGATTTTGCCATAGCTCGTTTCGTTTCCGAGATATTTGCAGATATATCTCAAGGGAAGGGGCCTGACGGACATATTTCGAGATATTTCTTCTTCTTGTTGTTCTTCTTCTGCACAGCTAAGCTGGAAGTGGCATTTCCAGCTCGCAATAGTGCAGAGTTATCTCAGAGAAAGGGGCCACGGTGTTTCTGTATCTCTATTATGTTGGTGCGGCTTCGGAACTTTTAAATATCTTGATATATCTCGAGAACTACGCATCTGATCAAAAAATATCATGGAACATAAAAAGTAGGAAACTTAATTCTCTACAAAAAAGGTCTCTTAACATTTTGCCATAGCTCGCTTCGTTTCCGAGATGTTTGCAGATTTATCTCGAGGGAAGGGGCCTGACGGACATATTTCGAGATATTTCTTCTTCTTGTTGTTCTTCTTCTGCACAGCTAAGCTGGAAGTGGCATTTGCAGCACGCAATAGTGCAGAGTTATCTCAAAGAAAGGGGCCACGGTGTTTCTGTATCTCTATTATGTTGGTGCGGCTTCGGAACTTTTAAATATCTTGATATATCTCGAGAACTACGCATCTGATCAAAAAATATCATGGAACATAAAAAGTAGGAAACTTAATTCTCTACAAAAAAGGTCTCTTAACATTTTGCCATAGCTCGTTTCGTTTCCGAGATATTTGCAGATATATCTCAAGGGAAGGGGCCTGACGGACATATTTCGAGATATTTCTTCTTCTTGTTGTTCTTCTTCTGCACAGCTAAGCTGGAAGTGGCATTTGCGGCTCGCACTAGTGCAGAGTTATCTCAAAGAAAGGGGCCACGGTGTTTCTGTATCTCTATTATGTTGGTGCGGCTTCGGAACTTTTAAATATCTTGATATATCTCGAGAACTACGCATCTGATCAAAAAATATCATGGAACATAAAAAGTAGGAAACTTAATTCTCTACAAAAAAGGTCTCTTAACATTTTGCCATAGCTCGCTTCGTTTCCGAGATGTTTGCAGATTTATCTCGAGGGAAGGGGCCTGACGGACATATTTCGAGATATTTCTTCTTCTTGTTGTTCTTCTTCTGCACAGCTAAGCTGGAAGTGGCATTTGCAGCACGCAATAGTGCAGAGTTATCTCAAAGAAAGGGGCCACGGTGTTTCTGTATCTCTATTATGTTGGTGCGGCTTCGGAACTTTTAAATATCTTGATATATCTCGAGAACTACGCATCTGATCAAAAAATATCATAGAACATAAAAAGTAGGAAACTTAATTCTCTACAAAAAAGGTCTCTTAAGATTTTGCCATAGCTCGTTTCGTTTCCGAGATATTTGCAGATATATCTCAAGGGAAGGGGCCTGACGGACATATTTCGAGATATTTCTTCTTCTTGTTGTTCTTCTTCTGCACAGCTAAGCTGGAAGTGGCATTTGCAGCTCGCAATAGTGCAGAGTTATCTCAAAGGAAGGGGCCACGGTGTTTCTGTATCTCTATTATGTTGGTGCGGCTTCGGAACTTTTAAATATCTCGATATATCTCGAAAACTACGCTTCTGATCAAAAAATATCATAGAACATAAATTGTAGGTAATATAATTCTCTACAAAAAAGGTTTCTTAACATTTTGCCATAGCTCGCTTCGTTTCCGACATATTTGCAGATATATCTCAAGGGAAGGGGCCTGACGGACATATTTCGAGATATTTCTGCTTCTTGTTGTTCTTCTTCTGCACAGCTAAGCTGGAAGTGGCATTTGCAGCTCGCAATAGTGCAGAGTTATCTCAAAGGAAGGGGCCACGGTGTTTCTGTATCTCTATTATGTTGGTGCGGCTTCGGAACTTTTAAATATCTTGATATATCTCGAGAACTACGCATCTGATCAAAAAATGTCATAGAACATAAAAAGTAGGAAACTTAATTCTCTACAAAAAAGGTCTCTTAACATTTTGCCATAGCTCGCTTCGTTTCCGAGATATTTGCAGATTTATCTCAAGGGAAGGGGCCTGACGGACATATTTCGAGATATTTCTTCTTCTTGTTGTTCTTCTTCTGCACAGCTAAACTGGAAGTGGCATTTCCAGCTCGCAATAGTGCAGGGTTATCTCAAAGAAAGGGGCCACGGTGTTTCTGTATCTCTATTATGTTGGTGCGGCTTCGGAACTTTTAAATATCTTGATATATCTCGAGAGCTACGCATCTGATCAAAGAATATCATGCAACATAAAAAGTAGGAAACTTAATTCTCTACAAAAAAGGTCTCTTAACATTTTGCCATAGCTCGCTTCGCTTCCGAGATATTTGCAGATTTATCTCAAGGGAAGGGGCCTGACGGACATATTTCGAGATATTTCTTCTTCTTGTTGTTCTTCTTCTGCACAGCTAAGCTGGAAGTGGCATTTGGAGCTTGCAATAGTGCAGAGTTATCTCAAAGAAAGGGGCCACGGTGTTTCTGTATCTCTATTATGTTGGTGCGGCTTCGGAACTTTTAAATATCTTGATATATCTCGAGAACTACGCATCTGATCAAAAAATATCATAGAACACAAAAAGTAGGAAACTTAATTCTCTACAAAAAAGGTCTCTTAACATTTTGCCATAGCTCGCTTCGTTTCCGAGATATTTGCAGATATATCTCAAGGGAAGGGGCCTGACGGACATATTTCGAGATATTTCTTCTTCTTGTTGTTCTTCTTCTGCACAGCTAAGCTGGAAGTGGCATTTGCAGCTCGCAATAGTGCAGAGTTATCTCAAAGAAAGGAGCCACGGTGTTTCTGTATCTCTATTATGTTGGTGCGGCTTCGGAACTTTTAAATATCTTGATATATCTCGAGAACTACGCATCTGATCAAAGAATATCATGCAACATAAAAAGTAGGAAACTTAATTCTCTACAAAAAAGGTCTCTTAACATTTTGCCATAGCTCGCTTCGTTTCCGAGATATTTGCAGATTTATCTCAAGGGAAGGGGCCTGACGGACATATTTCGAGATATTTCTTCTTCTTGTTGTTCTTCTTCTGCACAGCTAAGCTGGAAGTGGCATTTGGAGCTTGCAATAGTGCAGAGTTATCTCAAAGAAAGGGGCCACGGTGTTTCTGTATCTCTATTATGTTGGTGCGGCTTCGGAACTTTTAAATATCTTGATATATCTCGAGAACTACGCATCTGATCAAAAAATATCATAGAACACAAAAAGTAGGAAACTTAATTCTCTACAAAAAAGGTCTCTTAACATTTTGCCATAGCTCGCTTCGTTTCCGAGATATTTGCAGATATATCTCAAGGGAAGGGGCCTGACGGACATATTTCGAGATATTTCTTCTTCTTGTTGTTCTTCTTCTGCACAGCTAAGCTGGAAGTGGCATTTGCAGCTCGCAATAGTGCAGAGTTATCTCAAAGAAAGGAGCCACGGTGTTTCTGTATCTCTATTATGTTGGTGCGGCTTCGGAACTTTTAAATATCTTGATATATCTCGAGAACTACGCATCTGATCAAAAAATATCATATAACATAAAAAGTAGGAAACTTAATTCTCTACAAAAAAGGTCTCTTAACATTTTGCCATAGCTCGCTTCGTTTCCGAGATATTTGCAGATCTATCTGAAGGGAAGGGGCATGACGGACATATTTCGAGATATTTCTTCTTCTTGTTGTTCTTCTTCTGCACAGCTAAACTGGAAGTCGCATTTCCAGCTCGCAATAGTGCAGAGTTATCTCAAAGAAAGGGGCCACGATGTTTCTGTATCTCTATTATGTTGGTGCGGCTTCGGAACTTTTAAATATCTTGATATATCTCGATAACTACGCTTCTGATCAAATAATATCATAGAACATAAAAAGTAGGAAACTTAATTCTTTACAAAAAAGGTCTCTTAACATTTTGCCATAGATCGCTTCGTTTCCGAGATATTTGCAGATTTATCTCAAGGGAAGGGGCCTGACGCACATATTTCGAGATATTTCTTCTTCTTGTTGTTCTTCTTCTGCACAGCTAAGCTGGAAGTGGCATTTACAGCTCGCAATAGTGCAGAGTTATCTCAAAGAAAGGGGCCACGGTGTTTCTGTATCTCTATTATGTTGGTGCGGCTTCGGAACTTTTAAATATCTTGATATATCTCGAGAACTACGCATCTGATCAAAAAGTATCATAGAACATAAAAAGTAGGAAACTTAATTCTCTACAAAAAAGGTCTCTTAGCATTTTGCCATAGCTCGCTTCGTTTCCGAGATATTTGCAGATATATCTCAAGGGAAGGGGCCTGACGGACATATTTTGAGATATTTCTTCTTCTTGTTGTTCTTCTCCTGCACAGCTAAGCTGGAAGTGGCATTTGCAGCTCGCAATAGTGCCGAGTTATCTCAAAGAAAGGGGCCACGGTGTTTCTGTATCTCTATTATGTTGGTGCGGCTTCGGAACTTTTAAATATCTTGATATATCTCGAGAACTACGCATCTGATCAAAAAATATCATAGAACACAAAAAGTAGGAAACTTAATTCTCTACAAAAAAGGTCTCTTAACATTTTGCCATAGCTCGCTTCGTTTCCGAGATATTTGCAGATATATCTCAAGGGAAGGGGCCTGACGGACATATTTCGAGATATTTCTTCTTCTTGTTGTTCTTCTTCTGCACAGCTAAGCTGGAAGTGGCATTTGGAGCTTGCAATAGTGCAGAGTTATCTCAAAGAAAGGGGCCACGGTGTTTCTGTATCTCTATTATGTTGGTGCGGCTTCGGAACTTTTAAATATCTCGATATATCTCGAAAACTACGCTTCTGATCAAAAAATATCATAGAACATAAATTGTAGGAAACATAATTCTCTACAAAAAAGGTCTCTTAAGATTTTGCCATAGCTCGTTTCGTTTCCGAGATATTTGCAGATATATCTCAAGGGAAGGGGCCTGACGGACATATTTCGAGATATTTCTTCTTCTTGTTGTTCTTCTTCTGCACAGCTAAGCTGGAAGTGGCATTTGCAGCTCGCAATAGTGCAGAGTTATCTCAAAGAAAGGGGCCACGGTGTTTCTGTATCTCTATTATGTTGGTGCGGCTTCGGAACTTTTAAATATCCTGATATATCTCGAGAACTACGCATCTGATCAAAGAATATCATAGAACATAAAAAGTAGGAAACGTAATTCTCTACAAAAAAGGTCTCTTAACATTTTGCCATAGCTCGCTTCGTTTCCGAGATATTTGCAGATTTATCTCAAGGGAAGGGGCCTGACGGACATATTTCGAGATATTTCTTCTTCTTGTTGTTCTTCTTCTGCACAGCTAAGCTGGAAGTGGCATTTGCGGCTCGCACTAGTGCAGAGTTATCTCAAAGAAAGGGGCCACGGTGTTTCTGTATCTCTATTATGTTGGTGCGGCTTCGGAACTTTTAAATATCTCGATATATCTCGAAAACTACGCTTCTGATCAAAAAATATCATAGAACATAAATTGTAGGAAACATAATTCTCTACAAAAAAGGTCTCTTAAGATTTTGCCATAGCTCGTTTCGTTTCCGAGATATTTGCAGATATATCTCAAGGGAAGGGGCCTGACGGACATATTTCGAGATATTTCTTCTTCTTGTTGTTCTTCTTCTGCACAGCTAAGCTGGAAGTGGCATTTGCAGCTCGCAATAGTGCAGAGTTATCTCAAAGAAAGGGGCCACGGTGTTTCTGTATCTCTATTATGTTGGTGCGGCCTCGGAACTTTTAAATATCCTGATATATCTCGAGAACTACGCATCTGATCAAAGAATATCATAGAACATAAAAAGTAGGAAACTTAATTCTCTACAAAAAAGGTCTCTTAACATTTTGCCATAGCTCGCTTCGTTTCCGAGATATTTGCAGATTTATCTCAAGGGAAGGGGCCTGACGGACATATTTCGAGATATTTCTTCTTCTTGTTGTTCTTCTTCTGCACAGCTAAGCTGGAAGTGGCATTTGCGGCTCGCACTAGTGCAGAGTTATCTCAAAGAAAGGGGCCACGGTGTTTCTGTATCTCTATTATGTTGGTGCGGCTTCGGAACTTTTAAATATCTTGATATATCTCGAGAACTACGCATCTGATCAAAGAATATCATGGAACATAAAAAGTAGGAAACTTAATTCTCTACAAAAAAGGTCTCTTAACATTTTGCCATAGCTCGCTTCGTTTCCGAGATATTTGCAGATTTATCTCAAGGGAAGGGGCCTGACGGACATATTTCGAGATATTTCTTCTTCTTGTTGTTCTTCTTCTGCACAGCTAAGCTGGAAGTGGCATTTGGAGCTTGCAATAGTGCAGAGTTATCTCAAAGAAAGGGGCCACGGTGTTTCTGTATCTCTATTATGTTGGTGCGGCTTCGGAACTTTTAAATATCTTGACATATCTCGAGAACTACGCTTCTGATCAAAAAATATCATACAACATAAATAGTAGGAAACTTAATTCTTTACAGGAAAGGTCTCTTAACATTTTGCCATAGCTCGCTTCGTTTCCGAGATATTTGCAGATTTATCTCAAGGGAAGGGGCCTGACGGACATATTTCGAGATATTTCTTCTTCTTGTTGTTCTTCTTCTGCACAGCTAAACTGGAAGTGGCATTTCCAGCTCGCAATAGTGCAGAGTTATCTCAAAGAAAGGGGCCACGGTGTTTCTGTATCTCTATTATGTTGGTGCGGCTTCGGAACTTTTCAATATCTTGATATATCTCGAGAACTACGCATCTGATCAAAAAATATCATGGAACATAAAAAGTAGGAAACTTAATTCTCTACAAAAAAGGTCTCTTAACGTTTTGCCATAGCTCGCTTCGTTTCCGAGATATTTGCAGATTTATCTCAAGGGAAGGGGCCTGACGGACATATTTCGCGATATTTCTTCTTCTTGTTGTTCTTCTTCTGCACAGCTAAGCTGGAAGTGGCATTTGGAGCTTGCAATAGTACAGAGTTATCTCAAAGAAAGGGGCTACGGTGTTTCTGTATCTCTATTATGTTGGTGCGGCTTCGGAACTTTTAAATATCTTGATATATCTCGAGAACTACGCATCTGATCAAAAAATATCATAGAACACAAAAAGTAGGAAACTTAATTCTCTACAAAAAAGGTCTCTTAACATTTTGCCATAGCTCGCTTCGTTTCCGAGATATTTGCAGATTTATCTCGAGGGAAGGGGCCTGACGGACATATTTCGAGATATTTCTTCTTCTTGTTGATCTTCTTCTGCACAGCTAAGCTGGAAGTGGCATTTGCGGCTCGCAATAGTGCAGAGTTATCTCAAAGAAAGGGGCCGCGGTGTTTCTGTATCTCTATTATGTTGGTGCGGCTTCGGAACTTTTGAATATCTCGATATATCTCGAAAACTACGCTTCTGATCAAAAAATATCATAGAACATAAATTGTAGGAAACATAATTCTCTACAAAAATGGTCTCTTAAGATTTTGCCATAGCTCGTTTCGTTTCCGAGATATTTGCAGATATATCTCAAGGGAAGGGGCCTGACGGACATATTTCGAGATATTTCTTCTTCTTGTTGTTCTTCTTCTGCACAGCTAAGCTAGAAGTGGCATTTGCGGCTCGCACTAGTGCAGAGTTATCTCAAAGAAAGGGGCCGCGGTGTTTCTGTATCTCTATTATGTTGGTGCGGCTTCGGAACTTTTAAATATCTTGATATATCTCGAGAACTACGCATCTGATCAAAAAATATCATGGAACATAAAAAGTAGGAAACTTAATTCTCTACAAAAAAGGTCTCTTAAGATTTTGCCATAGCTCGTTTCGTTTCCGAGATATTTGCAGATATATCTCAAGGGAAGGGGCCTGACGGACATATTTCGAGATATTTCTTCTTCTTGTTGTTCTTCTTCTGCACAGCTAAGCTAGAAGTGGCATTTGCGGCTCGCTCTAGTGCAGAGTTATCTCAAAGAAAGGGGCCGCGGTGTTTCTGTATCTCTATTATGTTGGTGCGGCTTCGGAACTTTTAAATATCTCGATATATCTCGAAAACTACGCTTCTGATCAAAAAATATCATAGAACATAAATTGTAGGAAACATAATTCTCTACAAAAGAGGTCTCTTAAGATTTTGCCATAGCTCGTTTCGTTTCCGAGATATTTGCAGATATATCTCAAGGGAAGGGGCCTGACGGACATATTTCGAGATATTTCTTCTTCTTGTTGTTCTTCTTCTGCACAGCTAAGCTGGAAGTGGCATTTCCAGCTCGCAATAGTGCAGAGTTATCTCAGAGAAAGGGGCCACGGTGTTTCTGTATCTCTATTATGTTGGTGCGGCTTCGGAACTTTTAAATATCTTGATATATCTCGAGAACTACGCATCTGATCAAAAAATATCATGGAACATAAAAAGTAGGAAACTTAATTCTCTACAAAAAAGGTCTCTTAACATTTTGCCATAGCTCGCTTCGTTTCCGAGATGTTTGCAGATTTATCTCGAGGGAAGGGGCCTGACGGACATATTTCGAGATATTTCTTCTTCTTGTTGTTCTTCTTCTGCACAGCTAAGCTGGAAGTGGCATTTGCAGCACGCAATAGTGCAGAGTTATCTCAAAGAAAGGGGCCGCGGTGTTTCTGTATCTCTATTATGTTGGTGCGGCTTCGGAACTTTTAAATATCTCGATATATCTCGAAAACTACGCTTCTGATCAAAAAATATCATAGAACATAAATTGTAGGAAACATAATTCTCTACAAAAATGGTCTCTTAAGATTTTGCCATAGCTCGTTTCGTTTCCGAGATATTTGCAGATATATCTCAAGGGAAGGGGCCTGACGGACATATTTCGAGATATTTCTTCTTCTTGTTGTTCTTCTTCTGCACAGCTAAGCTAGAAGTGGCATTTGCGGCTCGCACTAGTGCAGAGTTATCTCAAAGAAAGGGGCCGCGGTGTTTCTGTATCTCTATTATGTTGGTGCGGCTTCGGAACTTTTAAATATCTTGATATATCTCGAGAACTACGCATCTGATCAAAAAATATCATGGAACATAAAAAGTAGGAAACTTAATTCTCTACAAAAAAGGTCTCTTAAGATTTTGCCATAGCTCGTTTCGTTTCCGAGATATTTGCAGATATATCTCAAGGGAAGGGGCCTGACGGACATATTTCGAGATATTTCTTCTTCTTGTTGTTCTTCTTCTGCACAGCTAAGCTAGAAGTGGCATTTGCGGCTCGCTCTAGTGCAGAGTTATCTCAAAGAAAGGGGCCGCGGTGTTTCTGTATCTCTATTATGTTGGTGCGGCTTCGGAACTTTTAAATATCTCGATATATCTCGAAAACTACGCTTCTGATCAAAAAATATCATAGAACATAAATTGTAGGAAACATAATTCTCTACAAAAGAGGTCTCTTAAGATTTTGCCATAGCTCGTTTCGTTTCCGAGATATTTGCAGATATATCTCAAGGGAAGGGGCCTGACGGACATATTTCGAGATATTTCTTCTTCTTGTTGTTCTTCTTCTGCACAGCTAAGCTGGAAGTGGCATTTCCAGCTCGCAATAGTGCAGAGTTATCTCAGAGAAAGGGGCCACGGTGTTTCTGTATCTCTATTATGTTGGTGCGGCTTCGGAACTTTTAAATATCTTGATATATCTCGAGAACTACGCATCTGATCAAAAAATATCATGGAACATAAAAAGTAGGAAACTTAATTCTCTACAAAAAAGGTCTCTTAACATTTTGCCATAGCTCGCTTCGTTTCCGAGATGTTTGCAGATTTATCTCGAGGGAAGGGGCCTGACGGACATATTTCGAGATATTTCTTCTTCTTGTTGTTCTTCTTCTGCACAGCTAAGCTGGAAGTGGCATTTGCAGCACGCAATAGTGCAGAGTTATCTCAAAGAAAGGGGCCACGGTGTTTCTGTATCTCTATTATGTTGGTGCGGCTTCGGAACTTTTAAATATCTTGATATATCTCGAGAACTACGCATCTGATCAAAAAATATCATGGAACATAAAAAGTAGGAAACTTAATTCTCTACAAAAAAGGTCTCTTAACATTTTGCCATAGCTCGTTTCGTTTCCGAGATATTTGCAGATATATCTCAAGGGAAGGGGCCTGACGGACATATTTCGAGATATTTCTTCTTCTTGTTGTTCTTCTTCTGCACAGCTAAGCTGGAAGTGGCATTTGCGGCTCGCACTAGTGCAGAGTTATCTCAAAGAAAGGGGCCACGGTGTTTCTGTATCTCTATTATGTTGGTGCGGCTTCGGAACTTTTAAATATCTTGATATATCTCGAGAACTACGCATCTGATCAAAAAATATCATGGAACATAAAAAGTAGGAAACTTAATTCTCTACAAAAAAGGTCTCTTAACATTTTGCCATAGCTCGCTTCGTTTCCGAGATGTTTGCAGATTTATCTCGAGGGAAGGGGCCTGACGGACATATTTCGAGATATTTCTTCTTCTTGTTGTTCTTCTTCTGCACAGCTAAGCTGGAAGTGGCATTTGCAGCACGCAATAGTGCAGAGTTATCTCAAAGAAAGGGGCCACGGTGTTTCTGTATCTCTATTATGTTGGTGCGGCTTCGGAACTTTTAAATATCTTGATATATCTCGAGAACTACGCATCTGATCAAAAAATATCATGGAACATAAAAAGTAGGAAACTTAATTCTCTACAAAAAAGGTCTCTTAACATTTTGCCATAGCTCGTTGCGTTTCCGAGATATTTGCAGATATATCTCAAGGGAAGGGGCCTGACGGACATATTTCGAGATATTTCTTCTTCTTGTTGTTCTTCTTCTGCACAGCTAAGCTGGAAGTGGCATTTCCAGCTCGCAATAGTGCAGAGTTATCTCAAAGAAAGGGGCCACGGTGTTTCTGTATCTCTATTATGTTGGTGCGGCTTCGGAACTTTTAAATATCTTGATATATCTCGAGAACTACGCATCTGATCAAAAAATATCATGCAACATAAAAAGTAGGAAACTTAATTCTCTACAAAAAAGGTCTCTTAACATTTTGCCATAGCTCGCTTCGTTTCCGAGATATTTGCAGATATATCTCAAGGGAAGGGGCCTGACGGACATATTTCGAGATATTTCTTCTTCTTGTTGTTCTTCTTCTGCACAGCTAAGCTAGAAGTGGCATTTGCGGCTCGCACTAGTGCAGAGTTATCTCAAAGAAAGGGGCCGCGGTGTTTCTGTATCTCTATTATGTTGGTGCGGCTTCGGAACTTTTAAATATCTTGATATATCTCGAGAACTACGCATCTGATCAAAAAATATCATGGAACATAAAAAGTAGGAAACTTAATTCTCTACAAAAAAGGTCTCTTAAGATTTTGCCATAGCTCGTTTCGTTTCCGAGATATTTGCAGATATATCTCAAGGGAAGGGGCCTGACGGACATATTTCGAGATATTTCTTCTTCTTGTTGTTCTTCTTCTGCACAGCTAAGCTAGAAGTGGCATTTGCGGCTCGCTCTAGTGCAGAGTTATCTCAAAGAAAGGGGCCGCGGTGTTTCTGTATCTCTATTATGTTGGTGCGGCTTCGGAACTTTTAAATATCTCGATATATCTCGAAAACTACGCTTCTGATCAAAAAATATCATAGAACATAAATTGTAGGAAACATAATTCTCTACAAAAGAGGTCTCTTAAGATTTTGCCATAGCTCGTTTCGTTTCCGAGATATTTGCAGATATATCTCAAGGGAAGGGGCCTGACGGACATATTTCGAGATATTTCTTCTTCTTGTTGTTCTTCTTCTGCACAGCTAAGCTGGAAGTGGCATTTCCAGCTCGCAATAGTGCAGAGTTATCTCAGAGAAAGGGGCCACGGTGTTTCTGTATCTCTATTATGTTGGTGCGGCTTCGGAACTTTTAAATATCTTGATATATCTCGAGAACTACGCATCTGATCAAAAAATATCATGGAACATAAAAAGTAGGAAACTTAATTCTCTACAAAAAAGGTCTCTTAACATTTTGCCATAGCTCGCTTCGTTTCCGAGATGTTTGCAGATTTATCTCGAGGGAAGGGGCCTGACGGACATATTTCGAGATATTTCTTCTTCTTGTTGTTCTTCTTCTGCACAGCTAAGCTGGAAGTGGCATTTGCAGCACGCAATAGTGCAGAGTTATCTCAAAGAAAGGGGCCACGGTGTTTCTGTATCTCTATTATGTTGGTGCGGCTTCGGAACTTTTAAATATCTTGATATATCTCGAGAACTACGCATCTGATCAAAAAATATCATGGAACATAAAAAGTAGGAAACTTAATTCTCTACAAAAAAGGTCTCTTAACATTTTGCCATAGCTCGTTTCGTTTCCGAGATATTTGCAGATATATCTCAAGGGAAGGGGCCTGACGGACATATTTCGAGATATTTCTTCTTCTTGTTGTTCTTCTTCTGCACAGCTAAGCTGGAAGTGGCATTTGGAGCTTGCAATAGTACAGAGTTATCTCAAAGAAAGGGGCCACGGTGTTTCTGTATCTCTATTATGTTGGTGCGGCTTCGGAACTTTTAAATATCTTGATATATCTCGAGAACTACGCATCTGATCAAAAAATATCATGGAACATAAAAAGTAGGAAACTTAATTCTCTACAAAAAAGGTCTCTTAACATTTTGCCATAGCTCGCTTCGTTTCCGAGATGTTTGCAGATTTATCTCGAGGGAAGGGGCCTGACGGCCATATTTCGAGATATTTCTTCTTCTTGTTGTTCTTCTTCTGCACAGCTAAGCTGGAAGTGGCATTTGCAGCACGCAATAGTGCAGAGTTATCTCAAAGAAAGGGGCCACGGTGTTTCTGTATCTCTATTATGTTGGTGCGGCTTCGGAACTTTTAAATATCTTGATATATCTCGAGAACTACGCATCTGATCAAAAAATATCATAGAACACAAAAAGTAGGAAACTTAATTCTTTACAAGAAAGGTCTCTTAACATTTTGCCATAGCTCGCTTCGTTTCCGAGATATTTGCAGATTTATCTCAAGGGAAGGGGCCTGACGGACATATTTCGAGATATTTCTTCTTCTTGTTGTTCTTCTTCTGCACAGCTAAACTGGAAGTGGCATTTCCAGCTCGCAATAGTGCAGAGTTATCTCAAAGAAAGGGGCCACGGTGTTTCTGTATCTCTATTATGTTGGTGCGGCTTCGGAACTTTTAAATATCTTGATATATCTCGAGAACTACGCATCTGATCAAAAAATATCATGGAACATAAAAAGTAGGAAACTTAATTCTCTACAAAAAAGGTCTCTTAACGTTTTGCCATAGCTCGCTTCGTTTCCGAGATATTTGCAGATTTATCTCAAGGGAAGGGGCCTGACGGACATATTTCGAGATATTTCTTCTTCTTGTTGTTCTTCTTCTGCACAGCTAAGCTGGAAGTGGCATTTGCAGCACGCAATAGTGCAGAGTTATCTCAAAGAAAGGGGCCACGGTGTTTCTGTATCTCTATTATGTTGGTGCGGCTTCGGAACTTTTAAATATCTTGATATATCTCGAGAACTACGCATCTGATCAAAAAATGTCATGGAACATAAAAAGTAGGAAACTTAATTCTCTACAAAAAAGGTCTCTTAACATTTTGCCATAGCTCGTTTCGTTTCCGAGATATTTGCAGATATATCTCAAGGGAAGGGGCCTGACGGACATATTTCGAGATATTTCTTCTTCTTGTTGTTCTTCTTCTGCACAGCTAAGCTGGAAGTGGCATTTGCGGCTCGCACTAGTGCAGAGTTATCTCAAAGAAAGGGGCCACGGTGTTTCTGTATCTCTATTATGTTGGTGCGGCTTCGGAACTTTTAAATATCTTGATATATCTCGAGAACTACGCATCTGATCAAAAAATATCATGGAACATAAAAAGTAGGAAACTTAATTCTCTACAAAAAAGGTCTCTTAACATTTTGCCATAGCTCGCTTCGTTTCCGAGATGTTTGCAGATTTATCTCGAGGGAAGGGGCCTGACGGACATATTTCGAGATATTTCTTCTTCTTGTTGTTCTTCTTCTGCACAGCTAAGCTGGAAGTGGCATTTGCAGCACGCAATAGTGCAGAGTTATCTCAAAGAAAGGGGCCACGGTGTTTCTGTATCTCTATTATGTTGGTGCGGCTTCGGAACTTTTAAATATCTTGATATATCTCGAGAACTACGCATCTGATCAAAAAATATCATGGAACATAAAAAGTAGGAAACTTAATTCTCTACAAAAAAGGTCTCTTAACATTTTGCCATAGCTCGTTGCGTTTCCGAGATATTTGCAGATATATCTCAAGGGAAGGGGCCTGACGGACATATTTCGAGATATTTCTTCTTCTTGTTGTTCTTCTTCTGCACAGCTAAGCTGGAAGTGGCATTTCCAGCTCGCAATAGTGCAGAGTTATCTCAAAGAAAGGGGCCACGGTGTTTCTGTATCTCTATTATGTTGGTGCGGCTTCGGAACTTTTAAATATCTTGATATATCTCGAGAACTACGCATCTGATCAAAAAATATCATGCAACATAAAAAGTAGGAAACTTAATTCTCTACAAAAAAGGTCTCTTAACATTTTGCCATAGCTCGCTTCGTTTCCGAGAAGTTTGCAGATTTATCTCGAGGGAAGGGGCCTGACGGACATATTTCGAGATATTTCTTCTTCTTGTTGTTCTTCTTCTGCACAGCTAAGCTGGAAGTGGCATTTGCAGCACGCAATAGTGCAGAGTTATCTCAAAGAAAGGGGCCACGGTGTTTCTGTATCTCTATTATGTTGGTGCGGCTTCGGAACTTTTAAATATCTTGATATATCTCGAGAACTACGCATCTGATCAAAAAATATCATAGAACACAAAAAGTAGGAAACTTAATTCTTTACAAGAAAGGTCTCTTAACATTTTGCCATAGCTCGCTTCGTTTCCGAGATATTTGCAGATTTATCTCAAGGGAAGGGGCCTGACGGACATATTTCGAGATATTTCTTCTTCTTGTTGTTCTTCTTCTGCACAGCTAAACTGGAAGTGGCATTTCCAGCTCGCAATAGTGCAGAGTTATCTCAAAGAAAGGGGCCACGGTGTTTCTGTATCTCTATTATGTTGGTGCGGCTTCGGAACTTTTAAATATCTTGATATATCTCGAGAACTACGCATCTGATCAAAAAATATCATGGAACATAAAAAGTAGGAAACTTAATTCTCTACAAAAAAGGTCTCTTAACGTTTTGCCATAGCTCGCTTCGTTTCCGAGATATTTGCAGATTTATCTCAAGGGAAGGGGCCTGACGGACATATTTCGAGATATTTCTTCTTCTTGTTGTTCTTCTTCTGCACAGCTAAGCTGGAAGTGGCATTTGGAGCTTGCAATAGTACAGAGTTATCTCAAAGAAAGGGGCCACGGTGTTTCTGTATCTCTATTATGTTGGTGCGGCTTCGGAACTTTTAAATATCTTGATATATCTCGAGAACTACGCATCTGATCAAAAAATATCATGGAACATAAAAAGTAGGAAACTTAATTCTCTACAAAAAAGGTCTCTTAACATTTTGCCATAGCTCGCTTCGTTTCCGAGATGTTTGCAGATTTATCTCGAGGGAAGGGGCCTGACGGACATATTTCGAGATATTTCTTCTTCTTGTTGTTCTTCTTCTGCACAGCTAAGCTGGAAGTGGCATTTGCAGCACGCAATAGTGCAGAGTTATCTCAAAGAAAGGGGCCACGGTGTTTCTGTATCTCTATTATGTTGGTGCGGCTTCGGAACTTTTAAATATCTTGATATATCTCGAGAACTACGCATCTGATCAAAAAATATCATAGAACACAAAAAGTAGGAAACTTAATTCTTTACAAGAAAGGTCTCTTAACATTTTGCCATAGCTCGCTTCGTTTCCGAGATATTTGCAGATTTATCTCAAGGGAAGGGGCCTGACGGACATATTTCGAGATATTTCTTCTTCTTGTTGTTCTTCTTCTGCACAGCTAAACTGGAAGTGGCATTTCCAGCTCGCAATAGTGCAGAGTTATCTCAAAGAAAGGGGCCACGGTGTTTCTGTATCTCTATTATGTTGGTGCGGCTTCGGAACTTTTAAATATCTTGATATATCTCGAGAACTACGCATCTGATCAAAAAATATCATGGAACATAAAAAGTAGGAAACTTAATTCTCTACAAAAAAGGTCTCTTAACGTTTTGCCATAGCTCGCTTCGTTTCCGAGATATTTGCAGATTTATCTCAAGGGAAGGGGCCTGACGGACATATTTCGAGATATTTCTTCTTCTTGTTGTTCTTCTTCTGCACAGCTAAGCTGGAAGTGGCATTTGGAGCTTGCAATAGTACAGAGTTATCTCAAAGAAAGGGGCCACGGTGTTTCTGTATCTCTATTATGTTGGTGCGGCTTCGGAACTTTTAAATATCTTGATATATCTCGAGAACTACGCATCTGATCAAAAAATATCATGGAACATAAAAAGTAGGAAACTTAATTCTCTACAAAAAAGGTCTCTTAACATTTTGCCATAGCTCGCTTCGTTTCCGAGATGTTTGCAGATTTATCTCGAGGGAAGGGGCCTGACGGACATATTTCGAGATATTTCTTCTTCTTGTTGTTCTTCTTCTGCACAGCTAAGCTGGAAGTGGCATTTGCAGCACGCAATAGTGCAGAGTTATCTCAAAGAAAGGGGCCACGGTGTTTCTGTATCTCTATTATGTTGGTGCGGCTTCGGAACTTTTAAATATCTTGATATATCTCGAGAACTACGCATCTGATCAAAAAATATCATAGAACACAAAAAGTAGGAAACTTAATTCTTTACAAGAAAGGTCTCTTAACATTTTGCCATAGCTCGCTTCGTTTCCGAGATATTTGCAGATTTATCTCAAGGGAAGGGGCCTGACGGACATATTTCGAGATATTTCTTCTTCTTGTTGTTCTTCTTCTGCACAGCTAAACTGGAAGTGGCATTTCCAGCTCGCAATAGTGCAGAGTTATCTCAAAGAAAGGGGCCACGGTGTTTCTGTATCTCTATTATGTTGGTGCGGCTTCGGAACTTTTAAATATCTTGATATATCTCGAGAACTACGCATCTGATCAAAAAATATCATGGAACATAAAAAGTAGGAAACTTAATTCTCTACAAAAAAGGTCTCTTAACGTTTTGCCATAGCTCGCTTCGTTTCCGAGATATTTGCAGATTTATCTCAAGGGAAGGGGCCTGACGGACATATTTCGAGATATTTCTTCTTCTTGTTGTTCTTCTTCTGCACAGCTAAGCTGGAAGTGGCATTTGGAGCTTGCAATAGTACAGAGTTATCTCAAAGAAAGGGGCCACGGTGTTTCTGTATCTCTATTATGTTGGTGCGGCTTCGGAACTTTTAAATATCTTGATATATCTCGAGAACTACGCATCTGATCAAAAAATATCATGGAACATAAAAAGTAGGAAACTTAATTCTCTACAAAAAAGGTCTCTTAACATTTTGCCATAGCTCGCTTCGTTTCCGAGATGTTTGCAGATTTATCTCGAGGGAAGGGGCCTGACGGACATATTTCGAGATATTTCTTCTTCTTGTTGTTCTTCTTCTGCACAGCTAAGCTGGAAGTGGCATTTGCAGCACGCAATAGTGCAGAGTTATCTCAAAGAAAGGGGCCACGGTGTTTCTGTATCTCTATTATGTTGGTGCGGCTTCGGAACTTTTAAATATCTTGATATATCTCGAGAACTACGCATCTGATCAAAAAATATCATAGAACACAAAAAGTAGGAAACTTAATTCTTTACAAGAAAGGTCTCTTAACATTTTGCCATAGCTCGCTTCGTTTCCGAGATATTTGCAGATTTATCTCAAGGGAAGGGGCCTGACGGACATATTTCGAGATATTTCTTCTTCTTGTTGTTCTTCTTCTGCACAGCTAAACTGGAAGTGGCATTTCCAGCTCGCAATAGTGCAGAGTTATCTCAAAGAAAGGGGCCACGGTGTTTCTGTATCTCTATTATGTTGGTGCGGCTTCGGAACTTTTAAATATCTTGATATATCTCGAGAACTACGCATCTGATCAAAAAATATCATGGAACATAAAAAGTAGGAAACTTAATTCTCTACAAAAAAGGTCTCTTAACGTTTTGCCATAGCTCGCTTCGTTTCCGAGATATTTGCAGATTTATCTCAAGGGAAGGGGCCTGACGGACATATTTCGAGATATTTCTTCTTCTTGTTGTTCTTCTTCTGCACAGCTAAGCTGGAAGTGGCATTTGGAGCTTGCAATAGTACAGAGTTATCTCAAAGAAAGGGGCCACGGTGTTTCTGTATCTCTATTATGTTGGTGCGGCTTCGGAACTTTTAAATATCTTGATATATCTCGAGAACTACGCATCTGATCAAAAAATATCATAGAACACAAAAAGTAGGAAACTTAATTCTCTACAAAAAAGGTCTCTTAACATTTTGCCATAGCTCGCTTCGTTTCCGAGATATTTGCAGATTTATCTCGAGGGAAGGGGCCTGACGGACATATTTCGAGATATTTCTTCTTCTTGTTGTTCTTCTTCTGCACAGCTAAGCTGGAAGTGGCATTTGCGGCTCGCACTAGTGCAGAGTTATCTCAAAGAAAGGGGCCGCGGTGTTTCTGTATCTCTATTATGTTGGTGCGGCTTCGGAACTTTTAAATATCTCGATATATCTCGAAAACTACGCTTCTGATCAAAAAATATCATAGAACATAAATTGTAGGAAACATAATTCTCTACAAAAAAGGTCTCTTAAGATTTTGCCATAGCTCGTTTCGTTTCCGAGATATTTGCAGATATATCTCAAGGGAAGGGGCCTGACGGACATATTTCGAGATATTTCTTCTTCTTGTTGTTCTTCTTCTGCACAGCTAAGCTAGAAGTGGCATTTGCGGCTCGCACTAGTGCAGAGTTATCTCAAAGAAAGGGGCCGCGGTGTTTCTGTATCTCTATTATGTTGGTGCGGCTTCTGAACTTTTAAATATCTCGATATATCTCGAAAACTACGCTTCTGATCAAAAAATATCATAGAACATAAATTGTAGGAAACATAATTCTCTACAAAAAAGGTCTCTTAAGATTTTGCCATAGCTCGTTTCGTTTCCGAGATATTTGCAGATATATCTCAAGGGAAGGGGCCTGACGGACATATTTCGAGATATTTCTTCTTCTTGTTGTTCTTCTTCTGCACAGCTAAGCTGGAAGTGGCATTTCCAGCTCGCAATAGTGCAGAGTTATCTCAAAGAAAGGGGCCACGGTGTTTCTGTATCTCTATTATGTTGGTGCGGCTTCGGAACTTTTAAATATCTTGATATATCTCGAGAACTACGCATCTGATCAAAAAATTTCATGGAACATAAAAAGTAGGAAACTTAATTCTCTACAAAAAAGGTCTCTTAAGATTT